>NW_015172564.1:787229-792948 GCF_001447785.1 Gekko japonicus | reverse complement strand
CCCTCAGGCTGGCCCAGCGTGCACTTCCACAGGGCAGCCCGCGGGGCCTGCCTGGACGGCATTCCCCAGGGTGCAGGTTTCAAGGGCAGCTGTGCCCCTTCAGCTCCTCCCCTTCCCAAATCCGTGAGGCCTCCCCTGCCGCAGGTCCGGGAGGAGCCACCCAGAGGAGTCCGTGGGGCCGGGCGAGGGGCAGAGTGGAGGGACACCGCTGTGGGTCACTCATAATGGAAGGAAATGATGCTTCTGAGGTAATTAATAGGCAAGGAAAGTGTATACGATAATGTCAAAAGAAGTAATTATTGGGAGTGATTAATCGAGCCAGCCAGCCATAATTGAGTTAGCGGAACACCCTCCCAGTGCCGTCCCCCCCCCGACAAACTTCTCTATCTTCAGCAGCTAATTTGATTGAAGAACTAATTTGATAGAGATAAATTTCCAGATAAATGAGCTTCATGTGTATCAGATGGATGCACTTTGCTGAGAGATGCCCCCAAACCCTTGTAGGCCCCCTTACCTACTGAGGAGGTGGGAAAGACCCTGTTGACGATTCCTCCCCCCCACCCACACCCCACCCACACCCACACAAAGGATTTCAGCCCACTTGGGTTTCAGCCTGAACTCTCCTAGAATGCCAGAGCTTAATAACAGCTAGAAATATTCAGCCAGAGCACTTGAAGAGGAGCTGAGAATGAGTCTGCCCGAGAGGAGCCTGCAGTGCTCCCCTCCAGCCTGACTGGCCCCTAGACCGGCAGGCAAGGACCTCACAGATGAGTCACCCTCCTGCTCGCCCTGCTCACGAGGAAGCAATGTCCTGCTCACCTTCCAGCCAGGTGTCTTTCTGGGGGAATGGGCAGCATGGGGGGGGGGGAGTTTCTGGTTGCTCCACTGGGCCTCTTGCCAGCGGGGGCGTAGCCAGGATGTTTGACTTTGGGGGCCATTTAAATAAGTTGAGGGCACCCCTACTGCACCCCCCCACCCCAGGCTGTGCCAGGAGCGATGAGAGAGTAAACGTTTTTTAAAAGCGACGAGAGAGAGAGAGAGAGAGAGACGGGGCGAGGGCGCAGGCAGGGCAGCATGCTGGCACAGTGGTGGTGCACACTGAAAATATAATTTTAAAAAGCAACAGAGAGTGAGATAGGCAAGAGACAAGGGTGCCGGCAAGCAGGGCAGGGTGACGGCTCTGCCCAGTGTGGCTGTGGCACATGCAGAAAACTAATATAAAACAAACCGGCTGGATGGGAAGTCGAGGGGGCCCGGCCACGACATGCCCCACTGTAGCGATGGGCCTGCTTGCCAGTGACTTTGACTGGGTATGAGAAACCACCCCTAGGCCAAGCGCCAAGGCTGACTAAGCTAACGAAGATAAAATGCAATTTGACGAGATCTTGCTGATCAAGTTCTCTGTGCCAAACTGTTGGAATTGCAAGTTGCTTACACTTCAATCATTACAGAGTTAAATGTTGTTTGTTAGGGTATTCAACGGGGGAAAGTTTGTGGGAGTTGTTTACCCTAATGAAGTGACCTGTAACCTTTGTATTGGTCAACTAACAACTTGTTTGTGGAAATGCTTTGATCTAGCATTAATGTATTCACAAGGTTTATGGCCCTTTGTGTGAACCAAAGCGGTAGTTCTCTTCTAGAAGCCATGACAGATAGAAAGATGTAGCTATTAGCATATATTACTGAAAGTAACTGTAAGCATGTAACCTTTTATTTTATTTCTTTTATCCAAAGTACCATACCCATGTTTTATTTTGTTTTTATAGTAAAGATATTTTTCTTTTAAGAAGTGTGGCTCTTGTGTTTGCAATACGACCATCGATCTTGAATCTCAGAATCCCAACACAAACACAGAGCAAACACAAGTGTTCGTCCCGCAGAGCCAAACAGAACCTCGTTTACTCCACGCAGGAAAGGAGGGAGGATGAGGCACAGCCCACAGGCCAGTCAGCAGGAGGAGCACTCTCAGCTGGCACCGGAGGTGTGGCGGGCGAGGCCAGGGGAGGTGCTGATCTGGGGGAGGCCCCACCAAGGTGGGGGTCCAAGGAGCGTGGCCTCTGCAGGAGATCTGATGGGGTGGGCAGGACCCTCTGCCCCTGACTGCTGAGCGCTCAAAAGCAGCACTCTGACTTAAGCCCAGGGGCAAACGGGCAGCCCAGCTGAGGACCCCTGGGGGAAGAGCTGTCACCGGTGTGCCACTGGGTGGACAGTCTCCATGGCTGAGGACACTGCTCGCCAAGATGGGCACTCTTGCACCCACCCACCCACCCACCCGCCCACTTTTTAGGTTAACTTTCTGTGCAGCTGGCTTTAAATAAAACAAAAGCATATATTTAATTATATTTGATTTGAGCAGCATGCATAATTTGCCTCGATGGCAAATACAAAGGCCTAAATCAGACCTGACAACTCACCCGGGTATGGCTGACCTGCTAAAGACGCACCATTGATGGTGTTCAAATTTTCTAGTTCATGAATTTTTATAAGGTTATGTAAATCCGCATGCAAAACACTTGGCTTGTTTTAAACATTCATTTGCATAAGCAAGTGTAAGCCAAAGCTTTTGTCCACTTGGCATTTTCTTTCCATCTTTCTGTAGGTCTTCTGTAGGTGATATTCGGTGAGGCACAAAGGTGTTCAACAGCAACTGGATGGTGAACTGAACCTGCAAGGCATCCAGAGGGCCAAGAGTTTTAGGGGGGACTATCTTCCTTTCCCCCAGACCTCCCCCCCGACACACTCCAGGTGCCAACCTCTGCAGATGGACACAGGCCCTCTCTGGACACTTGGAGAGAGGGCTTCCTTCATGGCTGAAACAGACGTGAGCCTGGCTCCTCCTCCTACCTTCTGTGGGCCACCTTTTGCATTGGAAAGTGTCAGCTCCCTGACGGTGATGAGAACTGGGGACTCCACCTGGGCAGGACTTGGCCCTCCGCTCCTCCTCAGCTGGTACCCATGGGAGCAGGGCCAGGTTTTTTCAGCACACTAGGCGAGGCTAACGTCTGGTCCCCCCCCCCCATGCACACACCAATTTTCAAACCCCCCCCCCCATTTTGACCTACCTTCAAATGAGAACTGGACTTTTTGGTTGCTTTTTTAAAAATCATGAATTGTTTGCAGCAGTTCTTATACATGAATTGTATTTTAAGCTCTCCCTGGCGCCTGGTGGCGGGGCTCCTGCACAGTAATGCAGACTGTCAGTTCTGCGCTTCTCTGAGGTCTGCGTCCTAGGCGGCCGCTTAGGTTGGCCTAATGGTAGCACCGGCCCTGCACAGGAGAGATGCAGGTGGGCAGATATTGGCCCAGCCCCTGCCTCCAGCTGCTCCCGGGAGCATGGCTCCTCCCTCCGTGCTAGGTCTGTCAGCTCCAGGATGGGAAATTCCTGGAGATTTTGGAGGTGGAGTCTGAGAAGTGCAGGGTTTGGGGAGGTGAGAGACCTCAGTGGGGTGTAATGCCATAGGCTTCACCTTCCAAAGGGGCCATTTTCTCCAGGTGATCTGATCTCTCTCACGTGGAGATCAGTTGTAATCTCAGGAGATCTCTAGCCACTGCCTGGAGGCTGGCAACCCTGCTCATTGTCCACCAGTCAGGTCAGCTAATGGCTGTTAATCGCAGCAGCAGCAGCAGCAGCAGCAGCAGCAGCAGCAGCAGCAGCAGCAGCCAGGCCTCTTCTCGGTCCCCCGCTTGTCCACGGTGGTGGCCTTGCAGACTGACCCTGAACGCAGCAGCTGCCCAGTTAATTGCCCCCCACCACCACCGGGAGACATTTCGCCAGAGCAGGGCTTGTTAACTGCAAAGCAGATCCCAACGGCTGCCGAGGGAGCCGCTCTCTGCTTTGTACCCAGGCCTGCTATTTATCGCTTGTGTGCGGAGACAATTTTGAAGATGTGTATTATCCACCCGCTGGAGTCTGATGGTGCTTTGTGAGTTGTGGCATTCGATCATCTAAAAGCACCATTTAGGATCCGTTTTAAAATTCATATTTTCTAGCACATGGAACATAACGGCTCCTTGGGAGCCAATTTTGAGATTATCAGATAATGTTTTTAGAGTTATTTTTTTAAAAGGCACACATTTGTTTGCAGAACATTTTTCAAAATGTGTATTATTATGTATCAGCAAACACAGAAAATGCTTCCCAAGATGCAGCTCTCAAACTCTGCCAGTCAAAGTCGGGAGCCAAGAGGGTAAAAGAATAAGAAGCAGACATCTTCCCAAGTGCCTAATGCCAAAGAGAGATCCTTTCCTCTGGAGCCTAGAGAGAGGGCACACGAAGGGCTGTTTTACCTACACACAAATTATTGTGAATGACGATGTTGTTTTGTAATTGATGCTGTAAGCAAAGTCAAATGGAAAACCAGACCCCAAAAGTTGTCTCAGGTAGTCTGCCACTTGAGGCTAGCCGGCATTATTTCTCCTGCAGCCCTCCAAAGGCAGCTCAGTTTTGACGAGTAAAAGGCTTCATAACCGTAGCTTGGTAAACCAGTCAAGTTATAAAAGCCCTTGACTGGGATGCCGAACACTGTATGAGTCTTCATCCAGCCTCTTGATGCCATCCTGGTACTGTCCAAATAACCTCCCTCTTTTTCTATTTGCCCTCTGAACATGGAACTGGTGTTTCCAGTCTGGATTCTCCTGCTGTCTTCCTTTTCAGGGCTCACTCCTTTGAGAAAGATGCCGACTAGTGGAGTGGTCAAGGGGACAGATGTGGTGCTGGGGAAAGGAAGGAGAAGAGATTGGATTTATTGCTCTCTTACTCCGGAGTGCAAGACTAGGTCTAATGGGTGGAAAGTACAAGAGAGTCGATACTGGCTAAATGTCAGGAGAAACTTCCTAACTGTCAGAGTGGTCGAGCAGTGGAACGGTCTGCCTCGGGAGGGAGTGGATGCTCCTTCGCTGGGCATTTTCAAGCAGAGGCTGGACAACCATCTTTCGGGTACGTTGTAGGGCTGTCTTTCGGCTATGCTCCTGCAGAGTGCAGGGGGTTGGACTAGATGACCTGCAAGGTCCCTTCCAACTCTATTCTATGATTCCATGCTTCTATTATACCACATGGCCCTTCACTCCCCAAAGGTGTCTCAGAGTGGCTAACCATCTCCTTTCCCTTCCCCTCCCCACAACAGACACCCTGTGAGGGAGGTGCGGCCAAGAGAGCTCTCTTGAGAACTGCTCCTGAGAGAACTTGTGACTGATGGAAGGTCACACACCAGCAGGTGGAGGCATGGGGAATCAAATCCAGTTCTCCCAGATTAGAGTCTGCGCTCCTAACCACTACACCAGACTGCCACAGGTGACTATGGAGTGGTGGTGCTGCTGCCGCTGCCGCCTTTGAACATCTGGAAAGCTGGGGTGCCCCTGCCCACTCCCAGAGGCAGAGCTGTTAGGGTGCCGCCTCGCCTGGGTCCTTCAAGAGCAGCCTGCAGGGAGGAGGAGGTGAGCAAGGGCGCGGTCTCTTCCTGCCTCGTCGCGACATGAATCTGGGGGGCGAAGGCGGCCCGTTGCCTCTGCCGACCGTCTGTGTCTCCCGCGGCGGCGCCCTTCCGCGCCGCGTCCTCCTCCTCCTCCTCCCTCAAATCGATCCCCCTCCATGTCTGCATAGTGTGATGAAGACGGTGCCGCAGTACCTGGCGGCGCAATAATGAGCCCGTTTTTTTCGGCTAATCGCCGCCGCCGCCGAGGGTCCCCCCCCCCCCCCGGCTGCCGGGCGGGCTCTCCAGCA
>NW_015172564.1:775382-787123 GCF_001447785.1 Gekko japonicus | reverse complement strand
CCGCCGGCGCGGGTGGGCCGCCCTCGGCACTTACGGCACCGCTTGGGGGGGGGGGAGCCCTGCGTCGGGGCTTCGGGGTTCCGTTCGCTTCGCCCAGACACACACGTTCTGGGAAGGATGCCGTGGGCGCCAAAGGTGGGTGTCTGCCCTAACCCCACGGAAGCCAGCGTCGCCCCGTGCGTGTGGCCAGGCCCGGGTCTGGCGGGCCTTGCAAGGCCGGAGACGCGCGCAGCCGGCGCTCCCGGAGGAAGGGGGCCGCCTCCGGAGACCTGGGGGCGGCTGCTGGCACCTTGGAGGGACGCGTGACTCGACACAAAGACAGCGCCTGGCGCTGGGGTGTCACCCGTCCCAACCCCTGGAGGTTACCTGTGCTCGCCTGCAGGGGGAGCCGGTGTGCGCCTGCATCTCTAGTCCCGCCCCGGGGCGCACGACCACACGCACGGGCACCGAGAATGATGCCTGCCTGGAAAGGCGCCTCCTTGCCTTCCGGCTCTCGGGTCAGAGACAGTCTGTGGCTCCCGGTCCGCTCCCCCGGCTGCTGAGCTGAGCATCCCGCCGACCGAGAGGCCGCCCTGCCTTCCAGCTCCCTGCCCTCGCCCGGCCGTCCCTCCCTCGCCCTTCAGCTCCCGGCCTGGGAAGGCAGGCAGGCAGGCAGCGCGCGTCTTGCCCCTGGTACAGCCGGTACAACTTGTCTCTGTGGCTCTGGTGGGACAAGCACTTTTCCGAGTAGATCCTTTACAGAAAACAAACATGTTTGTTGGGGGTCGGGTGGGGGGGGGGGGGAACCTGAATTGCTGGGGGAAATTGAAATATATGCAATAATAACTTCCCTATTAAACACAATCCCATCTTGCTGCTTTAACAGTGCAAAACGTATCATTTACAGCCTAACTTAGCGGATCAAATTGTACTGATTGACATATTTACGGAATGTAAAGATCTAAATACCTTAGTTCTCTACTAGCAAAACTGAAAATATGCCCAGTACTAAAATGAAAGCTAGAAAGTGCTGTATCCTATGCTATCTTAGAACACTGAATTCATTTAAAAAATAACATTTGTTTTCAGTGTTCCCCCAGATTTCCCAGAAAATGTCCTCAGACGTTTTCATGCTATGTACTTGGAGAGAATAAGACCTTGTCTGAAAAGACGTTGCACTCATTCCAGGTTTCCCCCCGAGTTTTTTCAGACACTTCCCAGAATTTCCTCCTTACCCACTGGAAAAACTGATTGCTCTACAATTTGAGTGAGTGGAACTTTGTCTTGAAAAGCAAAGGAAAAATAGCTCATGGTTGCAAAGTTTTTGACCCCCGTTGCTCTTGCACTCTCTATTTTTCCACTAGGAAAACTGACCCAAAAAGCCAGATTTCTTCATGCTATGAATTTTGATCCCCCCCCACTTGCTATACATTTTGAATCATCAAAACATTGTCTAAAAGAGTATTTCATTCATTCATTCCAGAAGATTAAAAATGTCATAGGAATTTTTTCAGTGTTCTCCAAAATTTTCATTGGAACAACCAGGGGAAAAGTCCTCAGACTTGCTAGCTATACGTTTTGAGTGAGTAAAATACCCATTAACAAGTGTTATGTACTGTCATACATAATGCAGAGCTTGAGTCTAAAGCTATATCTTCTCCTGGTATTGAAAAGCACTTAATCTGATTGGGTACTCCACAAAGCCTTCCAGTCAGAACATCAGAATGATTCTGGAGGGAAAGAAGTTCATTGGTTGTTATCTTAAATACGGATTGGTTCTTATCTGACATACGGGCATGGCTTACTAAGCCCGGACAGTTTAAAAGAGAGCCTGTTGCTCTAATGTTTTGTGTTCGTTCTTCACCTATCTAATAAAGCTGAATCACTGTTTTGGAAAAGCTGTGTTGGGTCTCGTACTTAACACCAAGGGGTAAAAATACAGTGGTCCCCTCCCCCAATGCTCTACAAATATCCCAGTTTTCCTATCAGAGCACTCTTGAATTGTGGTAGCTCAAGACCGGGGGTTGGGAGAGGAACTTCCTAGTCTCAAACTGCCACAGTTCAGATGAGCTTAGAAAGGAGAATCTTGTGGAGAGCAATCTGGGCCCAGGGTTAATTTTTACAAAAAGACTAACTGGCCACTGTGTGACACAAAGTGTTGGACTGGATGGGCCTTTGGCCTGATCCAACATGGGCGTCTCTTATGTTCTTAAAGCAACGCTGTGAGGCCCAGGCCCAGGAGCTCCTGGGATGCCCCTCCCCTCCCCCAACATGCTTAAGGACACAAAAAGAGTGTGAGACGGGCTTTCATCTCCCTGCTGCTACAAGGAGGCCCCTCTGAAGGAAGCTCCAGCGCACTCACTTGGGGGCACTGGTCCAATCGCAGGAATAAATTCCAGGGGCCTTCCTTCCTCCAGGCTGAGCCTCACTCCTTAAGTGCCAAGGAAGGGGAGGTCCGGGGAGGGAGGGTGAGAATGACCCGGGGGCTTCCTACCTGGAGGCACAATGGAGGGGGGAACAATGCTCCCTCTAAGCTGTGGAGTCTTGTGAGCAAAAATTCTACTTTGTGAGCTCCTGGCATTAAAGTTGTGAGCAAATGATTTGGCTACTGCGTAAATTAGTTTGCTCTGGAGCCCTCCTTCCTGAGCTAAAACAAAAATGTGTGAGCCGGGGGCTGAAAAACCTGTTAGCTAGCTCACACTAATTCAGCTTAGAGGGAACATTGGGGGGGGGGATATCCCTTTTTTCCCTTGGACAAAGTCTGCCTTCTTTATAGGGGACAACAGATTTACGGGTTAATCAGCACCGACAATTGGCGTCTGAAAAAACCTACTCAGGTAGACAAGAATTATTCATTCCAATTAACTACAAATTAAGATCAAGCCAATTAGGCCCATTAAAATGGAAACGCACATTATCTCCCATTCAAAGGAATTTGTATTTGATGCAAATGGAAGAAATTCGGAAACTTCGGAAATGTTCTCTGATTGTTCATTTGCATCACTAAGCGGTGCAGAATGGGGGACCGTGCTTTCCAAAAACCAGAGACAACAGAAGGAACAATAATTAGTTATGTAAATAATGTGGCATTCTTGTTTATAATTAGTTCAGGAATAAAATAAAATCCACGCATGTCACAGGACTAATTTCCGTATGCAAATGAACAATCAAAATTATAAACGGTAATAATGCAGTTTGGGAGAAGGTGGCGTTTCCAATTTATTAGCAGGCATGCATGAGAAAACTGATTCCAGCTGACGGGAAGAGGTTCCAGAGGTAGCAGCAGCAGGAGGAGGAGGGGAGAAGAGGTGGCCAGGGCCGAGAGGGAGGGGAGGGGAGGGGAGGGGAGGGGGGCTGTGCCAGGCAGCTGTCTCCTGCCCGCCTCGGACAGGCCCTGGCCTCTGTGTGCAGCTGAGCTGAGTCACATGGTGCCCCAGCTTGGTAGGCGGCGGATCCCCCCCCCCAAAGATGCCCTCATTCCCTCCGGGTGCTCTTTGCTACCCAGCACCTTCCTTTTCTGCATCCCAGTGCGGAAGCCTTCTTTGGGCAGGGTTCTGCACTGGGCCAGGCGGGACAGAGAAGAGGCAGAGGCCCGTGTGTGTGTGTGTTTGTGTGTTTGTGCGTGTGTGTGTGTGTGTGTGTGTCCCATGGCCAAGTCCAGCTCCTGGCCGCCTCAGGCCTTTCCTGGGACTGCTGCTTGTGCCCCGGGTGCTGGCAGTGCCAGACCTGCTCCGGGCCCTGAGCTGTGGATCCGCCAGGGAGGCCTGAGAGCGAGCGCAGCCAACGGAGACCCCACAGGCTGGGCGGGGTGCTGGCCACTCAGCCCCCCCGGGTTCTTTGCCCCCCTCCCTCCAACTCAGCCCCTCCACCCAAGCAAAGACTGCAGTGGTGATGATGAGCAAGTTGAGTTGCCTGATTAATGTCCTCCTAAGTGGGGCTCTTTTCTAAGGCCAGACTCCACATTGTCCAGAAGTTCACTGTGATGACTTGGAAGGGATAAGATGAATGGCCACGTCCCTCACTGCTGTCAAGATTTTTCTGACTTATTACTTCTGAGATTTTGTTCATCACAATGCAGGTACTGGATGTTGGGAATGAAGAGCAAGCCGTTCTCCGTGAAATTTAAAAAACAAAACCAAACCTAGAAGCCTAAAAATTTTTTTGGGGGGAGGAATCAGGATTGATTGGACCAAAATGTAAATGCAGCCCCTCCCTATGGGAGGTGGGAAGGGCCCCTCACCTCTTTTGGAGAGCCTTTGAATTTCACCTCTGCTTGAGGCCAGGGGTGCAAGGTCAGCCCACCCCTCCCTCCCCTGGCATGGGGTGCCTGAGGCAGAATCCCCCCCCTCCATCCAGCTCAGCCGAACAGCTGAGGTCTCCCCGAGCCAGGTACAGTGCAGGCCGGCCTTTCACAGCACCCCCTAGGTGAGGAGGGCCGTTTTGACAGCGGGGGGGGGGCGGCTGCCTCCTCCCTTGGAAACAATCCTGACAAAATGGAGGTGAGCAGAAAGACTGACCCAGGAACTGCGGCGGTTGTTTGGTATATTGAGACTAAAAAGGGGCAGAGTTAGATTAAAGCAGCCAGACACATGTGTGTATTTGTCTAGAAAAAGAAACTTTACTAAAGACTAGGTAAAGGGTACTTGGAGAACAAAAGTAAGATAAACCATCCTTACTAGCTCTGTGCTACATGTTGCTTTTCTAAGGACTTAACTTGTGACTCAGAGGAAAACTTCAAGGAGTGCCACAAAGAGCAATGAATGGAAACTCGATGCTCCCTCCCTTGGCTCATCCCCAAACTATAGATTATCCCATTGGAGAATCCCAAGACTAGCCAATTATGCATTCGATCACCTTGATCTAGTGGGGGAAATGTGCAGACAATTCTGTTGGATCTCTAACTAGAAATTAGCATGCATAGCAAACAGGAAATGCTTTCATGACAAGCAGGGGGAGAACTCGCAGATATCCCAACAGAGGGTCCTCTTTTCTTTGGCCTTGCATCCCCCCTAAAGGAGCAGGATTGTACGGGGTGGGGTGGGGGTGTACTGCCGGACCCAGGCTTCCTCCTGGATAAGCAGGCAGCACCAACTAACGTTGGCTGGTGGGACTGCCGTGGCCTTTCCTGGGCATCGATGATCTCGCCACCATGGTGAATGCCCTGGCAACCCCTAGATTAGACTGCCACACTCTGCGGTACATGGGGCTGCCCTTGAGGAGTATCCGGAAGCAATGCTCCCTCTAAGTTGTTGAGTCTTGTGAGCAAAAATTCTACTTTGTGAGCTACTGGCATTAAAGTTGTGAGTGAGCGATTGGGCTGCTGCATAAATTAGTTTGCTCTGGAGCCCTCCTTCCTGAGCTAAGACAAAAAAATCTGTGAGCTGGAGGGTAAAAAACTGTGAGCTAGCTCACACTAACTCAGCTTAGAGGGAACACTGTCCGGAAGCCCAGAATGATGCCTGGCGTGGGGGTCGGACCAGCCACATCACTCCAGTCTTCTTCCACCAACTCTGGCCTCCAACTTGCTGCCCGGCCCAATTCAAGATGCTGGTGCTGACCTCCGGTGCCCTGGGGCCAGGCTACCGGAAGGACTGCTGGCTCCCATAGGCAGCTGTCGCCCATCACGGCAGTCGTCTCCTGAGGCCCTGCATCGGGGGCTCTCGCCTTCTGAATTCGGGCAAGTGGCATCCTGAGAGAGGACCTTCTCAGCTGTGGCACCAAATGAGGGGATTTATTATTTCACTTATGTTATTCATAGCCCCCTTTCTCATTGATACTCCGGGTGGATTACACAATGTAGTCAATGTAATCAATAAGATGAAGCACATAATAAACAACATGATAGGACTCAGGGCCAGCCCGAGGCGAGGCTGCGCCCTAGGCGAGGCTGCAGGCTGCAGATGCCAACCTCGTGGTGGGGCCTGGAGACCGCCCCACTGGGAACCCAGTGGCAAGGGGGCCGGGCGCTCGGTCAGCGACAGTGGTGGCAGCTCCAGCGGCAGGTAAGGAGCGCTGCCAAGAGGGAGTAAAGGGCCGCGCGGTCCCAGTGTGTGCCGAGGCAGAGGGCTGGCTGTGTGGCTCAGGCGCCGGCAGAAAGAAAGCACCGCGGCCTCAAGTTTGCGCACTGGGGGGGGGGGAGGATTGTGTGAATCAGACAGCCAGACAGCCCTCCACCTCGATGCGCCCTGGGACCATGCGGCCCTTTACCCCCTCTTGGCAGCACTCCTTACCTGCCACTGGAGCTGCCGCCGCCGCCACCCGAATGCCCGTGGCGAGAGGAGGTAGGTGGGCAAGGGGGTAAAGGGCCCTGTGGTCCCAGGGCAGAGGGCTGGCTGGCTCTGGCGCCAGCAGCAGGGCGCGCTTACCTCCTGCCTGGCAGCGCCTGCAGCAGCTCCAGCGGCCTTGGCTCTCCCGGCAAGTGGTGGCAAGCGCGGCCCCAGCGTGGGCTACCCTCTTCATGCGCCCGCTCTGCCGGCGCCTCTCCCTGCCGGCCATGGGTCACTGGAGAGGGTCCGGGCAGGCGGGAAGGACATGGAGGGACGCGGAGGGGAGCCTCGGGGATCGGCACTGGCTTTTGGCGGGGGGAGGCAAACTTCGGTGCCCCCATCCAGGCCTGCCGCCCCATCCAGGGCCTCTTGCTCTAGGCGAGTGCCTAGTTGGCCTACAGTGAGAGCCGGCCCTGATAGGACTAAGCCTGCAGAACTCTAAAACATGCAGAAATCCTGGAGAGAGCCGTCTCTCCCTGTCATCCATCACTGCCTTCTGCCAGCGGGTGTTTTGTCTTTGGTGCCTCCCCTGACCGACCGGATGGACCCCCTGTTTGTGTGTTGTGTTCAGTTGTTGCTTTTGTTATCTGTATATAACACATGGATGCATGTCTGTCTGTCTTTGTAAAGCTGCCTTTAAAGTGTTGACCGTTTGCCACCTTGGGGGCCCTGTGTTGGGTGGGAAGGCAGTATAAAAATGGTCTAAATAATTTTTTAAAATGGCACCTCTTCCTGGGCTCCTCCAGAGTTTGTGCTCCTGTGACGGGCCGAGGGGGGCTAGGCTTGCGCTGGGTCAAGTGACCTTGAGGTGGCCTTGCTGGTTGCCTCAGCTGTGGGTGGAAGATTACATTCTGTCCCTGCCCCGGGAATCCGATGATAAAGATCCTTCCCAGGCACAGGCCAGGTAATGAACTGCTCCCCAGCTTCATGGGGAAGTGGGGGGGGGGAGAGAGGAATTATTGCTGCACTAAAGCCAGGTGTGCACGTGGAGAGGGGACAGGAATGACTCCAAAGTCAACTAAATTCAGCGAAGAAGAATCTGATCGCCAGAATGATTCGGGTTTTTTATTGCAATATGGAAGGCAGAGGCCCACGCATATTTAACACGGCAGGGCTAATTGTTCACGAGCCACTGGCCTGGAGTGTGGGAATGCCAGCAAAGGGTCCAGAACACAGGCCCACGGAGCCCATCCAAAAAGAACGCTGACCCTCAGGCAGGTTTCCCATGGCTCTCCAGAAGCCGGGGTCCTGCATCTTTATTGGTTGACGTTATTTATAACCTTTCTGACGGGGACTCAAGGTGGCTCACAGAGAGTGAGTGAATAATCAATCAATAAACAATGCAAAGCATAAGCATTAACATGACACATAAAACAGTGCAAAAATTAGACAGTAGGATCCTACTCACTGTATGCTAAACACAGTCGTATAGAACACAGTCCTTTATCGTTTATCCAGGTAACATTATAGACCATTTTGTACAGAGCAGCCCCCACTGCCTGCATAGAAAAGCCCTCCGAGTAATTCAGTTTTGCATAGTTCTGAGGAAAGCTAGGGATTTCGCCACCAACTTGTTCAGCCGTCAAACTCGGCAGTGTTCGAAGGTGCCTGATGAGGCACGAGTTGATCCCCCGGGCTGTTTGGTTTGTGCTGAAGAGCTGTGGGTCTCTCCTGAACCAGTTTGCATGGGGGCTCTGGCAAAACCGTGCATGCACAAAGATGCTGCCGAGTTAAACCAACCAGCAGCATCACTAAGAGGACTCCTACTGAGATGAGCACCCGAACAGTAGGATTGCATTCAAACACAGCGTTTGTTTTTGACTGGTTGATATGATATGTGACTGATTTAATTGTCCATTTAAACAATTGCCTGCTGAGCAGAGCAGAAGGCGGGGTGGGGGTGGGGGTGGGGGGGATAGAATTCCACGGAACTGAAGTGGGGGCTCTTGGAGTATCAGAGGTGTCCGTTTCAGTGCCAGAGGGACTGAGCCTCTCAGGCAAATGAGACTACTGAGAAGGGGGGGGGATTGTCTGCACCTCCTATGAAGAAACAGAAAGTGTTGGAGATTCTTTATGAAAAGTTGCAATTCAGCAGAGTTAAAAATACCTTAGCAATACCAGAGTGCAATAATCAGACTCAGAGTCCATTGTGTGTTTAAAATATAAAAGTTTTACTAAGTTTCTACCATAGGGAAGGGTAACTTGGAAGAAAATAACAACAGAGCTATTCCCTACATCTTCACTCTACAAAGGACAGACTAGAAGAGGCTCAATGGCTTCTCTTACATGCTTCTTCTTCAAACAGAACAAAGAGGGGAAGAGGAGCCATAAAATGCAAAGACACTTTGACACTTTGCTTCCAATCAAGTTACTAGAACAGGGATGCTTTTTGCGGGCTTGCAGAACTAAGCTAGCATTGGCTTATGCAAATACATGTGATTTCCTGTAACAACAAAACAGACATTTAACACAATACACACTGAGTGTTTTTATCTTGTAATACCCAACAGAAAGGCCAGGTTGCTTGGGGGGGGGGGACTCTCTCCCAGGGCCTCCTACAGGCAGGAGATAGGCAAGTGAAGTCTTTGGGCCAAGAAGCCGGCGGGGGGGGGGGGGGGGGGGGGGGGGCATTGGGAAGCCAAATCCAGAGCAAGGCCGGGATCCGGCTTCCTGTATGGATTCATGCAGGGCCTTGGCCAAGCGGGGGGGCAATCCGAACTGGCAGCCAGCTTTCCCCAGGATTCCATGACCCCCATTGGGGAAAGGGAGCTGCAGTTTGGCGCGGAATGCCTCCCCTCCATGCTGGGGCTCTGCCCGTGCTTAAATGTGCTTTAAATGAGGCAACACAAAGGGAAGGGGTGGGCACTCAGAGGAGGGCAGAGTTAGGGCCAGGGGTGCAGCAGGGGCGGGGGCGCTGGCACAGCTGCCCATATATCTGGAGAGGGACCCGGGCTCCCTGCTAATGAGGAAGCCCCCCCCCCCGCTGCTCAAAGAGACGCTAATTCATGAGAAATATACGGGCTCCTTCGGCTGCCTGGCAAGAGCAGATGAGACTTACATCCTTGCCGAGTCTCTCTTCTTCGCTTCCGGAACTCCAGTTGGCTTTGCCCACTCCTGGTGAACAGTAGGATGCGGAGAGCCTGCTCTGGCATACCCCCCCCCCCGCTCTCTCCTGCCCAGGCACCGTGAGGAGGGGAGGGGGCTCATAAGAGCCTCAAAGGAAAAATAAATAGAGGTGAGCACTAGAGGGGGAACCTCTTCCCCAGCACAGCCGGCCAGAAGCCCCCTTCACCCCAGCTAGGTGGAGTGTGCATGGAGGGGGGTCTCCAATAAACGAACTGCAGGGTTCAACTAGGGATTAGTTGGCCTCCCCTCACCCAGGCCTCCTCCTGGCTAACCACCCGTGGCCAGCCTTCCACTCCCCCCACTTGTCTTCTGAACCTTGGGTGGGCTACCAGGGGGGGAAGGGTGGGGTTTTCCCTAACAGAGACTACTGCGGGAGCTGGGGTCCGTCACTCCCACTCCAAACGTCGTCACAAGGGATCTCATCCCTGGTTTTATCAGAATTCAACACGGGACACAATACCTTGCGTTTATCCCTGGTTATAACAGCATCCCTTCATCCCGGGACAAGTGTGGGGCAAAACCGGGGTGTCCTCAATGTAATGTGGAAACAAAAAATACCCCGAGATAATTACGGGGGTGGACCCGCGTCTAGTGTAGAATGTAAGTTCAGGGACAGGGTTGAACCAGTATTTAAGGTCTAGTGCGGAAAGGACCAAGGTTGCTAGAGAGATATAATAGAGGGTGGGAGAACCAGGTAGGCTGTCCTGAGCCCAAAGATAAGGGGGGCCAGAAAATGTGATGCAACGGATAGACCTGCAGTGCAATTTGCCTCCATTTGTTTACAAGGTTCTTTTGGCTAAACAAACCTCAAGCCTGACAATTTCCTTTGTTTTTCACATCTGCAAAACATGTACAAGTTTAACTTTCTCAGCTGTGCATTGGATGCCTCATCTTTGAGGAGAAGAGCTATATCTGACTAGATGGACGGATGCCCAGAAAAATCTCTGAGCGAGTTGCTCTAGAAATTCAGTTTTGATGTGCCTATTTCTATGGGAAATTTCTTCTAAGCTCAGAGATGTCTCACCTCGTACAATCAGAGAAGTGACAAATCCGAAGGTTCTGGGGTGGTCACGTGGGCTTCACGTTATTGGGGGCGTGTAAGATAGCCACACACCCCATGCCCCTGAATCTCTGCGATGTGGCTTGCTGGAGACTCTCTGGTCTGAAAGCGCTTTGGAGAGAATCTTAGGAAATGTTATGTTACCTTTCAACCTTTAGCTAGGATAAGGGATGATAGGGTGATGTGTATGTCTTTCTGCGTCTGATTGCAGTTACATAAACAAGCCTATTTTGTAGCATTGTGATCTTCTCATATTTACTCATTTCAAGAATGGTTGGATTGCTTTTAAATAAAAATCTGAAAGGAGAAACAGAACTGATCTTTGCCGAGGGTTTCCACTGGGACAAGCAGTCCTGGAAGAGAGCAGCCCCCTCAGGAGGGCCCTGTGTGCCCCCCCCCCATGGCATCGCCTCCTTTCCTTGGGGCTCTTTCGAAAGGGGAGGAGCCACATACACAAGGGCATGCAGGATCACAGTCCAGATTTGCACACAAATGGTTTGCATTGCTATCATACTTCACAGAAACTGACATATTACCAGCAAATCCCAGCTACCCCGAATGGCTCCATTTTTGAGATCTTGCTTTATGGTCTGAGCACTCTTTACTCTTTACATTTTCTTCTACATTACTTTTACAATACTCTTCGTTTATTTGGAGACTTACATAATGTGATAAGGTTATGGTCATGAATAGATCCTTTTGCTGCTTTACTGGATTACACTGTCCTACTTGCATTTGAACTCTCAGCATCGTTGTATTATTGATTATGCGACACAGTTTGTGCATATCGGTTGTTTTGTATACTTGACTTATCTTCACATAAAAAAAACTTTAACCTGTTGGAGCCCAAGGCAGCCACGGGAGGGGAGGCGGCCGGCCGAGGGGAGGGGAGGGGAGAGGCCGGGCTGAGCCTTGGAGCAGCCGGCCGGCGGCGCAGGATCCGGGGCCGGGAAGCCGCGGGGGGGGGGCGGGGGGGGTCTGGCGCTGACCTCCAGCTGCGCCGCGCTCGCCCCGCATCTGCGGCTAAACAAACCAAGTAAATCATCCTGGCAGAGAGATAATTAAATAATTATCAGCCACTTAATAACGAGGAGTGGGTGTTCGGCATTAGCATATTAGACAGTGTCTTTAAGGGCTAATTGTTGCATTACATCAGAGTTCCTCATTCATTATTCCTGTCATTTCGGGTGATAATTTGCACTTTAGAAAACAGAGACAATTTTAGCAGCAATTAGAGGCATGTCAGCTTCGGCCGCGTGAGTTACTGTCACAATTAGGAGCCGCTTTCTCCCCCCCCCACCCCCGGGTCC
>NW_015172564.1:727480-775318 GCF_001447785.1 Gekko japonicus | reverse complement strand
GCCCGCCCAAAGGGGCGGGGGCACCGAGGGCTGCGGGGGGGGGAAAAGCCGAGGAGACCCCCCCCCCCCGCCCGTTCCCGGCCGTGCGGCGCCTTCCGCACACCGCCCGTTCCCTGCGCGGCAAACCGGCCAGGAGCAGCCCCGAAGGCGCAGGGCGCGCCCGGCAGCCGCGAGACTCCCTCGCTCGCTCGCTCGCTCGCTCTCCGCAGTCTGCAGCGGTGGTGGGGCTTCTTCCTCCTCCTCCTCCTCCTCCTCCTCCTCCTCTCTCCACCGCCTGGACGCCCACCCGCGCCGCCCACCTCCCTGCCTTTGTCGCCCAGAAAAATACCGCTCCCTTTCCGCCTGGCTGGCACTGCAGGCCCCAGGAAAAGAATGGCCGAGAGTTATGGCCGGGATTAAATATTTCTTTAACTACAGCCGCGGAAGAGGGGAAAGCAAACGCCGGGCGCAGCACCTTGGGAAACATGCATTAAAAGGGTACATATAGTCAAATAGAGTTAATTAAGCTAAAACCACAGTAAATCTGTCAGGCCTGTATTAAGGCCCCGGTCAAAACTGGGGGAAATATAGTATTTTGTATAATAAATTGTGTCCCTGCTGCAGATTTATGCCGGCATCTGCATAGTTACCACAGTTTTACAATAATCATTGATCAATCAAACTTTTATGACAAAACTATAATTTTTATCGTGTTTCTCTCTTACTCAGTTTCCGAGTTTGCTTAATTCCCAGAATGCGTCCCAGTAAATCTTGTGTTCGGAGATATAAAGTAGATAATAAGAATGCCACGTAAGATTTGCTTATATTTTAAACTGTCTTTGCAAATGATTTATAATTAGGACAAAATCTAAGACAAAACATTATTAAAGTCGAAGCCAGCCCCATAAATCACCCGCGTTTGCTTATGCCTCCGGTAATTTATTAGAGGGTTTTACTACGGAGTTTGTGTGGCTGATGGCCACTGCGTAGCGTGGCATCAGTGGGAAGTATTTACGAGGAGGAGCAGCGTGCAGAACGCGAGTCATCCCTTGGTGACCTGGCGTGGTGGCAGGACCTGCCGTCTGATGTCAAATTGTTCCCTCTGGGCGGAGGACACCGCAGCAGGTTGAGCGGAGCCCCTTCCACCTTGTCCAGGGGTGACTGTGCGGTGCGTAAAGCGGAGCTGCAGGTTTCAGTCGGTAGATCAGTCAGAGACGGGGCGGAGTGTGGCTTCTTGCACTCCCCTTCTGCTGAGGGGAAGCCCCAGAGTGCTGCTGCCCCGCTCAAAAGTAGTCCGACAGACCCAGAACCCTGCGGTGCCGACCCGGCAGAAGGCCACCCTGCAGAGCCACCTGACCTCTGGGTTTCTGCTTGGGAGCGGAATCAGCCCCCCCCCCCAAGACCTTACGGGTCAGGAGACGCACTCCCGACTGGTGTGTGCCAGGAGCAGCCAGGAGGTGCCCCCTGCAGAGGAAACAGCGGGAGAGGACGACTCCTACAAGACTCCTCCCAGTCCAGAGGGTCCTTGTGTGCACGGGAGCCCCACTGCATGTGCACATGCCTTTGCATGGCCGTGCTGCCCTTCCTGTTCGCGGGGGTGGCACATGGTGGAGCATCGTTCCCTGGTGTGGCCCCCACCTTATGTAACGGCCTGCCCGATGTGCTGCGGAAGGCTCTCCCTGTCCTGGCATCCTGCAGACAGCACCGGACGGGATTCCTCAAGAGGGCTTTTCTGCACAGGTGGACAGGGCTGCGCTGTCACGAAACGGATCAGGCTCATAAAGCTGCAGTGGTAAAAGGAACGGGGGACCATGGCCGGTACTACCGCATCGTAATTACATTGTATTCTGCAAGGGAGAAAGGTGGCTAATCAATGTTAAATAGATTAAATAAGTAAATATTGCTGCCTGTCACTAGAAGTCTGCTCCAGGCCAGGCCATTTCCCCACCATGTGCCATATTGTGTTTAGAAGAAGAAGAAGAGAAGAGATTGGATTTATACCCCTTGCCCTTCACTACCCAAAGGAGTCTCAAAGCGGCTTGCAAACTCCTTTCCTTTCCCTCCCCCTCCCCACAACAGAGACCCTGTGAGGTAGCTGGGGCTGAGAGAGCTCTGACAGAAACTGCTCTTTTTCAAGAACAGCTCTTATCAGAACTACGGCTTGCCCAAGGTCATCCAGCAGGTGCAAGTGGAGGAGTGGGGAATCAAACCCGGTTCTCCCAGATTAGAGTCCGCGCACTTAACCATGACACCAAACTGGCTCTCTAAAAACCCTGTGCCTTGTTTCAGGTTTCTTTCAGCTGTCTCTCAGATTTCTGCCAGCTTTCAGGCATCTGTCGTCCACACACCCCATTGTACAGTGCGTGGGATGTCCCATCCTGCCGACTGTATCTGACTTACACGATGTCCTCTGCCTTGGGTGGGTCTTAGTGAGGTTGGTGGACTACAGATCAGGTCAATCCCTGAGTCACAATGCTGAGCACTGCTTGAGGCGGTCATTCGGCAACTGATCAGGGGGACCTTTGTACACTTTGCCAGCAAGCAGAGGTGATGAGGGTGGAGATTGCCCTCCTCTGTCTGCTGAAGGAGTGGCTGTGTTCCTGATGAACTGTGTTTTGATGTGGCTTCCAGGAAGCTGATAGAATCTGGTGGGTCATTCAGGGGATGATCAAGTGTGACAAAAAAGGAGTAAATTGCCTGCCTGTCACTCAAGCAGCTGAAAGAAGGCACCAGAGGCCTACCAGGAATTGGAGGGGGGAGGGGAGTTGGCAACCCCGGTGAACATCTGATGATGGAAGCTGAGTCTTCCTCAGCAGCTGTGCCCCCCCTGCAGGGCCTGAACTGGCAGGGCCAAGAGTCTCCGGGGACAGGCAGAGTGCCACCTTAGCCCTTCGGACCAACATGCCATTAGTTAGCAGCCAGGCATGCCTGTAGCCTGCTACCAAGAGTGTCTGCAGAAGCGGCATCCTTCCCCGAGGAGTTTCCATGCAGGCACTGAGATGTGGGGAGATGCTTCCGTGGCTGAAGGCTGCTGGCCCAACCGTTGGCACGGAAAGGGGCAGGTGGGTCATGGGCCAAGGTGTCGCATCCTTGGGGTCCAGGTCCCTGGCCTGAGCGTCAAGCCGTGGGCAGTTTCCTGACCTCTTGCAGTTTCTTGAAAGAGCCATGCTAGGTAGGGAAGAGAAGATGGATGGCGAAGGCTGTTCCAATCCATTGTTCCGATCATCTCTCAGCCAGCATAATCTTGACTCTCCCCTTGGTGGCATCGTCAGGAGACGCTGATTGAATTGCTGGTTTTGTTATCAGCTCTGCTCTATCCATCACCTTGCAGATAATCCTTTCGCTCTGACATCAGTGCGTGATAATCTCACCGTTCTGCACTCGATATGCACAAGCAGCTCTCCAGAGTCAACGAGGCTATTTTATCCAAATCAGCTGCCGGGGGGGGTGGGGGAGGGGTTTCAAATATTTCTTTTAAAAACAGACCTCTGGACTGTCTGTAAAATGGGGGTGCTACTGGCCCTAGAAGGGTGTGGTGTGGAAATAGCACCCCATATCCCTCCCTCCCCCCCTCCCTTCCGCTGCCTTGAGTCCCAGGCGAAAAGGCAGGATGGAAATACACATGTCATTTATTTCAAGGGGAGCTAAATGTTGAAGATGTTTTTTTCCGGAATGGAAAGCTGGTAGCACAGCCAGAAGCTTGGCCCAGGGAGCCAGTGGGAGCCGCCCCCACGGGCAAGGAAAGGGATGTGTTTTTGGATGATAGCATCAAGCTGAACCGGAGCCAATCTGGTGGAGATGCAGATATACAGGAGGTTTTGCAAGCTTGGTGGCACTGAAGGGGGCAGATCGGGATGCAGTTGAGCAGACACCAACTCTGAGAGAAAGAGGCAGATACTGGTGAAAGCTATGAAACAGTGACATGGAGTTCCCCTGGACCGATGACCCATGAACATCCAGCTGGTTAGGTCACAAGTACATACACAGAGGGGGGCAGCTTAGCTGCAGGGCAACGCCTGAACCCAGCCAGCGGTGTGGGGGTGCGAGCAAGGGGAGGAGTCCAGTCTACGGCTTCTCTGGTGACCAGATGCAGGAACAGAGGTTTGGCTGCCTGGCTTTTGGAGCCCGCTTGCTTCCACTGTGCTCTGCATGCATATTTGAGAAGGAAAGCAACATTTCAAACACACTGCAAGTGTCCAGCCTGCTCACTCTCTCTGTCTATCCCAAAGACAACTGACTCCTATAACATTCACACTGCTTAGGAAGATGACCAAACCTTATAAGAATTTATTTTGTGATAAACCAAAGCAAGAAAGATCGTCATGCTTTCGGGGTGAGTGCAAATTACAATAAAATATAAATTTGTAAGACCTAGAACTGAAAATACTAATCCGTTAAGCAGAGCACTTTACAGTTTGGTTCATGAACTGCAAAACTGAAGTCAACTTTGAGATGGATTTTTGTTGGGTTTTGATAGTAAGATATTGAAAAATGGTATTTAGCAGAGATAATACAGCCCAGCAGAGCCTGAGTAAAATAATTCAGACTCAGAGTCCATGTGTGATTAAAAAAATAAAGTTTTTTCTAAATTCTAGCATGGGGAAGGGTAACTGGGATGAAAATAACAACAGAGCTAAATAGGCTACATCCTTACTCTACAAAGACAAAACTAGAAGAGAGAGTTATGGCTTCTCTCCTTCTTCTTCTTCTTCTTTTTTAAACATTTTATTAGGATATAGTAAACACAAGTCAATATATATCAAACACTTTTATACCCATATATCCTACCCTCCTCCCCTTCCCCCCCTTTTCGGCTTCCCACAGTGCTCCAACCTCCTGCTTAGTTCTTACATCCTCTTAACCTCCTTTTAAATCTATTACACAAATCTATAGGTAACTTACCCTTCCCTAATTTGGTTATACATCTTAGTCCATTTTACAATATCTATTAACTTTCAGTAGTTATCAAAACTAAATAAACCGTCCCTTACATCCCAGTTGTTTTCCAAATAGTCTTTAAAATCTTTCCAGTCTGCAAAAAAATCCTCTTCTTCCAAATTATTAAGTTTCCTTGTCAATGTGTCCATTTCAACCATAAAAAGTAATTTCTTAATCCAGTCCCCAACCTCAGGCACTTTTTCTTGTTTCCAACATTGAGCATATGTCATTCTGGCCGTTGTAATCATATACCACATCAAAGTCCTTTTTGCCACGTTGACTTCTTCCATTTTAAGTCCCAAAAGTAATATTGCTGGTTCTTTTTTGAATTTACATTTTACAGTTTTTCCATTTCTTCATGTATCTCTGCCCAATACTTTTTAGCTTTTTCACAAGTCCACCACATATGATAAAATGAGCCCTCTGTTTTTTTACATTTCCAACATTTACTTGACATATTACTATTCATATTAGCAATCTTTTTTGGTGTCATATACCATCTATACATCATCTTAAAACAATTTTCTTTTAAGTTATTACACGTTGATATTTTCATCGCATTTTTCCATAAAAATTCCCAGGATGACATCATTATTTCTTTGTTCATATTAACTGCCCAGAACAGCAAAGACGGGAAGAGGAGCCATAAAATGCTAAAACACTTTGACACTTTTGTCCCAATCAAACTCCTAGATCAGGGAGAAAATTCCCAGGCTTCTATTCCTAAAACAGCATTGGTTACATGAGAAACATGTGACTTCCTGTGAGCAACACAAACAAACATTTAACCCCAGATACACTGAGTGTAATTTTAACTTGTAATACCCAACAATTTTAACCCAGACCTTTGAGCAGGAGTCCCATCCCGGCCGGCAGTGAGCAATGCCCACGTTGTGTTCCTCAGTGCCCCCCTCCAATCCTCACCACCCAAATACACCTGCTCCTTGCTGTTGCCTAGGCACTCCCTTGAGCTGCGGGGTGTGTGTGTGTTAGTTCCCCCATCCTAGATTGCTCCCCCCCCCCCCAGTGATCCAAAACAGGTCCCGGCCTCGCTTGCAGTGGCTCCTTCCCAGCCCAGGAGGCTTCACTCAGCTGCACAGAATATTTCAGCATTGGTGTGGGGGAGGGGTGCATAAGATGGATGGGCTGTTTCTACACCCACTGGGGATGCATGAGGGATGGTGGGCTGCCTCAGGAGCATTCCGCACATGACACAGCAATAAACCTGGGTTTGCCACCAGAGACAGCGCAGGTGTCAGGGTCCTTAGGTTACGCAACACAGGGCTTCATGAGAAGATACCTGTGTATTGGTAAATCCAGTACTAGAGACACGTGCACAGCTTGCGTCAGGAATGGCCACCAATGCTAGGGCCTCTGACTTATACTAGAATCAAACAACCCCCCAGTAACCATGAGCCAATGGATACATCTTGCACGCGTGGGCAAAGCAAGCAGGCAAAGCAAAAACCGTTAACTTTCCCAGCCAAGAAAAACTGCAGCTGGAGCATCTACAAGGTCAAGCATACAATAGCAAACAGTTGGTGAGCCAGGGAGAGCTGAGACAGAAAACGGGAGGGCACCCCTCCACATTCCAGACCTATGACAGGGCTACCTGACAGCAGGGAGTTCCTCTGGGGCATTTTTGGTTGTGAAGAGAAAGGTTCCTCCCTGCTGTGTACTGAAACTGCAGCACCAGGTGGGGGTGGGGAGACTCATCCTTGCCCCCCATGTCAGATTCCTGACCAGAACCAGCCTCAGGGAGGAGCTGCCCTTTGCCCCCCTGGGGTCAACACCCAGGCCCTGATAGAGGACCTGGTAGTGCTGGGGGAGGGGACGGGGAGGGGAGAGGGTCCCGGCTCCTGGACAGAGGCACCCTGCAGGGGCGTGGGCCTCAGCACCCACACTTCCCGTCTGCACGTATTTTGAAAATCTCCTTCCTGAGACGAGCCTTGGCCCAGCCTGCCTGCTGGGGCTCGTGTGGGGCTCTCCTGTCCGCCTGCCTTCCGGGCATGAGACGCCTGCCTTCCTTCCTTCCTTCCCAGAAGGGGCTCTGTGCTCCGGGCTCCGGGCCCACGTTCCTTCACCGCTCCTCTTCCCAACCCGAAGCAGGAAGAATTTGTCCTAATTTATGTTTCCTGAAACCTTTCCAAATTTACTTTTAGGCTGCTGTCAATATTAATGACACCTGGCATTTTGGATTCTTTATGTCCTCCCCCCCCATCCCCCAATACATCAGTGTTGGATGTCACCACATCCCAGAAGAGTTCCAAACGGGGACAATTTATGGGTGGGGGGCCCCTGAGGTTAAAAACTAACAAATACATCCAACGTTTCAGTCAGAGACTGGGGGGGGGAGTGGTGTGGGGGGGATGAGGGAGAGCTCAGAGACGACGGAGAGGGTTTGTGGGGGGGTGTTGATGCTTTCTACCCAGCCTTTCCTTGGCGAGGCTGTTTCTATGGCTGGGGCAGGGTCTGGCCTCCAGCCTCTTTGAAATAGGGGGCCTGCCTTTTGCAGCTGTGCCCCACAGTGTACGACGCTGTGCTGGCTCAGCAGGCAGCCCACCCCCCCCATGCTGAGCATGGGTTGCTGGCACCATGGACCTAAACCCTGAACGTGAAAAGAAAATATCCCCCCCCCCCGGCCATGCACAAAAAGTGCCTTTGCCAGGGAGCTTGCAGGGGGAGCTCCCTGCTCCTCCATCAGATCCTGTCCCACCAACACAGCATGGTTTCTTTCTTTTTTTAACCCATAGATCATAGAATCACAGAATGTTAGAGTTGGAAGAGACCTTGCAGGTCATCTAATCCAATCCCCTGCACTCTGCAGGTGCACAGTCGAAAGAGGGCCCTACAACATAGCCTTGTTTTCTGTTTGTAAAGCTGGAGGGGGGGGGGGCTGCATTCCCAGAGCCACTGAGGCAAGGGCTTGTTGCTGGTTTCAAAGTGGCAGAACCCTCAGCAGATGGGGAGGGATGCTCTGAGCCTGGTGTGCTCATGTGGTTGCATGCGCACATCCCTAGATGGAATCAACCTGCAGTCAAAGGCTGCCTGCGACTTCCTCCAGGAAGCTGCCCAGCTGGGATGGATCTCTGGCCTGTCCCACCCACCAAGGTGGCCAATGGTTAAAAACAGGCATTCTGCAAAGACATCATAAAGCCAATGAGAAGCAGAGGGTGGGGGGGGGAGGGATAATTGAGAGAAGGCCAGGTGAGGCAGAAGAGGTTGGCAGGAGACAGAAACAGAAGGGGACAGGTGAGTATCCCTGAGTTTTGGTACATTTCTTGCTCTCCCCCCCCCCCCCCGGTACTGGAAGCAGATCAGGTGCAGATCCTGGAATTTCTCAAATCAGCCTGTAAACCCAGGTCTTCGTGTTGGACTAGTTTTTCTGCCCCTATGCTTGTTCCCACACTCGAGGTCCAAGGCCTGCCTCCAACCTTAGCGCCATCTCTCACTAATGGTTTGGGGCACGTTGTCATTTCAGGGTTCTCACCCAGAAGGCCTCAGTGCTGGAAGGCCGTGGAAGGGCAGGAAAGTGACTTTCAGTTGTGAGGGCCAGGAGATGCCCCCGGCTGTCGTTGTCCTGCGTGGCTCAGGGTCTGAAGGCCAGAATCTCCGCCGGCTGCTGTTTTGAAGGCCAGCAAAAGGGCTTGGAAACCCCCACCCCTGTGCATCCAGCCCACCTCTCTCTCAGGTTGTTTCGCTGAACACAACAGAGCACCACGAGACAATTCACAGGACACTCCTGTCCACACGATGAGGAGTCCCGATTACTAATAACAAAGAAGTTCTCTCTAATTGGGCCCAAGAATTTTGGATTTCTCTCTCCTCTCCCTCTCCATCTGGGGTCCTCTGAAGCACCAAATGCTTCAGGCGATTCTTATTCATTACAGTCCCAATCAGCTCATTTGTTATTAATCGGCCCTTTGATGGGGGCCTGGCCAGCCGTGTAGTCAGGCGCTCCGTCCGTCTCCCCTTTTTCCTCGGCAAAGCGAAAAGAGGCAGGCGCGCCGCTCTGAAATATAGAAGTATGCAGATTACACCATTAAAATTTTATGGGGATTCAGGGAAAAAACCCACTCTGTGTTGACTCCGTGACGCAAATAGGTATGAAAATTCTGGCAAGTGCGCTTCATTGTTACGAAAATCAAATGGCTGAACAGCCACTAATGAGGCAGACAAGAGCCCTTCCTCAGCCTCTGAGGATTTGAAGGCAAGAAGAGAGGAAGGGAGCACTCTACATTATTCATGCCATCTTGTTTGAGTTTCAAATCATAGGAAATCACAAGAAGCGGGCAGGCGACTGGCCTTGCTTGGGAGGAAAAGGAGGGGAAGCAGGAAGAAAGCGGGGAAGGAAGGTGCCAAAGCCCCGTCCGTCACGCGGCTGACAGTTTCTCTTCTGGGCCAAAGTTTGCTCCAGTCCCAGCCCAGGCAGGGAGCCGCTCAGTGGCCCAGCACGGGACATCTGTCAGGCACTAGTCTGCACCCTGTGAACAGTCAGCCCGCCACACAAAGGGGATCCCACTATCCAGTGCCTCACTTTCAGTACCTTTGGCACAGACACTGCCGGCCAACTCAGTCCCAGTAGATGAAATTGCAAGACCATCAGAAGAGCCCTGCCGGAGCAGCTCAGATAAGTGGTCCATCGAGCCCAGCATCCCGTCTCAGTACAGCAGCTACCCTTTTATTTCCAGACCCTTTGCTAGTGGTCCCCAGCATAGGGCCAGCTTTTCCCCACCACTGCTGTGCGTGGTGCAAACGGTCTCGTTGAGCTAGCCACGGCAGACCCGAAATCTCTTTCAGTCTTGGTCACCACCAGTTCAGAGACCAACAGGAAATGCTGACAGTTTGTTTCTTTCTTTTGGTTCGATTCACTGTATTTTAGTATTTATTTATTTATTTATTTATTTATTCAATTTACACCCCGCCCTCCCCACCAAAGCAGGCTCAGGGCTGCTGTACCCCAACCCCACATTACCCTTTTGCCACCTTACTGGCCACTTACTCAGTTTAAAGCGATCCGCCTGGAGCTCTTCACTGTCAGCCTTGGTTTTTACCATTCTGAATGATGTAGTATCATTTGCAAACTTGGCCTCTACAATGTTCACACACACACACACACACACACACCATTTCGGATCATTTATGAACAAATTAAATCACACCGGTCCCAATACTGATTAATGCTCCCTCTAAGCTGTGACGTCTTGTGAGCAAAAATTCTGCTTTGCGAGCTGCTGGCATTAAAGTTGTGAGCGAGTGATCTGGCTATGGCATAAATCAGTTTGCTCTGGAGCCATCTCTTCCTGAGCCAAGACAAAAACGTGTGAGTCGGAGGCTAAAAACTGTGAGCTAGCGCACACTAACTCAGCTTAGAGGGAACACTGATACTGATCCTTCTGGGAGCTCACTGCTCACCTCCCTCCTTGATGAGAACCGTCCATTGATTCTCACTGCCTGCCGTTTAACCAACTTTTAAGCCACGAGGGGACCAGTCCTCTCATCCCGTGATGGCTGAACTCAGTCAGGAGTCCTTGGTGAGGTCCCTCGACACAAGCCTCTTGGAAGTATCAGATTGCCCTTATTAACACTGCTCAGAGAACTCCGTGAGGTTGGAGAGGCAGGACTTCCCTTTGCAGAAGCCACACTGATTTTCCCTCGGCAGGCTTTGCTCCCTGATGTGCTTGATGATTCTCTTTTTAAAAGCAGTTTCTACTAATTTACCTGGAAGAGGTGTTAGACTAACTGACCTGTAATCAATATATATATATATTGATTACAGGTCAGTTTTATATAGATATCTTCTACTATATATCTATATATCTAATAGCGAAGGGAGCGGCCCTCACTTAGGTGCTGGGATGGGGGGGAGATTTCCCCTTCATGTCTTGCTCTCAGAGTGGAGTGGAGGTTTTGCTCATTTCAAACCTCCCAAGAAAAAAAATACACTTCTTCGGTGCCGGGATGGGGGGGAGAGAGCAGCGAGGAGCCGGGGGGGAAAGGCAATGGGGGGGAGATCAAGGGGGGGTGGAGGAGACGGGGGGAACCGGCGGGATGGGGGGGAGCTTACCTGCTCCTGCTGCTTCCTCCTCCGCCTGCTCAGCGTGGAGCTCATCCGCCCCCCTGCGAGTTTCGCGGGTCCCCTTTCTTGTATCTATCTAATAGCCAAGGGTCCTTCTGCATGCAGATATCTAAGTCTCCACATTGGGAACACATGGAGGGTAAACAGATTCCCCTGCACTCTTGGGGCACTCCCCAGGGGTGCAGAAAAATCTGAAATGTTGAAAAAACTACATGGGGGATACCGAAATCCCCCCAAAAGTAAAAGAGTGTTCCCTGCGCATGTGCAGAGAATGCACTTATCACTGCGAACTGGCAGCTGGACTTGCCGCCGTTGCTGGTGTTGTGGGGGGGAGCCTTGGCGGGCCTGGTGGCTGGGAGCCGTGCAGGGTTCGCCGCCTTGGCCGGCCAGAGGTGTTTATGCGGCCTAGGTGAGGCTAGTTTGTGGCGCCCACGCCCCCTCAGCACAGATACCAAACTCCCGGTGGGGCCTGAGGACCTCCCAAAAATACGCCCCCGGGGGGGGGGTGACAGGCGCCACAAGCTAGCCTTGCCCCGGCCCAGTTCCTTCGACAAACGTGCCCCTCTCTTCCTTCATTCACTCCACCCAGTAAAGCATGGGCATTCACACAGGAGGGGCCGCCAAGGGTGGGGCTGCGATGGGCCGGGAGAGCGCCCCCCTTCCCTCTGCCCTGCAGCGCTGTCGCCCCCATGCCCCTCCTCCCCGTCCCACAGCGATCCCACCTTGCGGGGTTGTCATGCACCGTGCAGCACCCAAGTCCAGCGCCATCGTGAACAGGGCCTGCCGGCTCCCCGGCGCCTTCAGCCTCCTGCGGCAGCTGCCCCTCTGTCTTCCTGCTGCCCGCCTGCACCCCGATGCCAGCGGCTGGGTGAATCCTGCCGGGGGATCTGGTTTCGCGGAGGGGTCACATGCCCTGGTCCGGCAGGAGGCAAGGGAGCCATTGCTGGGAAGCGACGGGCCAGCAGCGGCAGGGCAGGGCGCGCAGCTTCCTCCTACAAGAGCCTGCCTGGGACGATTTGTGTGCTCCGCGGTGCTGGGTTGGGGAAGATCCCTGGCCTGGGGAAGGGGAGAGTTGTGCAACGGCGGCCGCTGCTGCAGATGTCTGGCAGGCTGCTGGACTCGGCTCGGCTGGGATCAAGTGAGCCTCCCCCGCGCCCCTGACTGCTTGAGGGACCGGACCGGCTGCCACCCTCCCAGGGGGACGCGCCAGAAAGGCAGGCGAAGGGGCACGCTGAAGCAGCATGCACCCAGAAAGTCATGCGGGGGGGGGGAGGTGGCGGTGTCTAGGGGGAGAGGCGCTTTTGGCGGGGGACTTTTGGCTCTAGGCGAGAGTCTAGCTTGCCTAGTGAGCGGGCCGGCCCTGCTCGCCACCATTGCCTCTGGGGGGAAGTCTTGGTGGGTCGGGCAGCCCTGCCTGCTGGGCTCACCTGTGGCCACCTCCTCCTCTTCCTCCATGAGGGGCTCCTGCTGCTTCAGTGGGCCAGGCACTCGGGAGCCACCGGGAATACTTTGCCCCACAAGTGTGTGTGTGTGTATAAAAATATACAATATACAATATATACGATATAAACACAATACAATATATACAATATATACAGTATGCAATATACAATATATATATATATACTGGAACTGGGGATGGGATATATATATATATATCTTGTAGAAAGGTCCACAGCTACAGAGACAAATATGCAGACAGGATTCAGTGCTGTAGACTATCTTGCTTTCTGGTGAGAGATGCAGCAGCCATCAATGCCAATATTGTAGGCAATGCACAAGTCAAACAACTCTGTAGAAGCCTTCTCCAGTTCTCCTTCTGCAGAGTTGTTTGACTTGTGCATTGTAGCATTGTGAGCTTTGGTTCCAGGAAAAATAATTTGCCTGAAGAAGAATTTCTCAGAACACGCGACGTTTGCCTGGGAGGCATGTTGCTTTGATGCTTGCTGCATATCTTTTTGGAAAGCAAAACAGCCTGCAAGATATATATTGTTCTTTAGGTTTTTGTTATCAATGTACTATAATGAATAAGATACACTAGAGTCTCTATTGTATATTCAAGTATATGATGTAAACGAATATATGAAGGCATAGTAGCATATCAGAACTGTGTGTCTTGTTTTAACACGGCATTTTCCCACGTTTAATCAACCTCCAGGTGGTGGCTGAAGATCTCCCAGATTTACAACTGATCTCCAGATCTCCTGGACAAAATGGCAGCTTTGGAGGATAGATTCTAAGAGGAATCATATCCACACTGAACTTCCTCCCCTCCCCTGTTCCACCTCCTCGAGGCTCCAGGGATTTCCCAAGCCAGAGCTGACCATAGAGATAGTTGCAGGAAATGCCAGCACTGGAGGAGGAGGAGGAGGAGGAGGAGGAGGAGGAGGAGGAGAAGAAGAAGAAGAAGATTGGGTTGATGCCCCATGGGCCTTCACTACCCAAAGGAGTCTCAGCGCGGTTTACAAACTCCTTTCCCTTCCCCTCCCCACAACAGACACCCTGTGAGGTAGGTGGGGCTGAGCGAGCTCTGACAGAAACTGCTCTTTTCCAAGGACAGTTCTTGCCAAAACTACGGCTTGCCCAAGGTCATCCAGCCAGGTGCAAGTGGAGAAAGAGTGGGGAATCAAACCCGGTTCCCCCAGATGAGAGACCGCGCACTCAACCACCACACCAAACTGGCTTCTGAGGCCAGTGGCCTGTCTAGTCAAGCATTCAGACAGTAGTCAAGCAGGCCCCTCAGAAGGCCTGCAAAGTGTGGCCCGGAGGCCGAAGCTCCCCTCCGGGTGCACCCGGCAACTGGTGTTCAGAGACTTCAGAGAATGAAGGTCAGGTCAGCCTGGGCCCACCAGGGTTTCTGGCCCTGCCTGTGCAACAAATGGTGCCAGCGAGGATTCCTGGGACACAGCGCGGAGGCCGATCTAGAGACCAGACTTCTTGCTCATTTTTTAAATTTATATCCCGCTTTTCTCCCTGACCAGAGGCCCAGAACGGCTTTTCACATCGTCCCCTCCTTCTTCACTTTATTAATCCTCAAAACAAGAACCTTGTGTGTGTGTGTGTGGGGGGGGAAGCTGAGAAAGTGTGACGGGGGGGGGGTTCCAACCTGGTCACCCCAAGTCCCACCAGTCCACCTTTCATGCCCTAAGGCCTCGGTCGATGGGCCTGCCTCGAAAGCCTCCAGGCTGGCAACTTGCCTGGCACCAGGGCAACCGGCCCTCCTCCTCCTCCTCCTCCTCCTCGGGCTGGATGCTGGACTGCCGGTCCCTCAGGGTCTCCCCCACCCACCCCCGGCAGGAGCAGCAGAGAGATCAGGCGGCTGAGGAGGCAGTGCCACCCCCACGGGGACAAAATCTTCCTGCCACCGAGCCAGCCCCCTTCTCAGGCAGGAAAGTTCCTGGCAAGAGGCGGCTTCAGTCCAGCCCCGCCCCGCCCTGGCTGGAGTGAGGCTCGGAAGAGGGGGTGGGGTCATTAACCCTGCAGGGTCTTTGCGCCCGATGCAGAGAGGGGCTGCTTCTGCAGACCGCTGCGTTGGCACTACCAGGTCGCATGGCCGGGGTCTTCAGTTTCACCAGCAGACCGGGCCCTTGACCTTGACGTCGCCCGGAGAGGGCCAGATCCAGACTCTGGCTGGTGTGCAGCTCCTTGCTCCTGAGAAACCCCACGCAGGCTCCGCAGCCTTCTCCTGGAGACAGAGCAGGAGGGTGGCTGCTGCTGCTCACTTGCTACCCCCGCTTGCAAGAGTTGTGCGCGCACGCATCTTTCCTGCAGTTTCTCGGGTAAATCTATGAGCATTTCCCCCACTGTTCAACTGAAGTGCGTCTCTGGTTCCAGCACTGAGATTGCCCTGGCTGTTCATTCCAGAGGGGTGTTGCAGCTGAGAGCAACAACAAGCAGGAGTCGAGACTTTTCCTCTCTCCAAGCCTGGCTTGGCTCCGATCCCCCCCCCCCAAGTTCTACAATAGCAATAATTAATAATAATAATTGTCTGGCCCTTAGCATTGCACTAGTGGCAAGCTAGACGTGCTTTTAGGGGCTGAGAGAGCTCTGAAAGGTCACCCAGCTGGGCTTCGTGTGGAGGAGGAGTGGGGAATCGAACCTGGTTCTCCAGATGAGAGCCGGCCACTCTTAACCACGATCCCACACTGGCTCCCCGAGTTCTACAGACAACCTCCAAGGGAGGATGAAACTGGGCACACACCTGCTCCAAGTGCTGATTTCGGGGGGGGGGGGGGGGGTTTTTCCCCTTGCCTCTTGTACTTGGGCCTCCTTCAGTGAAGACTCTGCCCTACCTCCCTACCTCCCTCACGCACGCTCTCCCGCACTGACACTCCCTCCCTCAGGAACAAACAGATCTCCCCCCCCTCCTTTCTGCCTTTTGTAATTATTGCTCACCCATAAAAGCCCCTCCTCCCTTCTGCCCACATTATCTTAGTGAACTTTATGAGTGCTCGTGAGGTTAATGCAGAGCGATAAATCTATAACGGGTCGAATCAGCGAGCAGGGCGGAAGTGTCGGTAAATCTGCTGGAATCGCCCCTGTTTGTTTGTTTAATACGGGCCTGTTTTCGGCCTCCCCAGAGAGGAGCCTCCAGTCTTTGGAGCCCAGGGCACGGTGGAGTCTCTGCAGGTGGGGAGCAGACCGATAATTGCCTCTGAACCTGCCTTCCGCCCTCCTGGCTGGCTGGACTTCTGTTGTTTAAGAGTCCTGGCCAGAGCTTTGGGGCCCTGGGTGTGCTTGCAGGCTGCACTCTGCAGAGAAGTGGCCTCAGCAGCTCCTTCTGTCTTTCGCCTGGCAATTTTTAGCACCTGCAGTTAAGCCAAACAGAACCAGTGTCCTGGGGGCACCTTAAAGACATGCATTCCAGCTTTTGTGGTGCAGCCCTATGTTATCAGAGGTTGATGAGGACGATTCACAAAAGGCGCTGCTGGAATGTACTTTGGAATGTAGCACTGGACTCTGGCTTCAGGTTTCTGCTGCAAAGTAACTCGCCTGGAATTCCCCACTCTGGAGATACAAGATGGGAACGAGACAAATGAAACTGTACAAGGGGAGGATGTGCATCCTACAAGCTCCCGTGCCAAGACGCTGGAATTGGCTGCAGCGCCTTGTGGGAGATCGTCCCTTCTGCGTGCCTCTGTGTAGTGTGTGAACAGGCCTCTCAGGAGGGCGGGTGCAAGGCAGAGGAAGACTGAATGCTTCCCCCAGGCAGAAGAGTGACAATTAACATACCTAATGTGATTGCTGCATTTAGGATGATTTCCCCCAGTCTTTACTTTGTCAGGCAGAAACCTACAAGAATGGAAGAAGCGGGGCTGCTAAGTTTTGGCACAGGGAAAACAAACCGGCCCCCTTCATTTCTGGAGGATTCTGCTGGGCCGGGCTGGGCAAGTGGTCACAAACCAGGACAGGATGCTGGCTGGCTGACTGGCTGACTGGCAGGTCTTTGGACCACTGGGCTGCTGATCATGGAAGGAAGCTCCCATCTCCTCCCAGGCGCTTCCTCCGGTGACCTTGGGGCACCAGGCAGGCTGCAGTCAGTGCCCGACGCACAGCCCCCCTCCCTCTGCCGGGCCTCGCAGGACCAACCTGTGGCTGAACAGGGGGGCGGTCCTCCTTTGGGGCTGCCACACTTCTGCTTGCCTGTCTCTCGACAGTCCTCCCCAGTTGGTGGCCAGAGTGGGTCCCCCGTTTGCAGTCACCACCAGCTCTCCTCTGCACGACATGGCCCTGAAATGCCACCTGGACTCTGAGGAGCTCTAAGCTTTGTTCCGGGATCTGACCTTTTTGTTCTGTATGCATCTTTGTTCCCTTCACACGCGCACTGGGGCACCACCAGTGTTGGGATTCTTTGATTCAGGGTCGATGGTCGTTTTGCAAACACAAGAGCCACATTAGTAAAAGAAAAATATCTTTACTACAAAACAAAATAAAACATGGGTACGGTACTTTGGATAAAAGAAATAAAATTAAAAGGTTACATACTTGCAGTTACTTTCAGTACTATATGCTAACAGCTACATCTTTCTAACTGTCTTGGCTTCTAGAAGAGAACTTCCTCTCCGGTTCACACTAAGAGCCATAAAGGTTACATACTTGCAGTTACTTTCAGTACTAAATGCTAACGGCTACATCTTTCTATTTGTGTTGGCTTCTAGATGGGAGCTTCCTCTCTGCTTCACACAAACAGCCATAAACCTTGTGAATACATGAATGCTAGATCAAAGCATTTCCACAAACAAGTTGTTAGTTGACCAATAGAAAGGTTACAGGTCACTTCATTAGGATAAGCAACTCCCACAAACTTTCCCGCCGTTGAATACATTATGTAACGTAACATCCTGTTTCCTAACAAACAACATTTAACTCTGTAATGACTGAAGTGTAAGCAACTTGCAATTCCAACAACTAGCAGTAGGCAGTCGTTCCTGGATGAGTGAAAAACTGTACCCCACCGGGGCACGTGTCTTCCATTCACGTGGGACATGTTGCTCCTCCTCTTGATCCAGCCCTCCCCAGCCCCTCCTGAGTCTGGCAGGAGCAGCTGGCAAAGAGGGGGGAGGGGGCACCTGGAGGATGGCATGGGTTGGGTACAACAGCCACACTGCATCGGAAGCACCCGGAACAGAACCGAAGGTGCTGGCAGGAGACTGGAGAGCGTTTCTCTTCCCACCTTCACCCCCCACCCCACCCCGGCTGGAGCAGCTGCTCTGGTTGCAGACCGCACAGCAAGAGCAAGGAGGAACGGTGCCTTGGGGACAAAACACGCCGAGTGGAAATGGAACAATGGAAAACAACTGGAAATGAAAATAGGCCAGACAGAACGTTTTTGAAAAGTACTGAGAAGCGTTGAGTGATTTCAGCAAAGTACTTTTATTCGGATAGAACACGACAACCTAAGCCGGCTCGCAGGCCGGTTTATATGCACAGAAAACCCACCACCAAAACACCCCCCCTACTTCCCTATAGGCTATATACAGTAGCCGAGAGTCCCATAGGCTCTCGGCTGCGGACCTGGCCCTCTGATAGGTGCGGGCTAGGATCTGCTCGGCTATTGTTCTTGAGGAGCGAAGCTTCAGGACTCTGCCTGACTGCATGGCCCAACGGTCGCACACGTGGTCATGGCGGAGTACATTACAGTTTTTGTGCATCCCCGTGTGACACTTGCCCCCATGGCAAGTGGATGTGACTGATGTACGGATGGGTTGAGATGATCCCCTGGGTGAGTGCGTGAAGAGAAGCTTTACCACGCTTTACCGATAGCCACTGTGGAGAAGAGCTTCGATCTCCGCTCCGGCAGGTGCAGTGAGGACACCAGGGACTCTAATCTGAAGAACCAGGTTTGATTCCGCACTCCTCCTCTGCGTGAAGCCAGCTGGGTGACCTTGGGTCAGTCACAGCTCTCTCAGAGCTCTCTCAGCCCCCAAACTAAGTCTAGCTCGCCATGCTAAAAGAGCTAGAACTGAAGGCTGCCAGACGATTTTTGGATCTCCTGGCTATACTACACACAATGTCATACAATAATAATTATTAATTGTTATAGTTAAAGGGATCAGGTAGTTGGTGATATGAAAGACAACATTGGCCTTGATGAACTGAGGGTCTGGTTCAGAAGGCAGCTTCATGTGTTCATGTTCTCGAGGGGCTGTGGTGGCTCAGTGGGAGAGCCTCCGCTTGGCATGCGGGAAGTCCCAGGTTCAATCCCCGGCAGCATCTCCAGGTAAAGGGATCAGGTGGGAGAGGAGGTCACAGCCCCCCCCCTCCTTAAGGTTCGGGAGAGCTGCTGCGGGTCTGAGAAGACCACACTGACCCTGATGGAAAGAGGGTCTGATTCATTGTAAGGAAGCTTCATGTATACTTGGCCATTTTTCTTACAGAAAATGATTATATTTATAACTTCATATTCCAGACATAGGCCAAACAGTACAATTTTATATGCTGTTATAGATGATGTGTTTTATGTTGCTGAATCAGTTTAGGTTTGGCAAGAAGTACTGCTTGCATTTCAATTTCCCAGCCAAATTTCTGTGCCCCCCACCAAATGTCAAAAAAGCAGCCCCCCCCCCCTGTAACTTCGATATTTCTTGAAATCTTACATCTTTAGGATAGAGCACTTTACTTTGTGATTGGAGGATTTTGTTTTTGTTTTAAGTTGTTTTAATCTTGTTTTATATGTGGGCATTGTTGCCCTCTTGTAAGCCGCCCTGAGCCCTCTCGCGGGGAGGGCGGGGTAAAAATACTAATAAATAAAATAAATAAATAAAAATAGTATAGTGTAGGGCAAACCAAGGCCAGGACAGGAAAGCACAGGCAAAATCTATCTGTGGAGGCTCAGTTGTTGTGGGGAATTCCTTTGTGCTCACAGCGGGAAGGAGAGAGAAATGGAACCACCCCCCTGCGGAACCAGCGATAGCGAGGGACACCTTCACATGGGTAGACCGGCTCTGAAACAACTGCTTCGGAACTCATCGAGAAGGAATTGTGAGTGAGCAGGGCTATTTTTGGGCAGGAACGCACAGGAACAGAGTTCCGGCTGGCTTCTGAGTTGGCCATGCCTACAGCCTCCCTCCCCCTCGGGGTCCCCAGGCACCCCACAAGCCGTGGGGCGCCTGGGGAAGCCAAGCCAGTCCAGGGAGGGAAGGCAGTTTAAGCTGCCTCCCTTCCTGGAGAAGCCGATTCAGAAACTGCCTTCCTTCCCTTGGGTTCCCCATGCGCCCCACAAGCCGTGGGGCACCTGGGGAAGACGATCCTGTGAGGGAGCTGTGCTGTCAGGGGTGTGGCCTAATATGCTAATGAGTTCCTGCTGTTGGGTGTGGCCTGTTATGCTAACGAGTTCCTGCTGGGCTTTTTCCACCAAAAAAGCCCTGTGAGTGAGCACAAGCATCTGGATGAGCAAAATGGTCAAGTGGTCAGCCCAGTGAGTGAGTCCTTCAGATGAAGAGTGACCTGGTGGTCAGAGGCTCCTTTTCTCCTCTGAGAAGGACACTCTTCACCTGATGGCAGCGCCAGGGACCTGGTCCACCTTCGGGGTGGTTTTGTGCTTTTGCAAAATTGTGGCATGTAGGCAGCCCTGCTGATGGCACTGCGGCCGAGCATAAGAAGTGCCACGCGCACAACGCCCGTTTCGAGAGAAGCGCACACGCAAACAGGGGTTGTGTCTTGTGGTGCCCAGAGTCCGCAGAGGCAGACGGACTCCCAGCCAGCTGTATGGCAGACGGGGTGGCCTCAGCGGAGTCAGCTGAGCTGAACCTTCTCCTAGTTTTGAGAAAGGCAAAGACAACACTGACTCTTGCTGAAGCGGCCTTGGTGTCTTCGAGCAACTTGGTGGGTTTTGCATCCACTCGGCTGGGCCAGGAGGCTGCCTGGGCTGGGCTGGGGGCCTTCTCAGGCTCTGTCTGCCCCCCCCCCACAGACGCACACTTGGATCCACAGCTTGGGAACCTAAACGGGCTTCTGACTGACACAAACAGGGAAGGCGGAATGGCCCATGAGGGGGCTGTGATGTTTAATTAGGTAAATGTAAATTGCTTCATCCTTGTTAGAGAGAGCAATTACATTTGACGTGGGGGGGTGGTAGGGCTCCCAAGCCGCTCTTTATATCCTCCCTGCACCGTGTTCCTCCAGACTGGAGCCCGGGAGGGAAGGGGAGCCCTCTCGGCCGGCCGGCGGGGGAGGGGGGAGGGACTGGCCTGCCCTAAACCGCCTTTCCCCATTTTGTTCTTGTCCCTTCCTACCCACTTTACGGAGGCGCATTCAGTGAAGTAATGATAGATTAAATATCAAATGGCTTAACATTTTAGAAATGACATTTATTATCCAGAGTTGTAAATAGAGGGGGAGGGGATTACTGTAGGACAGAGTGGGGCTTCCACAAATGGTCCCACTTTGGTGTAGCGCCTGTGATAATGTCAGCGCTAACAAGCAGATAATTGGCATCAGGGAAATAAATTTTGGCACCTTCTGCGGAGAGGAAACTGTGCTGCATAATTATTTTACCTTGGAATATTCTTTATTTAACAGGCTGATTTGCATAAAGCACAAACTTTTTTTCCTTTACACCCCTCCATGCCATAAAGGGTGTTCCGATGTGTTAGTTGGTTTTAACCAATGAAACAATTGCTTGTTCATGAGGACAGGCACCAAGGGACCCTGGGAATGACACAGAGCTGGCACAGGGGGGAAAGACGCCCCATGTCTTGGGCTCAGAGGGCAGCCCTGAAGCCAGAGAGCCAGTCAGTGGCAGAGGCCCAACGGCCATGGACCCACATTGGTGGTAAAAGCACTGACTGAAGCTCAAGTGGATCGCCATTGAAAAGTACGCAGACGGAGAGTGATTTCAGCAAAGCATACTTTATTCGATCAGGAACAAGACGACTTTGGCCAGCTCGCAGGCTGGCTTATATCCCCTGAGAAACCGCCACCCAAAACACATACCTACTTCCCAATAGGTTATTTACAGTGGCCGAGAGTCCCATAGGCTCTTGGGCGGGAACCCAGCCCCCTGATCGGAGCAGGCTAGGATCCGCATAGTCCATTGTCTCTTGGAGCAAAGCTCGACGTTTGTGTCTGACCGCATGGAGCCCAAGCCGGCCACGCGGCCTGGACTGGATACATTACAGCCATCAGACTTTCCCCATAAAAAAACAAAAGTTGGCCAGTTAAACGCCTTGCTTTGCCATGAGAAAAAAAGCTGCCCATGAAGCTGAGGCTTAGTCGGAAAGTCCACAATGCCCAGGCAAAAGGGCACCAGTCTGAGCAATCCTCCCCTGCCCGTCTCTTGATGTTCCTGAGGAGAACCCTCCAAATGCACTCTTCATTTCAAGTTGGGTGACATTTTGGTGGCCGAAGCGTGTTTGGTTGGTGTTCTGTTGCAACTCTGTTAAATGCGCAAGGAGGGGAAAAGAGAAGGATGCCTGATAGGGATGGATGGAAGAATTCAGGAGCCTCCTTCCTGCCAACTGTGAGCGGGGAGGGAGAGGAGGGAGGTGGGTATTGGCCTTGTCCCCACGTGGTGACTCACAGGCTGGGCATCTGAGCACAGGAAGAGGATGAAGGTCTTTGCAGGGATCCAACTGGGTGGGTTTGTGCACTGCCTTTCATCTGGATTGGGGCCCCCAAACTGACACACAAGCACCTTTGTGTCTTGCGTCTTTGATCTTGGGACTGTGGAAGAAATTGGCATGTCTGGCATCTTTGGACTATAGTACTCTTATGACCTTATGGTTTGTTAAGGAACACTGTTATTCTTCTCGTATGAATTTTGATAATGTATAGTATCTAAAGAGACAAAGAAGCAATGAAACATTCATGTTTAAGTAATTCTTTATTGAAGTTTATTAAAGTGTCATACATTACAGGCAGTCTGTTTTGCAGTACTGGTTCTTTAACTGACTGCCTCTCGTCTTTTTTGTATCCAGTTTGTACCAGGCATGAAGGGCAGGACTCCAGGGAGTGGACACGAGGCCTCACCTCTTCCAAGGATCTTGCCCGTCTCCTCTGGCTCCTGCAGTGAAGGCCAGCCATAAGAACCGGGTGGACTAAGGCCCCAGCAAGGCTTCATGCGACTGTAGCCAACGTGGAGTCCACATCAGGCTGAGTCTGAAAGGTTTTCTGTGCCATGCTAAGCGTGGGATTCTCCACAAGACTGCTTAGGATGGCACTGCCCAGGTGCTCAGCGACAAGCCACAGAGGGCTCGACCGCTTTTCCAGATCTCAACCCAAATGTCCAAGGTCCCCCCCCACTGTAGGCAGCATAGCTGGGTGCAGATGCAACAATGGCAGAAGGCAGGTGTTTTGGGCACAGCCCCAGAGTGAACTCTGGAATGAGCGCCATCCTATATTTGGTCATCTTCCGCCATCCAACTCCCCCTTCCCCCATTGCTCTGGTCTGTAGCCCAGGTTCTTCTACATGAGAAGCAGCAGATGGGAAGGGGAATGGAGAAACAATCAAGTCTGTGGCACAGGAGGTCTCCTGGTTGTTGTTGTTCAGTTGCACAGTCGAGTCCGACGCTTCGCGACCCCATGGACCAGATCACGCCAGGCCCTCCTGTCTTCCGCTGTCCTCTGAAGTTGGCTCAATTTCATGTTCGTTGCATCTCTGACACTGTCTAACCATCTCATCCTTTGCCATCCCCGTCTTCTTTGACCTTCAGTCTTTCCCAGCATCAGGGTCTTCTTCTCCAGGGAGTGCTCCCTTCTCATTGGGTGGCCCAAATATTTGAGCTTCAGCTTCAGTATCTGGCCTTCCAGGGAACAGTCAGGGTTGATTTCTTTTAGGATTGACTGATTTGATCTTCTTGCAGTCCAAGGGACTCTCAAGAGTCTTCTCCAGCACCATAGTTCAAAAGAATCTATTCTTCGGCGCTCGGCCTTCCTTATAGTCCAACTCTCGCAGCCATACATGACTACTTGGAATACCATTGCTTTGACCATGCGGACTTTTATTGGCAGGGTGATGCCTCTACTTTTTATCATGCCGTTTAGGTTCGCCATCGCTTTCCTCCCAAGGAGCTGGCGTCTTTTAATTTCATGGCTGCTGTCACCGTCTGCAGTGATCTGTGATCCCAGGAACGTGAAGTCTGTCCCTACTTCCACGACTTCCCCTTCTATTTGCCAAGGAGTGATGGGGCCGGATGCCATGATCTTAGTTTTTCTGATGTTGAGCTTCAAACCCACTTTTGCACTCTCATCTTTTACTCTGAGCAAGAGGCTCTTTAGGTCCTCTTCACTTTCTGCCATTAGAGGGTATCGTCTGCATATCTGAGGTTGTTGATCTTTTCCCCAGCAATCTTAATTCCCACTTGTGATTCATCCAAGCCAGCATTTTGCATGATGTACTCTGCATATATATTAAATAAGCAAGGCGACAATATACATCCTTGTCGTACTCCTTTTCCTATGCTGAACCAATCAGTTGTTCCATATCCGGTTCTAACTGTCGCTTCTTGGCCCTTATACAGGTTTCTCAAGAGACATGTGAGGTGGTCTGGTACTCCCATCTCTTTAAGGACCTGCCATAGTTTGTTGTGATCCACACAGTCAAAGGCTTTAGCATAGTCAATGAAGCAGAAGTAGATGTTTTTCTGGTACTCTCTTGCTTTCTCCATAATCCAGCGAATGTTGGCAATTTGATCTCTAGTTCCTCTACCTCTTCGAAACCCAGCTTGTACTTCTGGCAGTTCTCTATCCACGTACTGTTGAAGCCTAGCTTGTAGGATCTTGAGCATGACCTTGCTAGCATGTGATATGAGTGCAATTGTGCGATAGTTTGAACATTCCTTGGCATTGCCCTTCTTTGGGATTGGAATGTATACTGACCTTTTCCAATCCTGTGGCCACTGTTGCGTTATCCAAATTTGCTGGCAAATGGAGTGCAGCACTTTAACAGCATCATCTTCTAAGACTTTGAATAGCTCAGCTGGAATACCATCACCTCCACTAGCTTTGTTGTTAGCAATGCTTTCTAAGGCCCATTTAACTTCACATTCCAGGATGTCTGGCTCGAGGTCAGTGATTATACCGTCGTGGTTGTCAAGGACATCGAGGTCTTTCTTGTATAGTTCTTCTGTGTATTCTTGCCATCTTTTCCTAATCTCTTCTGCTTCTGTTAGGTCCCTACCGTTTTTGTCCTTTATCATGGCCAGCTTTGCATGGAACGCTCCCTTGATTTCTCCAACTTTCTTGAAGAGATCTCTAGTCCTTCCCATTCTATTGTTTTCTTCTATTACTTTGCACTGTTCATTCAGGAAGGCCTCCTTATCTCTCCTTGCTGTTCTCTGGAAATCTGCGTTCAGTTGGGTAAATCTTTCCTTTTCGCCTTTGCCTTTCGCTTTCCTTCTTTCCTCTGCTATTTGTAAAGCCTCATCAGAAAGCCACTTTGCTTTCTTACATTTCTTTTTCTTTGGGATGGTGGTGATTGCTGCCTCCTGTACGATGTCACGAACCTCTGTCCATAGTTCTTCAGGCACTCTATCTATCAAATCCAGACCCTTGAATCTATTCTTCACCTCTACTGTATATTCATCAGGGATGCGATCTAGGTCAAACCTGAATGGCCTCGTGGTTTTCCCAATTTTCTTCAGTTTAAGTCTGAATTTTGCAATGAGTAGCTCATGATTTGAGCCATAGTCAGCTCCAGGTCTTGTCTTTACTGACTGGATTGAGTTTCTCCATCTTTGACTGCAAATTATATAGTCCATCTGATTTCGTTGTTGCCCATCTGGTGATGTCCATGTGTAGAGTCGCCTCTTAGGTTGTTGGAAAAGGGTGTTCACTATGACCAGTGTGTTCTCTTGACAAAACTCTGTTAACTTTTGGCCTGCTTCATTTTGCTTTCCAAGGCCAAACTTGTCTGTTATTCCGGTTACCTTGTGACTTCCTACTTTAGCGTTCCAGTCCCCTATGATGATGAGGACATCATTTTTTGGAGTTAGTTCTATGAGGTGTTGTAGGTCTTCATAGAACTGGTCTACCTCAGCCTCTTCTGCATCAGTGGTTGGGGCATAGACTTGGATTACTGTGATGTTGAATGGTTTGCCTTGGAATCGGACTGAAATCATTCTGTCATTTTCGAGATTGTATCCCAGTACTGCACTCTCTTGTTGACTATAAAGGCCACACCATTTTTTCAACGAGATTCCTGGCCACACTAGTAGATATAATGGTCTTCTGAGTTAAATTCGCCCATTCCTGTCCACTTTAGTTCACTGATTCCTAAGATATCAATGTTCAGTCTTGCCATCTCATCCTGGTATCAGAGGCCAACTAGTCCTACGGCACAGCTGCCAGGTGCGTCTGCACCAGGAACCCCCCCCCAAAAAAAACCCCTCTCAAGAATCCATTTGCAGCCATCAGTTCCCACAGGCAAACCATTTGAGTAGATCTATCACCCCAGGAGTCTCTGTGAAGAAATGCATCCCCCCCCCCCCCCCCGCGGTGCAGAGTAAAACCTCCACTATGTGTTCAAGTCAGGAGGAAGAGTTTGGTTCTCTAGATACTCTCAGTGACTGTGCCTTGGAGCAGAGGGTCACAGAACCTACCAGGGGAGAGGCGACCCTGGACTTGGTCCTAAGTAACGCCCAAGACTTGGTGAGAGATGTAAAAGTGATTGCACTGCTTGGGAACAGAGACCATAATGTTATTAAGTTTACCATTTATGTAAACAGGGAGTTGCCCCAAAAGACCAGCACAACCACTTTTAACTTTAGAAGGGGTAACCTCCCTCAAATGAGGGGGCTTGTGAAGAAGAAACTGAAAGGAAAGGTAAGGGAGGGGTGTCAAATTTCTTCAGGAAGCTTGGAGACTATTTAAAACTACAATCCTAGAAGGTCAGATAAAATGTATGCCACAGGTTAGGAAAGGTACAAATAGGTATTTTAAAAAGGTCCTGCATGGTTAACGAACAAGGTAGTGGAAGTAGTAAAAAGTAAGAAGGATTCCTTTAAGTGGTGAAAGGCTAGTCAGAGTGAGGTTGTGGCAGAACAGGCCTGCTTTGACCTGCAGACCCTGTTCTGCCGGTCCCCCTCCTTGGCTTGCACCAATTCCTGGGGGACACTATTCCACTTCCTTCCGCTATGGTACCCTGCCACCACTGTCCTGTTGGGGTCTTCCTGTCAGGAGGGAAAGACTCCTGACACCCCTTCTCAAACTTAGGCCCTGCCTCCTGCTACCCAGCGCCTGGTTACCACAGGGACCAAAGTCCTTGGGGGGGGGCCTGGAGGATTGGCAACAGGTGCCTTGACTTCTTGCCTTCCCCCCCACCAGGTCTCCCCTCTTAAAGTAGTGTGGTCTAAGGTGACTGGGGAAACTATGTGGTCCAGAGAACACTACCAGCTTCAAGGAGTAAAGTATTTATTAAAAAGAGGAAAAGGTTACAAGCATACTTTTAGCACAGCACCAGATCAGCAACCAGAACAAAGAAAAGTTGATCATAATTGCATCCTCTGTCCCTGGTTCTAAAACTTGCTCTACTAGATGTTGAAACCGAGCAGGCAATTTCAAGCTTAGTAAGTTGCAAACTGTTCTAAAGATGTCTCATTGCCTCGGCTTCCTTCATCCAGCCAGACGACCATTTTTACATCACTCTCTCCACCCCGTTTGACCTGGTCTGCCCAGGTCACACAAGCGAGCCCAGGAACACTCAGGTGCATCCTGGGAGCCCTCCTGGAAGGCATTCTGGGAAATCAACAGGAGTCACTTGGAGATTCCGAACACCAAATCCCTCCGTTAAGTTTGCTAGCCAAGTCATTTGCATAACTATGGCTGCGGTCACACGGAGCATTAGGCACGCTAGAGGGACGGAAGATAGGCGGATTTTCGGGCGCAATCTCACCGCCACATCTGGGAAGTGTCGAGCTCCCGTGGCGAACCTGAGGCTTCCCGCGGAAGATGCGCAGTAAAAAACTAGTACCTCGGAGGTACTAGTTTCCTGAAACCGCGGGGTAAGGGCGGGCATCTGATCGCGTTTCCGGTGGTAGTTCCGGCGCCCGCCCATGTCCCCTCGGAAAAAGGTTTTTTTTCCCCAAAGTCTCCACGGATGCGCACAAGCACCCAAGGGAGCATGCGCACATTTGCGTTTTAAAAAAATGACCAACCCGTTTGCCCCGCGCCCCGCTTCTTTGCCTTGCCGCAGGACTGTACAGTGATCGGCACCTCCCTCCTACCATGGGACCTCCACGGGACCTCGATTGGTAGGTCTGCTCGAGCAACCACGTGGATTTTAGCCCCGGGGCTAACAGCCACGTTCCCCCCCCCCCGCATTTTCCTGCCCGTGTGACCGGGACCTATGGCTGGTAACTGACCTCGCTTCCTGCCCTTCCAGAGAGAAGACAGGGAAAACAGGAACACTTTCAAAAGTCAGAGTGAAGCCTCAGATGGGGGTGGGTTCTCCACAGAGGTAAACAAAATGGAGCACAGGCAGTGGCAAATAGAATGCAAGTCAGTATCAGACAGGTGAAAAGGGAATAGGAGGGACATATTGTGAAAAGCACAAAGACCACCAATAAAAATTTCTTCAAATACAATAGTGGCAGAAAACCAGCCAGGGAGGCCATGGGGCCCTTAGATGACCACAGGGTAAAAGGATTACTAAAGGATGACAGGAAAGTGGCAGAGAAACTTAATGCATATTTTGCCCCTGTCTTCACTGTGGAGATGGGAGGTGCTTGCCCACTCCAGAACCCGCCAGTTTCAGGAGGGATGTTGAAAGACCTGAGTCGGATTGAGGTGGCGAGAGAGGAGGTCCTACGACTGATGGACAATTTAAAAACTGACAAATCATCAGGCCCAGATGGCATACATCCAAGAGTTCTAAAAGAACTCAAATGTGAACTTGTGGATCTCCTGACAAAAATATGCAGTCTATCACTAAAATCTGCCTCTGTTCCTGAGGTCTGGAAGGTAGCTAATGTAACCCCATCTTTTAAAAAGGTTCCAGAGGAGATTGAGGAAATTACAGACCAGTCAGTCTAATGTCAATAGTCCAGTCCCGTTATTCAAGACAGAATTAGGAGGCACATTGATGAACAAAAACGATTGAGGCAGACTCAGCATGGGTTCTGTAAAGGAAGATCTTGTCTCACTAACCTGTTAGAGTTCTTTGAGAGGGTGAACAAACATGTGGACAAGGGGGATCCAATAGATGTTGTTTACCTTGACTTCCAGAAAGCCTTTGATAAAGTTCCTCATCAGAGGCTCCTAAGTAAACTCAGTAGTCATGGGATAAGGGGACAAGTCCTCTTGTGGATTAAAAACTGGCTAATTAACAGGAAACAGAGAGTGAGCATAAATGGGCAGTTTTCACAGTGGAGGGTGGTAAGCAGTGGAATACCACAGGGCTCGGTACTGGGTCCAGTGCTTTTTAATTTGTTCATTAATGCTTTGGAGTTGGGAGTAAGCAGTGAAGTGGCTAAGTTTGTGGATGACACTAAGTTGCTCAGGGTGGCAAGAACCAGACAGGATTGTGAGGCACTCCAGAGGGTTCTGTTGAGGCTGGGCAAATGGGCGTCAACGTGGCATGTGAGGAAGAAACTGAAAGGAAAAGTAGAAAGGGTCAAAACCATTGTGATTCAATGTTTTTTATTTTTTTTCAGAGAGTGTAACAATACATAACAAGAAGCTTAACAACAAAAACTGAGTGCTATTACTATGTACAGGATAACTGTGGAATTAACATTACATACATCAGGTCAGTATTGTCTGTCAGTCGTAATATCATTACTTCATAACCTGTTTCAAAAGTACAATAAGTTCTGGAGGTGTTTATTTTTTGGGATGATTTCACCTTCTGCGAGATATTGAACCACTGAGAACCAAACTGCCTGAAAAGTCTTCGCATTCCATTGTGTTTGTTGAGAAGTCATTTTTCCATAGACAAAATGTTCCCATAACTTGTTTTGCCAACTGGAGATGTTTGGGATGTTGTTTTCTTTCCATTTCTGTGCAATGGTTATCCTAGCTACTGCTAAAAGTGTAGAAATTAACATTTTTTGTGTTTTCTTTTCCCAGGTCTCCGGGAGTACATCCAGTAGAACCGTCTCAGGAAGGGCAGGTAAGTCGTGATTTGTGATTATCCTAATTTGTGCAAGGATTTGGGACCAGAAATGTTGAATGTGTGGGCAAGACCACCAACAGTGTAGAAAATCGCCTATCTGGCCACAACCTTTCCAGCAATATTTTGAGAGGCTTGGAGTGATCTTGTTTAAATGTGCAGGTGTGAGGTACCAGCGATTCGATGTTTTAAAAGTGTTTAGTTTAATACTGAAAAAGTGGGCGAGGACCAAATATCTGTCCAGTTTTCTAATTGGATTCTGTTCAGTCAAAACCATTGTGGAAGCTTGGAGACTATTTAAACCCTAACCCTAACTACAATCCTATAAACTCAGAAAAAATATATATACCGCAGGTCAGGAAAGGCACAAATAGGTATAGAAAAAAGCCTGCATGGTTAACAAACAAGGTAATGGATGCTGTAAAAGGTAAGAAGGATTTGTTTAAGCGGTGGAAAGCGCATCTCAGTGAGGTTGATAAAAGAGAACACAGGCTGTGGCAAATAAAATGCAAGTCTGTGATCAGGCAGGCAAAAAGGAAATATGAGGAACATATAGCAGAGAAGATGAATGTATATTTTGCCTTTGTCTTCACTGTGGAAAATGAGAGGTGCTTGCCCACTCCAGAACTGCCAATTTCAGGAGGGATGTTGAAAGACCTGAGTCAGATTGAAGTGCCAAGAGAGGAGGTTTTATGACTGATAGACAACTTAAAAACTGATAAATCACCAGGCCCGGATGGCACACATCCAAGAGTTCTAAAAGAACTCAAATGTGAACTTGTGGATCTCCTGACAAAAATATGTAATCTTTCATTAAAATCTGCCTCCATTCCTGAGGACTGGAAGGTAGTTAATGTCACTCCCATCTTTTAAAAGGGTTCCAGAGGAAATCCAGGAAATTACAGGCCAGTCAGTCTGATGTCGATACCGGGAAAGTTAGTGGAAACTGTTATTAAGGAAAGAATTAGTAAGCACATTGATGAACAAAAACTATTGAGGCAGACTCAGCATGGGTTCTGTAAGGGAAGATCTTGTCTCACTAACCTTCTAATGTAACCCCATCTTTTTAAAAGGTTCCAGAGGAGTTTGAGGAAATTACAGACCAGTCAGTCTAATGTCAATACCAGTCCCATTATTCAAGACAGAATTAGTAGGCACATAGATGAACAAAACCTATTGAGGCAGACTCAGCATGGATTCTGTAAAGGAAGGTCTTGTCTCACTAACCTGTTAGAGTTCTTTGAGGGGGTGAACAAACATGTGGACAAGGGGGATCCAATAGATATTGTTTACCTTGACTTCCAGAAAGCTTTTGATAAAGTTCCTCATCAAAGGCTCCTACATAAGCTCAAAAATCATGGGATAGAAGGACAAGTCCTCTTGTGGATCAAAAACTGACTAATTAATAGGAAACAGAGAGAGTATAAATGGGAAATTTTCTCAGTGGAGGGTGGTAAGCAGTGGGGTACCACATGGATCAGTACTTGGTCTGATGCTTTTTAACTTGATCATTAATTATTTGGAGTTGGGAGTAAGCAGTGAAGTGGCTAAGTTTGCAGATGATACAAAGTTGTTCAGGGTGGTGAGAACCAGGGAGGATTGTGAGGCACTCCAAAGGGATCTGTCAAGGATGGGTGAGTGGGCATTAACATGGCAAATGGGATTCAATGTGGCCAAGTGCAAGGTGATGCACATTGGAGCCAAAAATCCTAACCATAAATACACGTCGAAGGGTCCGAACTGGCAGAGACTGACCAAGAGAGAGATCTTGGAGTCATAGTAGATAACTCACTGAAAATGTCGAGACAGTGTGCAACTGCAGTAAAAAAGGCCAATGCTATGGTGGTGATTATTAGGAAGGGTATTGAAAACAGATAAACCGATATCAAAATGCCCCTATATAAGTCAATGGTGCGACCTCATTTGGAATACTGTGTATAGTTCTGGTCACCACACCTTAAAAAGGATATTATAGGTTTGGAAAAAGTGCAGAAAAGGGCAATTTATGAAGAAAGGTTCAAGCGCTCGGGGCTCTTTAGCTTGGAGAAATGATGGCTGAGGGGTAACATGATTGAGGTTTATAAGATTATGCATGGGATAGATCAGGTAGAGAAAGAAGTGGTAAGCAGTGGGGTACCACAGGGATCAATACTGGGTCCGATGCTTTTTAACTTGTTCATTAATGATTTGGAGTTGGGAGTAGGCACTGAAGTGGCTAGATTTGCGGATGACATGAAATTGTTCAGGGTGGTTAAAAGCAGGGAGGATTGTGAGGCACTCCAAAGGGATCTGTCGAGGATGGGCGAGTGGGCGTCAATGTGGCAAATGGGGTTCAATGTGGCCAAATGTGAAGTGATGCACATTGAAGCAAGAAATCCTAACTATAAATACACATTGATGGGGTCTGAATGGGCACAGACTGACCAGGAGAGAGATCTTGGATTTGTGGTAGATAACTCACTGAAAATGTCAACCCAGTATGCAATGGCAATAAAAAAGGCAAATGCTATGCTGGGATTATTAGGAAGGGAACTGAAAACAAATCAGCCAGTATCAAAATGCCCCTGTAGAAATCTATGGTGCAGCTTCATTTGGAATACCATGTACAGTTCTGGTCACCGCATCTCAAAAAAGATATTATAGTATTGGAAAAAGTGCAGAAAAGGGCAAATAAATGATTAAGGAATGGAACACTTTCCCTATAAAGAAATGTTAAAGAGGTTAGGACTCTTTAGCTTGGAGAAAGGATGACTGAGGGGTGACATGATAGAGGTTTGCAAAATTATGCATAGGATAGAGAAGGCAGAGAAAGAAGTGATTTTCTCCTTTTCTCACAATACAAAAACTCGTGGGCACTCCATGGAATTAATGAGCAGCAGGCTTAGAACAGAGAAAAGGAAGTCCTTCTTCACCCAAAGAGCCATTAACACATGGAATTCATGCCACAGGAAGTGGTGGCCGATACAGGCATAGACAGCTTCAAGAGGGGATTAAACATGTAGAACAGAGGTCCATCAGTGGCTATTAGCTGTAAGGTATAGAAGGAACACTCTGTCTGGGGCAGTGATGCTCCTGGAGTCTGGCCCTGCTGGTGGACCTCCTAATGGAGGTTTTGGCCACTGTGTCACACAGATTGTTGGACTGGATGGGTCACTGGCCTGATCCAACATGACTTCTTATGATGCTTATGAACATTTTCTTTTTAATAAATACTTGAAATTTTTGATGCTGGTAGTGGTTCTCTGTACCACATAGACCTCCACCTTATTGGACATGCTATTTTAAAAGGAGCGCCAGGAGGGGGCAGGCAGGCAGTTGGCAAGGAGCTGATCCTCTAGGGACTCACACAAGGCACTAAATGGTTCCCATGGTGACCAGGCGCTGGGCAGCAGAAGACACAGAGGTAAGGCCTTAGAATTTGGAAGGGAAGCCGGGAGCCCTGACCCTCCCAGTGGGTAATTCCAGGAAAAGGTCAGGTGGTGGTGTGCTCCCTCTAAGCTGTGGAGTTTTGTGAGCAAAAATTCTAATCTGTGAGCTACTGGTATTAAAGTTGTGAGCGAGCGATTTGGCTACTACATAAATTTGTTTGCTCTGGAGCTAAGACAAAATTTGTGAGCTGGAGGCTAAAAAATTGTGAGCTACCTCACACTAACTTTTATGGCTTGGAAACAACATATCTAAGGGACCATCTCTTCCCATATATGCCTCGAAGAGCATTACGCTTGAAAGATCAACACCTCCTGGTGGTCCCTGGCCCGAGGGACGCCCGTCTCACCTCGACCAGGGCCAGGGCTTTCTCTGTCCTGGCCCCGGCCTGGTGGAACAGGCTCCCTATTGAGAGCAGCCCCCCCCCCGTGGGATCTTACTCAATTCCGCAGGGCCTGCGAGATGGAGCTGTTCTGCCAGGCCTTTGGCTGAGGGGGCGGGCGCCCATCTATGGCCTCCCTGAAGTTGCTGTCATCTACTCAAGTGGTTAAGAAGCTGAGCTGCAGGCTTTGGAAGGTCTGTAGTTCAGCAGTTTGAGACCCGAGTGTGCTGCGTGACGGAGTGAGCTCTCATCTCTGGTCCCAGCTCCTGCCAACCTAGCAGTTTGAAAGCAAGAAATTGCAAGTAGATAAATAGGTACCACTTTGGTGGGAAGGTAACAGCGTTCCGTGTGCCTTGGTGTCTAGTCTTTATTTATTTATATTTATATCCCACCTTGCCTGCACAGGCAGGCTCAGATATGCTGGCCACACGACCACAGAGAAGTCTTCGGACAGCACTGGCTCTTCAGCTTGGAAACGGAGATGAGCACCGCAACCCTAGAGTCGGATTTGACTGGCTTTCGAGCAAGGGAAACCTTTACCTTTATCTTACTCACCCACTGACAACTGGCCTCTATTTCATCTGTACCAACAGGCCAGAATCTTTTATAGACAGCTGATTTTTGTCTTAAGCTGTACCCACTGATTTTCATGTTTATATTGTGTTTTAAACTGTAATGTACTTATTATAATATGGTATTACCCGCCCTGAGCCCATCTTTGGGATGGGGCGGGCAGGATATAAATAGAAATAATATATTATAAATAATAATAATAACTCAGCTTAGAGGGAACACTGGTGGCGGCAGGCTACCTGAGAGCGGAAGGACAGCCTCTCCAGGCGTTGAGAAAAACCTAGGAGGGCAGGGCGGAGCAGGCCCCATTCTGCCACGGTCTCCATAACCCCAAGCCCTTTCCAGGTCTCCTCCATCTTTTGTATCTCTCCCCGTTCCAATTTGGGGTGTGCCTTGGCTCTTTGTGACCCCTGAGACTATCGGCATTCAAGTTGTGAGCGAGCGATTTGGCTACTGTATAAATTAGTTTGCTCTGGAGCCCTTCTCCCTGAGCTGAGACAAAAGTGTGTGAGCTTCCAGCACAGACCTAGGTTTTCCTTGGTGCCGTCGCCTTATGTGACAGAGTCGAGCATGTGTGTGTGTGTGAGAGAGAGAGGGAGCGTGTGTGTGTGAGTGAAGTGCTGTAAAGTCACTGCTGACTTATGGGGACTGTAAGAATTAATGGCCTCCGAAATGTCCTGTCATTAGCAGCCTGGCTCATATCTTGCAAACGGAGACCCTGTGTGGCTTCCTTGACGGAGTCAGCCCATCTCATGTTCGTTGGGTCTTCCGCTTCCCCTGCTGCGTTATTGTCTTTCCCAGTGAGTCACGTCTACTCACAATGTGTCCAAAGTTTACTTCCTGCTAGAAGATGGAACGGGAATTCCAAACCAGCTTCTGACCTTCTGATGTCTCAGGACATCCTGGTGGCGGGAACCACCAGCAGAGCCACAGCCCCCCCCCCCGAACCTGCCCTCTCCGGCCCAGAGAATTCTTCCTGCGGGGGGGGGGCTTGGAGGGGGGGAGGGATGTGGCGGGGTCACAAACGCCAGCATCCAGCTCAGCCAAGGGACAGGTGTGCGGAATGTGAGTGTCCTTTGCAGGGGGGGGGGTATTCTTGTGAGTGGCTCTAGTAGCCAATTTTGGCTGGAACACAACTTAAAAATATATGTATACAAATAACTAATAAGGTCTTCCTGATCGCTACATTCCTCCGGAGTGAAATCATAAAAGTGTGGTCTGTAGTCCTGTGGCTAGCATCGATACCAAGGAAGTGGAAAGACAGCTTTGGAAGGAAAAGAGGAGCCCACTTCCATGCTGATTCCAGATGGCAAACTCACTCCCAGGTTTCCCATCATTTACTGAGTCATCTCCCAACTTCCCTTCCAGGTTCCGAGGCCTGGCCGCTGTGTCTCCCACTGCCCGGCACTTGGTCACCACGGGGACCGCTTACTGCTGTGTGCACCACTGGGGGAGTATATTTATTTATTTATTTATTCGATTTATATACCGCCCTAACCCCCCCCATGGGGGTCTCTGGGCGGTTTACAACTTTTAGTAGTGCTAGTCACATGTTACAGTCCCTAACTACGGCCACACTCTCAGAGGGATTGGGTCAGCCTACCAGCACCCAGGTGGTGACGGTTCTTTCTTCCGGCCTCCGGCATCTTCGGCTTCAGATGTCTCTCGGTCCTTCAGTCCAGCGGGACGTTTCTTTGTGGTGCTTCCGGCGGTGGCTGCTTTTTGACGCGCGAATCCGCTCTCCTTGGCCCCGTCTATGTCCAGTAGGCTCCGCCGCGCCGGGAGATGACGTCTTCCCGCGCCTCTGCTGCTGGCGACGGCCGCTTCTGATGTTTCACCGCTGGCCACCAGGGATCACTCTTCTGGCTTCAGTCGCCGCGCCGCACCACACCACATCGTCTCTGCCGCAAGGACTCCGCCGTCACCATCTCGCCGCCATTACCGCTGTTCCACCGCACACCACACACCTCAGGAGAGGAGGGTGCCCCCTACCCTACTAAGGGTAGGTCCCCATTTATCTACTCGCCCTTTAACGGGCTTTCGAACCGCTGGATGGGCGGGAGCTAGGACGTAGGCCGGGAGCTCACTCCGGCCACGGTGGGGCTTGAACAGTTGTTCGGCCAGATGTTAATGCAGGCTGCATTTACAGCCTGCGCCACCGCTCCCGTTCCAGAGTAGCCACTGGCCAGCTGCCTGCCTTCCCCCCGACCAGGTCAGGCGGGATCAAAGAGGCCTTTCCTGAACTCTTTCCAGTACTCAATTCCTCCAAGTCTCCGTTCCCTGCTTGGGGCAGTGGCGGGGGTGGGGCTTGACCATCCCATTGTCTCCTGCTCCGTCTATTAGCCTTTCTAAAAGGGTGGCTGAGGGGAGTCTAGAGAGCAACTGAAGTGACTTCCCCCTCCTGTCTGTTCTCTGCCCACTTGAAACCGCCAAAGGACACGGGCATTTCTCTTCACAGTGGTCTGTTGCTTCTGCGGGGGTCATCTGGAGGCGGATCCCAGCTCTAGCCCTCTCCAGGCCTTTCCCGGCCGTGGGAGGCCACCTGCGGCAGGAGGCGGGTGGGAAGGGGCAGCCATCGATTGGGAACGCTGCTGGGCCATCCTCCAGGCCGGTTCTGCCAGGCCATCCGCATGCCCCTGCCACCTCCAGGGCACCTCGCCCCCCCAGATGGTACTGCACCGGCTGGCGAGCGGAGCAGGGCATGCGGGGTCAGTCTCTCTGCCACTGGAGGGCTCCGTCCGTGCCTCCTCCTGAGCAGGGGGACCACTGAGGTAGCTCGGTGCCAGGCGGGGCTCCTGCGGCCTCGGCCCGCCCCACGTTCCGAATGAGCCTCCTGGCTCTCCCTGCCACCGCCCCTGGGCCTCGGCCGGGCCACTCCCCTGCCCAGGAAGAAGGCCTGCCCTGCCTGGGCTCAGCAGCACACGTCGGTTGCATGGCCGGAGTCCTCCAGCTCTCCGTGGCCACACACACACACACGGCCCCTGGATCCTCTTGGGTGGAGAGTCCTGTCGGGAAGGGCTTGCCTGGCCAAGCACCCCAGCTGGCCTTCTTGAAGTCTGGTTTGTTAGGACTCTACTGACCAAGATCCCAAAGCCTCACCTTTTTGGTGGGCCCCCCCCTGTTGTTTCAGCACTAGGAGTGCTTCCCTGCAGTACTTTCCAGTGGTGTGATGGTTAGAGTGTCCGACTCAGACCCAGGATACCCAGGCTCAAATCCCAGCCCGCTCTGCCATGGAAACTCGCTGGGTGGCCGTGGCCCAGTTGTCCATTTGCAACCTCGCCCACCTCACAGGGTTGCTGTGAGGATAAAATGGAGGAGAACAGTATAGAGATGGAATCAGTAAAGGAAATCCTGACCAGAGAGATCCACTTGAGGTCCGTCATCACCACAGCCTCGCTTCCTTCCCCACCTGAAGGGGGCTCTCTGCCAGGAGATTGTTGCCTGACCGTTGTGGGGTTGGGAAAGAGCCAGAAAGCACAGGAGCACCTGAAAGGCTAACAAACCTTGTGGTCGGGGAGGAGCTTTCAGGAGCCACTTGCTCACTTCTCAAGCTATTTCAGAGATCTTCAGGTGTCTGAAGAAGTGAGCAGTGACCCACGAAGAAGAAAGGTCCTTCCTGGCCACAAATTGTGCTCCTGGACTCTGGCTCTTTCCTCCTGCTACAGACAGGCAAACACCTCGGTGACCCATCTTGATCTATCTCCATGGGGAGGAGAAAGCCAGGGCACACCTTCCCTTCTGCAACCTGCAACAGTCCTGCATTTTCCTTCCTGCCAGGTCGCTTAGTACTCCCCTTCCCCTGGGACAGAAGGACGCCATGCCTCCCCACCACCCCCACTCCGGGAGCATCGCTTGCCAGGAGAGGAAGCAGGCCCAGCAGTCTTATCGGTTTCCTAAGGTGCTGCTGCTGGACTTGAGTCCAGCCAAGAATCCCACCACAGCCCCTCCCTGTGGGTCAGGCCCCACCTGAGTCTTAAGGGTGCATTTAGAGGGGGTCCTTCAGCCATGCATTTCAAACCTCTTCAGAGTCAGTGTCTCCGTGTGCAGGATTTCCAGCCAGGCTACCAAATCCCCCCTTTGCGATCCAATGGAAGTAAATGTCCCTGGACGATGTCCATTCCAGTGAGGCTTGTGCAGGATGGTGTCCAAACGCTGCCCTCCGTCTAGCTGTCCTGCTCCCAAGGCTGCGAGGACATCCCTCTGTTGCCCTCCCCACCAGGGCAGAATCCAGGGGGTGAGAAGTGGGGAGGGGAAGATGGAACTAAACTTGAAACTGTGCCTAGAAAAACGTGCTGCAGATTTGCTGCTTCTGTATGGGAGCAATGTCTTTTTATTAATACAGTCCATGGGAGCCAGTTGGGTGTCGTGGTTAAGTGCGCAGACTCTAATCTGGGAGAACCGGGTTTGATTCCCCACTCCTCCGTTTGCACCTGGCTGGATGACCTTGGGCAAGCCGTAGCTCTGATAAGAGCAGGGTATAAATCCAATCTATTCTTCTTCTACATTTGACTTGTTATAGGCAACTATTCATGATATTTGATAACATTGGATGAATTCACACTCTCCCTTACCCTTTGCCCCTTTTGTATCCACTTTTTAAAAAATTAAAAAATTAACCAGAAAACTTGGGCTGCAGCCGTTGGGACCCAGACGTGCAGCTCTTTGCTCTTCCCTCCCGCTAGCAAGAGGAGAGTAATTTGATGCAAGCTCAGCAATTACATGCAAATGTGACCGGCTTGCAAAAGTGAGATGCTTTAATAAGATGTTGGAGGTGATGTGAGGGGCTGTGCGGGTGATGGCTTCTTCACACATGCAAGAGACTCCCAGTGACGAGGAGTGTGCCAAGGCGATGCAGCCCTTCCAGAAGGACAACCCTCATTCCCCAAGAGGACTGACATGAAAATCACGTGAGCACATACAAAGTGAAACTGCTGTGAACACACATGACGCTACCCTATACTGAATCAGACCCGCGATCCATCAAGGCCAGTCTTGTCTATCCAGCCTGGCAGCAGCCCTCCAGGGTCTCAGGCAGAGAAAGGTCTTTCACATCACCTCCTACCTGGTCCTTTCCGCTGAAGATGCCAGAACCTTCCGCATGCCAAGCAAATCTCTTTTTGTTGTTCAGTCACACAGTCAAGTCCAACTCTTTGCATCCCCATGGACCACATCACGCCAGGCCCTCCTGTCTTCCGTTGTGCTCCGAAGTTTGCTTAATTTCCTGTTCGTTGCATCGACAACACTGTCTAACCATCCTTTTCCACCCCCTTCTTCTTTGACCTTCAGTCTTTCCCAGCATCAGGGTCTTCTTCTCCAGTGAGTGCTCCCTTCTCATTGGGTGGCCAAAGTATTTGAGCTTCAGCTTCAGAATCTGGCCTTCCAGGGAACAGTCAGTGTTGACTTCTTTGAGGATTGACTAATTTGATCTCCATCGCTTCTCAGCCTTTTGGCTAAGATCAAGTGTACTTTCAACCTCTATGCATGGCTGGCTGCCATGATGGGGAGACCAGGGCTTTGCACTGCCTGCTGTAGATTTGCAGCAATGGAATGGGGATGAATTCCATAGAACTAGTATGCTTTCAGCAACATGAATCGATCTCCTTGCATTCCAAGGGACTCTCAAGAGTCTTCTTCAGCACCATAATTCAAAAGAATCTATTCTTCGGCGCTCAGCTTTCCTTATAGTCTAACTCTCGCAGCCATACATGACTACTGGGAATACCATTGCATTGACCATACGGACGTTTGTTGGCAGGATGATGTCTCTACTTTTTATCGTGCTGTCTAGGTTTGCCATCGCTTTCCTCCCAAGGAGCAGGCGTCTTTTAATTTCATGGCTGCTGTCACCATCTGCAGTGACCTGGGATCCAAGGAACGTGAAGTCTGTCACTACTTCCACGACTTCCCCTTCTATTTGCCAAGGAGTGATGGGGCCGGATGCCATGATCTTAGTTTTTCTGATGTTGAGTTTCAAGCCAACCTTTGCGCTCTCCTCTTTTACTTTCAACAAGAGGCTCTTTAGGTCCTCTCCACTTTCTGCCATTAGAGTGGTATCGTCTGCATATCTGAGGTTGTTGATCTTTTTCCCAGCAATCCTTATTCCGGCTTCTGAATCACCCAGGCCGGCATTTCGCATGATGTACGCTGCATACAAATTAAATAAGCAAAGGGACAATATACATCCTTGTCGTACTTCTTTTCTGATGCTAAACCAATCAGTTGTTCCATATCCTGACTCTGGCCCAGCCCCACTCAAGCATATCCTGCCCCAAAGAAAAATGGGGGCAGAGGAGCAAAGGGGGGGTGTCTTTTGGAGCCCCTGGGTGTCCCTCTCTCCCTCCCCCCAAGCTGGCTTCTGCATTAGTCCGCAACATCCCCCCTCCCCATACAACCCCCCCCCCTTTCATTTAGAAACCAGCACACTCAGTGGCATGCCAGCATTTATGACTGGGGGTGGGTGGTTGAATTTTCATAGGAAACTGACTGAGGCCTTGGAGTCTCCCTCTCTCTCTCTCTCTCTCTCCCCCTTTTGCAAGCAGCCCCCCTCTTTGCAGGCCATCTCTTCTCCTCCTCCACCAAACCATTCTAATCCTGCACCATGAAGACTTACAGAATAATTACTCCTGCTAATTAGCTCCTTGCAGCCCCCACCCCGCTTAGATGGAAAAGAGAAGCCCTCCCTCCCTAATGTTTCTTGGCTCTCTTTCACTCCTCCTCTGAGTCCCCCCTAATGACACCCCCATTAGGTGACCTGGTGTGGTATGCAAATGGCGGGGGGGGGGGTCATTTTGCCCCCCCCCCCCCCCGCCAGGTCAGTTCAAACACCCCAGCTCCTAAATCCCTGCTGAGGACAGCAGGCAATTTAGACCTGGGAGCAGCGGCTAATTAAATCAATACGAGATAATGAACAGCAATTAGAAGTCCAGCTAGGCACATCTTCTCTTGTAAATACTGTTTCTCTCCCGACGGGAATCTCTTTTTTAATAATCTGTTTGCGTTTCATTTCCAGGAGCTGTAATTCCCCAAAGAAGCAATTTGGGGGAAAGTGATTTGTTTGTCTGTATAATTGCCAAAGAATTTAGTTAGACTTGTTTGTTTGGGGCTTCTGCCTGCCCTGCTGCTGTCTCCACTGCGGGACGAGCCCAACCCTGCTTTGTGGCGCTTCCTCGTTCCGCTCCTGACAGATGTTGTGGTGTCAAACCGGGTTGGCTCTGAAGCTGCTGCCAGGGCAGGAGGAGGCCCGTGACCGGTGTGTGTGTGTGTTTCTACCTCGTCCCGAGTGAAACCTCCAGACAACTGGGATCCCACAGTCAGGGGCTGATGCTGTGCCCGACTCAGACTGGCCCTTAACTTCCTGGCATAGGAGGGCCACTGGCAGTGAGGAGGGAGCGGCCAAGCCCTCGGGGGCCACCACACCATTTGTTCCCATGCTGCTTTAATGCCCTAAACCTCCGCCCACGAGGACAAAGAAGAGGGGGTGGGAGATCCAAAAGGGTTCCAGCCAAGATTTACGCGGGTGAATTTTATATATATATACCAGAGCAGCTGACATCCAAGATGCCAGAAGCAAGCTTCTGAGTGGCAGGGTGCCCTTCATCTGGCAGAGGCACTCAGCCAAAGGGAGGCAGATCCGAAATAGCTTTTGCATCCTCAGATCAGCCTCCTCCCCGTGCGGAGCTGGGGAAGCCAGCTCCTTGCCCTGCCCCTGAGGGCTGCAGGCCACTGCCGGCCGGAGGCTCCTGCGGGGCTCCAGGTGCCTGCGGCAGAGACAGATTCCGGGCTAGGCCTTCCCCGCTGCCGCCGCCGCCTCCTCCTCCCTGCCGCCTCCTGTTTCCGCAGGCTGGTGTCGCTAGCAGCTTCCCTAGCAGAGCCCTTCCCAAAGCCTCATCTGATTAAATTGCAATAACCTTTCAAATTAAGCCGAGCACCTTGTTTATTAGCAGTTAAATGCTTCCGTGAGCCTCTGAGCTACAGCAGGACAGAGGACACTTTGTATACGGCCCCCTAATTGGATAACTATGGCCTGTTGCGTCTGGAGCCAATTAAACACCAAACCGGTTGTAGTCCTTGTACATATTAAATATGGCCTTGTAGGCTTCCTGCAGGAGCTCCGTGAGGCAGGGGAAGGAGGGGGTGGGAGGGAAGTGGTTGTGCCGTCACACCCGACAGCCCCAGCAAGCACCACCTTTGCACCACAAGGAGCGGCCAGACCACTGGTGGGTTGGTGACATTTTCACAGACATGTGGCATTAGGACCCACCGTACAGCCCCCCAAGAAGCCATGCCTCAGAGAGGGTTGCCTGGTCCCCTGCCCGGCAACCGGTGGGGGTGGGGGGAGTACTGGAGGGTTGGGGGCCCTCCCTGGTGACCGGATGTGACATCGGCAGTTGCCAGGGCTGCTCTGTCCTTTGGGAAAAGCTGTTTGGTTAAACCACAGAGTTTTGGCCAAATGCCAGAGTGTCCTCAGCATCCGCCAGCAACATGCTGTCACTTCTGGGCCCACGGGGAGCAATGTCAGCATGCCTGGATGTGGCTGATCCCCCCCACACACACACCGGTGGGGAGAACTTGCGGGGGGGAGCTGGCAACCAGGGCATCGGGGGGGGGGGCGATCGGCAGGGCCATTTGGCCTGGGTCTCACATTTTTTTGGGCCCCCCCTCAAATTTACACTTTTGATGTTAACTCTTAATTTGGTTATAGTTACAGACACAGAAATACCAGCCTTCCCAGCCTCCCATTATTGGCGAGATTATTCCCACCGGAGCCTGGGACCCTCCCCTCCTGGAATAAGGGGGCCAGCCAGCCAGCACTAGATAAAACGGCAGCCGTTGTTTGACGTGCGCCTGCCCAGACAGCAAAACGGGTGGTCTGGTTTCCATAGAGGTGTCTGCCAGAGTGGCTATGGAGGCGTGGCTGCGGCAGAAGCAGGAACAGCAGAGGGAGAAGGAGCGCGTGGGCCTTGCCACCCTTAATATGAACTATGACATTGCAAGGAAACTACATTTTTCCAGATTAATGGGTGAATTTACAAAAAAAGAAAGCTAGAAAATCATGTGTTAAATAAAAATGGGAACATTTATCACAAAGTGTTACAAAGTCCTTTTTCTTATCGTATTAAATGTAAACATTTAAAACATAATACTACTAGTTTTGTATCATTGTTTTTGCACTTCTTAATTTTTTAATTTACGGGGGGGGGGGCGCTGCCTCGGGAATGGAAGTGCCCTGGGCCACTCTTGATCTCTGTAAGGGCCTGCTGGCAACCCTGAGGAGTTCCCACAAAACACTTGCGCAAATGTTTTGGAACAAAGTTTGAATCCAGCCGGGCACCTTTAAGACCAACAAAGTTTAAGAACATAAGAGAGAAGCCAGTGTTGGATGAGTCCAGTGGCCCATCCAGTCCAACACTCTGCGTCACACAGTAGCCAAAAATACCAGGTGCCATCAGGAGGTCCAGCAGTGGGGCCAGGGCACTAGAAGCCCTCCCACTGTTGCTCCTCCCAAGCACCAAGAATACAGAGCATCCCTTGCCCCAGACCGACAGTTCCTATCTATACTTGTAGCTAAGAGTCACTGATGGACCTCTGCTCCATAGAAGAACATTAGAGAAGTCAATGTTGGACCAGGCCAGTGGACCATCCAGTCCAACACTCTGCGTCACACAGTAGCCAAAAATACCAGGTGCCATCAGGAGGTCCAGCAGTGGGGCCAGGGCACTAGAAGCCCTCCCACTGTTGCTCCTCCCAAGCACCAAGAATACAGAGCATCCCTTGCCCCAGTCTGAGAATTCCTATCTATACCTTGTGGCTAAGAGCCACTGAGGGACCTCTGCTCCATATGTTTATGTGATTCCCTCTTGAAGCTGTCCATGCTTGTAGCCACCGCCACCTCCTGTGGCAGGGAATTCCTCCATGCTTGTAGCCGCTGACACCTTCCTTTGATCCGTTCTAACCCGACCGCTCAGCAATTTCATGGAATGCCCACGAATTCTTGTCTTGTGAGAAAGGGAGAAAAGTTCCTCTTTTCCTACCTGTTCTATCCCATGCATCATCTTATAAACCTTGATCATGTCACCCCTCAGCCATCATTTCTCCAAGCTAAAGGAGCCCCAAGGGAAAGTGTTCCAACCTTTTTATCATTCTAGTTGCCCTTTTCTGCACTTTTCCTGATGCAATACTATCCTTTTTGAGGTGTGGTGACCAGAACTGGGTATAAGCGTTCGTGTGCATGCACACTTCGGACACATGAATTTGCTCAAGACCATAGTTCAGCATGGATTTGTAGTGCTCAGGGTGCAGAAAGAGTCATAGTTGCACCTGTGTCCTGCTACAAGACACAGTTAGGGACCCTTGGTCTGGCCAGTCAGAAGGCCAAAAGGTGAGCCAATCAGGGCCCAGGGAATGCACACAGGGAGGGCAAAAGGCAGAAAGGATCTGAGACTAGACCGCGGAGTGAGTGGCGGCTTCTGCCCCCCGGCTGTGAAGGGCTGTTAAAAATGCCCACTTCTGCTCTCTGCCAACTTCAGCTGTGCCAGCATCAGATTAAGGGCCAAAGAGCTGGAAGCCATCAACTAGATCACAGGCGTTTCCCGGAAGCCACAAAGACCAGACCACAGTAATAACGCAAGGCCTGGTTAGCATGGGCAAGAGAGCTGGCTTTGGAAGCCCACATTCAGCCAGCAGCTATGACTCCCGAGGGATTTCTCAGCCCTGTGCAGTCTGCAGAGCTCCATCAATAATAACAGGTACTGATGTGGATGGGAGTTTATATTTAGGGCAACAATTCCTTTCCTCCCTCCTCACTTCTGCAGCCACTTCAGTGAAGGGTTTCGTAAGGCATGCTGAGGAAAGTTTCCCTGTAAGCAAGGGGCAGAGACCAGGCCCCAGGGAAACCACCAGAAAGCCCCCGGAGCACAGCTGGAGACCACAGGGCCAAACCAAATCCCAACCCACAGCCCGCTTTCCCCAGCAGTCCTGTGGCAAAGGCCATTCTTCTTGCTTCCTGCAATTGCGATGAGAGCTCTTGGATGCTGCAACAGCCTCACTCAATGTTGACCAAAGAAATGAATGTCAGCAGACAATGTTCCCTCTAAGATGTGGAATCCTGTGAGCAAAAATTCTACTTTGTGAGCTGCTGGCATTCAAGTTGTGAGCGAGCAATTTGGCTACTGCAGGAATCAGTTTGCTCTGGAGTCATCCTTCCTGAGCCAAGACAAAAATGTGTGCGCTGGAGGCTAAAAAACTGTGAGCTGGCTCACACTAACTCAGCTTAGAGGGAACACTGCTCGGGATCCCTGCCATGATTTCTGTAGCACCAACAGGGACAGACACTGAGGAACTTACCTTCGGCATGAACAACATGCACTGTGGGCCACAGACCCTCCCCCTCTTTTCCTTTGGGTGGGGCATGGTTTCCTGGAGTGGCCCCCATTCGGTGGTCTGTCCCTCTCTGTGCTCAGTGAGTTTTGCAAGGGTCGTGCGGCTGGGTCCTGCAACACTGGATTATCCGAAGTGATCCCAGGCACAGTTGGCTTTGCTCTCCATCTCTCTGGATGGCTCCTTTATCCTGTCTCTGGCTGTCAGAAGCCATCTGGCTCCACAGATTGTGCACTGCCACTCCGTGTTTCTAGTGAGAGATGAGGGAGCTGCTGCTGTGTCTTCCTCCTCCTCCTCCTCCTCCTCCTCCTCTTCTCTTTCTCCTACAGTTACTGGTTTGAGAGATACACCTAATTATACGGGTGCTCCAGTGGCTCTCAGACTTGTCGAAGTGGGGTCCACTTCTAAACAGACTGTCCTTTTCAGGACCTCCCTTACAAAGGGGCTCCATGCCACTTTCCCCCTCCCTGACATAAAATACAGGGATTGCACACCACTGAGCACTGAGCAAGAAAACATTCCTTTTAAAACACGCTCATCATGTATAAAGGCATGGCTGTATTGCATGGCCATTTTGCCCTGTGTGCAGAGGCAAACCTGGAGCCTGCCAGGCCACTGGACTCAGCTGAAGTCCTCCTGAAAAGCCCAGCTCGAAGAAGAGGCAAGATCCCCAGACCGTGGCTGGTTGGCCAGTGCGTGTCTTTAAGGAAGATTCTTCCCTATAATCAGGGGTCATTTCCTGCAGGAGCACACAGGAGCGGAGCTCCGGCAGTAAAGAGACCAGAGGGCGGGCACATGCAACAAGCCCCACCCCCTGCTCCCAGCAGCCCCGGGCTATGAGGAGCAAGAAGCAGCCAAGTAAGTTGCAGTGGGTGTTGCCTTCTGACACACTTCCAGTGATGTCAGGGGGTGTGGCATATGCAAATAAGTTATCCTAATGAGTTATGCTAATGATCTCCTGCACCTCTTTTGCTACTGAATGACCCCTGCCTATAATAGAAGTTTAGTGAGCAAAAACAGCCAGCAGAACATCACGGCCGGAGCGTCAGACTGGGAACCGCGAGGCCCACATTCAAAATTCAAATCCCCCCCCCCAACCCTGGCTGTGAACCTTGTTTGGTCACCTTGGGCCCACTGCATTCTTTCAACCTAAGCTACCCCACAGGGATGTTGTGAGGCTGAAAACACAGGATGGAGAACAATGTCTGACTGGAGTTCTTTGGCAGAAGGGCGGGGTAGAAATGTACTAAAACCCACAGTTTCACTGGTCTTAGCTATGCACTGTCAGTTTCAAGAGCTGATCATAAAGAAGCTCTTATGACAAATCACAAAGATAATAAAACCCTTTTAGTTGCTTGTCAGATTTCCACAAGGCAAAACCCACACCAAGAGAGAGAGGGGGGGGTTGATGCCTTGTTATAGCCTATCCAGCCATTCTTGACAGAAACAGAATCTCCGAAGTGCCAGAAACAGTTTTGAACAACATCCACGGAGTCCCTTCCAGCTCTACACCAGGACTGCTGGAATCACCGAAGGCTCATGTGGGGAACGGGCCGACCGAGCCCTGCTGGCTCAGGTGACAGGTGAGAAGAATCTCTGCCATGTGGCCAGAATCAAGAAAATGTTGCCAAGAATCTGGGAGCCCGCAGAGGAAAGAGCAGAGAAAGATGGGGAGGGCAAGAAACAAGGGGTTTGCAGGGAGGTGGCGGGGGGGAGGAAGGGGTGTGATTAAGGATCCAGGAAAGTGTTAGCACTTACGAAAGCCAGGAATCAACAGAGACACCACATCCAATTTCATGACAGCTTACGGGAATGTGAGAGATACCCAAAAGAACAAATGCAGGTGGAACACAGACACTCAAATGGGGAGGTATGTGAGTCCATGTGAAAAAAGATAAATCAAGATAAAATATTTAAATCTGGAAAGGGTGGTGAAGAGTGTCACCTGCTCTTGTTCTTCCAGTGACGCTAGGAGACAAAAATCTGCATTAAGTGAATCAACAAGGCCATCTCCGAGGAGGCCAGGAAGGAAATAAGCCCCCCCCCCCACCAGAGCCTAATGGGACTTATCAATTATTATCTGAGACCATATTTCTTTGAGGGGTGATTGTTTCACGCAGGCTGACATCTCATATAGCTTTAAATTACTCACAAGCAGGACGGCTTACAAGATAGCAGTAAAATCAGGAGAGGATTGGCCAATGTAATTATAGTATGGAAATGATGTTGATCGTTCAAGCAGTGAGCAGACCTTGAATCGAAAGGAAGGGAAAAAGCCCCCCTTTCTCTCTCTCCCCCCCCCACTTGTTCTGTACTGCAAACAGCGCACCTGAGCAGGCCGGGGGTTTTGACAGTGGTGGAGCCGCTGAGACGGAAATTTGAAATCCAGGCCTGCCGTTTGCTCACTGTCTTCCTTTGTGCAAATTAATTGATCTGCTGGCCAATTATAACAAAGACTATGGCATCCCAGAGCAGACAGTATTATGCAGATAGCTGGCTTTTCCGGATGAAATGGCCGCAGGACAATCACTCGTGTGC
>NW_015172564.1:691996-727451 GCF_001447785.1 Gekko japonicus | reverse complement strand
GGTTCCAAGGAGGTTCTTCAAGGGGAGATGTCAGCACCTCTAGCCAGGGACAGCTCCGCCCCTGGGGTTGCAGAGAAGAACGCTGGCGCCCTGCAGGGTTGAGCTCAAACCTGACCCCAGCATCCAGCTCCAGGGCTGCTGCTGCTGCTGCTGGAAGAAGAAGAAGAAGAAGAGGAGGAGGAGGAGGAGATTGGATTTATCCCCCGCCCTTCACTACCCAAAGGAGTCTCAGAGCGGCTCACAAGCTCTTTTCCCCTCCCCTCCCCACAACAGACACCCTGGGAGGTAGGTGGGGCTGAGAGAGCCCTTGGCAGAAACTGCTCTTTTTCAAGAACAGCTCTTATCAGAACTACAGCTTGCCCAAGGTCATCCAGCCAGGTGCAAGTGGAGGAAGAGTGGGGAATCAAACCCGGCTCTCCCAGATTAGAGTCTGCGCACTTAACCACGACACCAAACACACCTTGGCCCCTCAACCTGATGTTTCAGAGCCCCCAAACTGCCTGGCCTTCCCACTCCTCCAGCCGACAGCTTCCTGTCCTGAGGCCCCCTGAGATGTTTCCCCCACCCCTTTCTTCTTGGCCTGCCTTCTGCTCAGCACTTCCACCCTCTGCACTCAGGCCTCCCCTCCCTGCCTCCTTGGCCTCCCAGCTGGCATTCTCCCTGCTTTACCTCTAGGCCTTCTTCCTACTGTTCAAAATCCTTGGCCGCCCTGCCCAGAAAGTTCCTTGCATTCTGTCTCAATGTAAACCCCACCCTCCGATCCACATCAGTCTGTTCACAGAGCAGGTGATCCTTCCCTTCCCTTATAGAACTTCCGCTGTTCATCCGGATCTTATTGCTGGCAGCCTGGTCTAGAGCCGTGGGTGGTTCCTGGATGGCATAAAAACCACGGTGAGGGAAGGGCTCTCGGGTAGGTGAAAACCCATCTGCAGGCAGCTGGCCGTGTTTACCTGTATAAGGCACATGTTGATTCCCACCCTGATGGTTGGCCTCTGGGGGTCCTGCTCCCTCTGCCTCTCTTTGGCATCCAGGTTTGTTGGAATGTGTAATCCATACCAGAGCGTACAGTTTTGCCTTCGCTTTGAATGTACAGTTTGCCCTCAGATCTATTTCCAGTTCTGTCCGCTCTCTCTGAGTGGGTCATTTTCAAGAGAATGTCACCAGGCGCTGTTCATGGATTACCAAATTCACCTTCCTTTGAAAATAAAAAAGGGACCACGTAGCCCTGACAATTGTGGGGATGAGGGTGAAGATGCTGCCCTCAGTTGGTTTTGTGCCGGGGTGTAGCTGACTGCCACTGTGACTCCACCCACTGGTGCTTTGTCCAGCCAGGTGAATGCCGGTCAGGCCGGGCTGGAGGGCTGGACAGAGGACTCATGTGTCCAAGGAGGAGCTGTCGGCCTGCTCTGCACTGCACATTAGCGCCCCCCTGCAGATGGCTAGAGGGGGGTAGTGCAGCTACCAGCTCCTCAGGGGCTCCCCTGGAACTACATAGCAGCTGACTCCCTTGGCTTCTCAGCCGGAGCGACCCTCTGCTCCCACCGGACTCTCTCTCTGGGCCCTGCGTTCTGACAAGGTACGTACAGAAGAGAAAAACGCCCCGGGGGGGGGGGGGGGAATGCAGGTGAAATCCCATCACCCCCAATCAATGCTCCCTCTAAGCCCTGGAGTCTTGTGAGCAAAAATGCTACTTTGTGAGCTGCTGGCATTAAAGTTGTGAGTGAGCAATTTGGCCGCTGCATAAATTAGTTTGCTCTGGAGCCCTCCTTCCTGAGTGGAGACAAAAATGTGTGACCTGGAGGCTAAAAAACTGTGAGCCAGCTCACACTCACTCAGTTTAGAGGGAACACTGGCCCCAATCCCCAGAGGAGCACAGGGCAAGGGGAAGGAAGGAGTGGAGCACATGGGAGGAACCCCCCACCCAGGTGCCGGGCGAGGAGGACGCCTGGGCGGCTGGATCACTCTGCCCCCCCCCCCCGCACTTCTACAGGTCAAAACAGTTCACAAAGCAGAGAAGGAAAAGGTTCCAAAACTCTATTTTAAAAAATCAGTTCTTGACAATGCTATTAAAAATACCTTCAGGCTCTTCTAAGCGGAGGGAAAGAAATTGAGAAATGAATCTGGCTCAGTGAAAAGCTATGCCGAAAGATGTGTGAAAAAAGAAAAAGAAAAATGAAAGGGGAAAGGATTAGGATTAACTAAGCACGTATCAAGAGGGAAGGGGAGCGAGCCCTGGGAGGCAAAGTCAGATTTAACTGAAGCTGCAAATATTTAATAAAGATGTTTGCAACACAGATCGGTGGGGCTGGAGCGCAATTGCCGGGGCTTCAACCACCCGTGGCAGGCAGGGGCAGGAGAAGAAGAAAGAACAGGCGGATCTTGGCTGCGGGTGGAGGCGCGAGGGTGGGTGGGAGCCAGGCCAGATGCCTCACCCTCCTGGTCTGTGCTCTGAAGGGCAGGGGACTTTCCAGCTGGGCAGCTCCTGGGACTGAACCACCAGAGGAAGGCTGTCAAAGGGCTGCAGCCCAGCTCTACCCAGAAGTCCTTTCCCAGGAGGATGAGAGGAGGGCTCTGAATGGCTTGCCGGGATCAAACGCCCTCATCCCTGTCATGGCACACCTTCCAAACACGGCAGGGGAAAAGCTGAGCAAAACCCTGGCTTCTGCTTGAGGTGTGCCCTTCCCTCGGTCACCAGGGACTGCCACGGATTTCGAAGCAATTTAGATCCAACCACTTTTGATAAGTTGGCCTCCTAGGTCATAAAATGAACTCCCTGGTGTATGTTGTGGTTTCTGTTGCTACTTTTAAATTGAGTTTAAAAGGGAGGGGTCATAAGAGGACCATCAGTGGCTATTATCCATAGGAACTCTCGGTCTGGGGCAAGGGATGCTCTGTCTTCTTGGTGCTTGTGGGGGGGCAACAGTGGGAGGTCTCCTAGTGTCCTGGCCCCACTGCTGGACCTCCTGATGGCACCTGGTGTTTTTGGCCACTGTGTGACACAGAGTGTTGGACTGAATGGGCCACTGGCCTGATCCAACTTTGGCTTCTCTTATGTTCTTACAGGAACTCTCGGTCTGGGGCAAGGGATGCTCTGTATTCTTGGTGCTTGGGGTGGGGCAACAGTGGGAGGGCTCCTAGTGTCCTGGCCCCACTGCTGGACCTCCTGATGGCACCTGGTATTTTTGGCCACTGTGTGTGACCCAGAGTGTGTGACTGGATGGGCCACTGGCCTGATCCAACAGTGGCTTCTCTGATATTCTTGTGGGAACTCTCAGACTGGGGCAAGGGATGCTCTGTATTCTTGGTGCTTGGGGTGGGGGGCAACAGTGGGAGCGCTTGTAGTGTCCTGGCCCCACTGCTGGACCTCCTGATGGCCCCTGGTATCTTTGGCCACCGTGTGACACAAGAGTGTTGGACTGGATGGGCCATTGGCCTGACCCAACACTGGCTTCTCTTATGTTCTCTTATGTTCTTATGACCCCAAACGATGGTGCACTTGCAATGGAAACACTCCGGGCTCTCTTGGCCACTGGCTGCCAAAGCAGTGGGCCCTGGAAGAAGGCCCTTCTAGGCTGGTGGGAAAGGGGCCGTGTGGCTCAGGGGCAGAGCCTCTGCTTGGTCTGCAGAAGGTCCCAGGCTCAGCCCCCGGCAGCACCTCCAGCTGACAGGGCCAGGCAGTGGGGGATGTGAAAGGCCCCTTTCCGCCTGAGGCCCTGGAGAGCTGCCGCCATGCTGAGTAGACGAGACTGACCGTGATGGACCGAGGGGGGTCTGGTTCTGTATAGGGCAGCTTCATGTCCTCCGGGGTGTGGTAGTTCAGAGAGGATGCCATGATAATTTGGTGGCACTGTCTGTTCAGGGACTGCGTTCACCTGCTGAGACAGGAGGTGTGGCCAGTGGGCCACTTGCCATCTCGTCCAGCATCCCGCCTCACACAGGGGCCAGCCAGTTCCTCTGGAGGGCCAGCAACAAGGCAGGGAGGCCGAGGCCTTCCCCTGATAAGGAACCTCAGAAGAGCCCTGCTGGGTCAGACCAGGGAGGGTCCCTCTAGTCAAGCATCCTGTCTCACACAGGGGCCAACCAGTTCCTCTGGAGGGCCAGCAACAGGGCAGAGAGGCCGAGGCCTTCCCCTGAGAAGAACAACAGAAGAGTCCCGCTGGATCAAACCAGTGAGGGTCCCTCTAGTCCAGCCTCCCATCTCACACAGGGGCCAACCAGTTCCTCTGGAGGGCCAGCAACAGGGCAGAGAGGCCGAGGCCTTCCCCTGAGAAGAACAACAGAAGAGTCCCGCTGGATCAAACCAGTGAGGGTCCCTCTAGTCCAGCCTCCCATCTCACACAGGGGCCAACCAGTTCCTCTGGAGGGCCAGCAACAGGGCAGAGAGGCCGAGGCCTTCCCCTGAGAAGAACAACAGAAGAGTCCCGCTGGATCAAACCAGTGAGGGTCCCTCTAGTCCAGCCTCCCATCTCACACAGGGGCCAACCAGTTCCTCTGGAGGGCCAGCAACAGGGCAGAGAGGCCGAGGCCTTCCCCTGAAGCATCTAAAAAGAGCCTTGCTGGATCAGACCAGTGATCCTGGTCCATCCAGTCCAGCATCCTACCTCACACAGTGGCCAACCAGTCCCTCTGGAGGGCCAACAACAGGGCAGAGAGGCCGAGGCCTTCCCCTGATGCTGCCACCTGGCTCTGGGATTCAGAGGCTCAGTGCCTCTCTGGATGTGGAAGTTCCCCTCGGTCACCATGGCTAGTAGCCATTGATAGACTTATTCTCCATGAATCTATCTAATCCCCTTTCACAGCTGTTTATTCATCCTCTGGCAGCAAATTCCACATTTGAATCACTTTCTGTGTAAAGTAGGATTTTCTTCTGACCGTCCTGAAACTACTGTCAGGGTCCTTAGCCAGGTCACACCACACAGGGCTTCATACGAAGATAACTGTGTATTGGTAGATGCAGTACTAGAGACACGTGTACAGCTTGTGTCAGGAATGGCCGCCAATGCTAGGGCCTCTGACTTATACTAAAATCAAACATCCCCCCGGTAAGCATGAGCCAATGGATGCATCTCTCGTGCGCAGGTAAAGCAAGCAGGCAAAGCAAAAAGCTGTTAACTTTCCCAGCCGAAAAAAACTGCAGCTGGAGCATCTACAAGGTCAAGCATAAGATAGCAAACAGTTGGTGAGCCAAGGAGAGCTGAGACAGAAAACGGGAGGGAACCCCTCCACATTCCAGACCTATGACAGGACTACCTGACAACTACTGCCCATCAGCTTGTCAGCTATGCTGCCATGGGGGTTGGGGAGTTCATTCTGTATCTTGTTAATTGCTATTGCATTCCTATCCCTGCTGTTCTCCCTTTGCTGAAATGCTTATCCACCCAACAGCAGAAACTCATTAGGATTGGCTACATTAGGGGGGTGTGGCCTAACATGCAAAGAAGTTCCTGCTACAAAAAAAAGTCCTGGGTTTTGACGACAAAGTAAACAGAATAAGAAGCAAAAGGTGGGTGTGGCTGGATGACCACACTTCTGGTAACATGGGGGTGTGGCCTAATGTGCTAATGAGCTGTGCTATCAGGGGTGTGGCCTAATATGCTAATGAGTTTCTGCTGTTGGGTGTGGCCTATTGTGCTAATGAGTTCCTGCTGGGCTTTTTCTACAAAAAAAGCCCTGGGAGGGTGCATACGAATACCCTATATCCTATTAGGTTCTAGTGGCTGTGGCCATTCCTAACAGTGCCTGTGTTACTGCATCTATAGCTTTGCAATAAAAGTATAACCGTTCCTGACTGCGGGTACTTCCTTGTTAGCTGTGGGTTCTGACACAGCTTCATTGGATGCCCTCCAGTTCCAGTATTTGGGGAGAGGGAGGGACAGTTCCCTTTCTCAGCTCTTTGCACCTCATGAATAATTTTATAAACCTTGATCATGCCCCCCCCCAAGTCGTCTCTTTCTAAACTGAGAAGTCCAGAGGCCCTTCGGTCTTTCCTCCTGGGGAAGGTGCTCCAGCCCTCTCCTCCTCTTGGCTGCCCTCCTCTGTACTTTCTCCAGCTCAAAATAAATAAAACCAACTCTTGCCGGATGAAATATGTCAGACTGAGATGCAGACAGCTGAGCCAGAGAAGACTGCAGAGGGAGGCGAGGGCCTTGGAGGACGGCTGCCTGCAAGGAGCGGGGCTGGCATCCACCCGCACTGCCTGGCTTCTCCCCCTACCTTCTCCCCCTTACTTTTCTTCTGGAGCAGGCTGGACGTTGCCATTCTGTGGCACCAAAATCAAATCCCAAGTTATTTGTGGGAGGAGGGGCTGTGGCTGGGTGGTGGAACATCTGCTTGGTACGCAGAAGCCCACAGGTTCAAGTAAACCAGACTGACCTGGCTGAACCAAGGCTCTGATTCAGTCACGAAGGCATCTTTGTGTGTTCACTCCAGCCACTAAAGGCAAGGCTCTCCGGTCCCATTTGTGTTCTTCAGCCAGACATGAATTCAAAGCTTGCTGGGGGTGGTTCCAATGCACGCTGGAGAAAGGACCAGCCCTGTGAATTTAAAAGGATGAAAAGAAGCACAGGACAGCAGTGCTGGTGTCAAAGTGGCCTGGGTGCTGCGTCCATCCTCCAACATAGCCCCCCAGATGGCTTTGGGAAGGCTGGAACTCAACCAAGGCATTCCGTGGAGGTTGATGGTTCTTTCCTCCATCTTTCTTTGATCCCAAAGCCCCCCTTGAGGGGAAGTGATGGGCTCTGTAATCTTTAATTAGCTTTAATCTTTAATCAGCCCAGGAAAGAGAGAGGGAGAAGTGGTTCCCAAACTTAGGCATCATTTCCCCTCCCCCCCCCCCGTGTGACAGATCTGTGTCAGTGGGGCAATGAGCACACCAAAGTGCCCCTCCTTGCAAAACCAAAACATTCCTGTTCATTGCAAGCCAGGGGGACAGCCAACCTGTCCCCCCACTTCTAGCTATCTCAGGTTTAGTGGGCGCAGATATTTTTGTTTTGAACCCTGGAGCTTCCCATCAGATGGCAGAGTCTCCTCCTGCAGTCTGGAGTGGTACAGTCCGGGCACAGGTTTATTGCTTTGGAGGCAGCCAGGCCAAGGAAGAGCTACCATTTAAAAAGTCAATGCGGGCACGAAGACTTCAAGTCTATGTTTAGCCCGTCAAGTCATAGCTACGAGAAACCTTCTCTTTTGTCTTCTAGTCTTTATATTTAGGAACACATACAAACATAATATACTAGGCTTGCACGGATTATCTGACTCATCCATTTGTTATTTAACTGCATTGTGGGGTCCAAATCTCCCTTTGAGGGGGGTTCCAACCACTGTTCCCTCTAAGCTGAGTTAGTGTGAGCCAGCTCACAGATTTTTAGCCTCCGGTTCACACATTTTTGTCTTAGCTCAGGAAGGACAGCTCCAGAGCAAACTAATGTATGCAGTAGCCAAATTGCTCGCTCACAACTTTAATGCCAGGAGCTCACAAAGTCGGATTTTTGCTCACAAGACTCCACGGCATAGAGGGAGCCTTGGTTCCAACCAATTTTTAGGAATCTCCCCTGGCAGCCCCTTGTCTCACCTTTTTTCTCCCATCACTCAACAGGTGTGTGTAATTCAGTTCTGTGAGTCACCCTGGAATGCGGCCCCAACCAAGTATGCTCCGGACAGCAGTGACCACGGCGAAGGGATCTGGCCCTGGAGCTCCAGAACAATTCCTGTTAGGTCACTTAGGCCGGCTGGGAAATCTCAGCACAGATTTAATGGGGTCCAGAAACAAATTTAATGGGCAGTCCTTTTAAATTTATCTTTATAAACAGGGATAGCTTTTCCCTCTTCTCGTGGCTGCTGTTTCTACCCAAAAATCCTTGTTTTAATTTTGCATCATCCTTTTGCAAAGCCAGTTTGGTGTAGTGGTTAAGTGTGCGGACTCTAATCTGGGAGAACCGGGTTTGATTCCCCACTCCTCCACTTGCACCTGCTGATGTGACCTTAGGTCAGTCACAAGCTCTGGCACAGCTGTCCTTGAAAAAGAGCAGTTTGTGTCAGAGTTCTCTCAGTCCCGCCTACCTCACAGGGTGTCTGTTGTGGGGAGGGGAAGGGAAAGGAGTTTGTAAGCCGCTCTGAGACTCCAAGTGAAGGGCGGGGTATAAATCCAATCTCCTCTTCTCTTCTTCTTCTTCTTGCAAAGCACATCTGCAGTGCTTTGTTTTTTCTCACCATTTTCCTTTTCCTCCCACTGAACTTGTCTTGTACAATGCAGCAATTTCTCCCATGTCATTTGTGTGTTAAAAATGCCTCTTATGATCCCTGTGGGTCTATATGGCACGTACGGAGAGAGTGAACACAAAAGAGGAGGAGGGCAGACCTGGGCAGGTATGTTTGTGCTCCCTGTAGGCGCCCCCTTTGCTGCACTGCTTTGGGGGCATGAAAGGGTTCAGAGGGAAGGGAAGGTGCTGGGATCAGGTGGAGGAGTCGGGATACGCAAGTGTCAGTCTCTTCTGTCACGAAACAGTTAACCTGCTTGCTTGTGTATGCTAATACTAGTTAGTTAGCTTAGATCCAATTAGATGTTAGGCACCTATTTCCTGCCAGAGACAGGGAGGTACTATTCCTAATGAGATGGTCCTACGATCAGCTATAAGCTAGTTGATATATTGGATAAGAGTACATGTTGTTTGTCACATGTTTATTTATTTATTAAATTTATCCCCCCCCCCTACCCCAAAAATGGGCTCAGGGCAGCTCACAACATAAAACCAACAAACAATAAAAACAATAAAACAATACATAGCAACAGCAGACAAAACCAAAATGCATGCCTTATGGAATAATTATCCTAAGAAATCCCAGTGCCCAAGTAATATCCAGGACAGCAGGGCACTGGGAAAAGGTCATAAGCAGTGCCATGGACAGGACAGGGGCCCCCAGAATGAAGTGGACGCCTGCCACCTCATCCAGAGGCCTGGTGGAACAGCCTCCCTTTCACAAGCCCTGCAGAACTGTAAGAGGTCCCACAGGGCCCTGATCTCAAATGGGAGCATGTTCCACCAGGCCAGAGCAAGGGCTGAAAAAGCCCTCGCCCTGGTCGAGGCTAAGCAGACATCCTTCGACCCAGGGACCACCAGGAGATGTTGATTAGAGCGCACAAGAGGTGGGGTCCTGGGGGGGGAACTTTGTTCCCATCAATCAATCACTCTCTCGCTTTTCTCATTTTCACACACACACACACACAGACACACACACTCCTGAGACAGAACAAACAGCTGGGCAAGATGGGGCTTAGATAGTTAGGATGTTGTTATTATTTTCACTCCACGTAACCCTTCCCTAATTTTAGTAAACTTTTCTTAAAGCTAATTACACTCATGTGCTGCATTGCTGTTTTTACTCTGCTAAGTATACAGCAGGAGGCCACAGGGAAGATAAGAGAACATAAGAGAGAAGCCAATGTTGGATCAGGCCAATGGCCCATCCAGTCCAACACTCTGTGTCACACAGTGGCCAGAAATACCAGGTGCCATCAGGAGGTCCAGCAGTGGGGCCAGGAGGACACTAGAAGCCCTTTAGAGAGACACTAGATGCTCTCTCTCTCTCTCTCTCTCTCTCTCTCTCTGTCTCCACACTGGCAGGCCATGGCACCCCCGTATAAGGCACTTCCACCACAGGCTAGTCTGCAGCCCTGTGAATGCCATGCTTGGGCACTGTTTGCCCCCCAGCTCTTGCCAGACATCCAAAGCCATGGCATCATCCCTTTGGCTGAAGGGTCCCTGGTTGGTTAGCAACCAGCCAGGGCAATGGTCCAGCATGAAAAGGCAGAGTTTGCTAGTGTTCAGGAAACATTTTGGGACCTCTAAGTTGTGCCAAAATTGTTCACACACAACCCAGTTTGGTGTAGCCCTAATGGGCGCCCAATGGTCCTCCTCCTCTCTTTCTTCAGCAGTTAAGCCGGCTGCCTCATTTTGTGAAAGAAATGCCATGGTTGGAAACCACCTGGGGAAATGATACTTCCTCTTTTTCAAAGTGGCACATTTTTAGCAAAAGTGCATGGCTACTGTGGTGCCTTCCACTGAAAGGAAGCGTATCTGGAGCCATCAAGGGGCCCTGGAGATGCGAGGCCCTTTCCCAAATGATCCCAGTGTTTGCCGGAGCTTGGCTGGAAAGGGGGGAAGCGGCACATGCCAGAACTTCTCACGGGAGCTCTTCACTGTCTCTGTGGCTGGGCAGGTGGACCCACCCGCAGCTTGGAGGCCAGGCCAAAGTCAGTCTCTCCCAGTCCTTCCGTTCTCAAGAGAGCCCATGTTGGATCAGGCCAATGGGCCATCCAGCCCAGCACTCTGTGTCACACAGTGGCCAAAACCCAGGGGCCATCAGGAGGTCCACCAGCAGGGCCAGAACTCCGGAAGCCCTCCCACTGTGGGCCTCCAAGCACCAAGATCACAGAGCATCACAGCCCAAGATATAGTATTCCACTCATACCTTGTGGCTAATAGTCATAGATAGACCTCTGCTCCAAATGTTTATCCAATCCTGACTTGAAGCTGTCTATGCTTGTAGCTGCCACCAGTGTTCCCTCTAAGCTGAGTTAGTGTGAGCTAGCTCACAGTATTTTAGCCTCCAGCTCACACATTTCTGTCTCCGCTCAGGAAGGGATGGCTCCAGAGCAAACTGATTTGTGCAGTAGCCAAATTGCTCACTCACAACTTTAATGCCAGGAACTCCCAAAGTAGAAGTTTTGCTCACAAGACTCCACAGCTTAGAGCATTGTCCACCACCACTTCCTGTGGCAGTGAATTCCACGTATTAATAACTCTTTGGGTGAAGAAGTACTTCCTTTATCTGTTCTAAGCTTACTGCTCATTAATTCCATGGAGTGCCCACGAGTTCTTGTATTATGAGAAAGGGACAAAAGTACTTCTTTCTCTACCTTCTCTATCCCATGCATAGTCTGATAAACCTTGATCATGTCACCCCTTCAATGTCAGTTCAGTGTAGTGGTTAAAAGTGGTGGACTCTAATCTGGAGAACCGGGTCTGATTTCCCACTCCTCCTCCACATGCAGCCAGCTGGGTGACCTTGGGTCAGTCACAGTTCTCTCAGAGCTCTCTCATCCCCACCCACCTCGCAGGGTGACTGTTGTGGGGAGGGGAAGGGAAGGAGTTTGTAAGCCGCTCTGAGACTCTGACTGAAGCACAAGGTATAAATCCAACTCTTCTTCTTCTTCTTCTTCTGTCATCGTTTCTCTTTAACCTTTCTTCATAGGGAAGGTGTTCCTCCCCTTAATAATTTGAGGCTGTGGTCACACACGCCAGTTGAAGCCAGTGGCAAGACCACACAGCCCTTTGCAGCTGCGGGTGGAGCCCATCACTGTGTGATCAGACACAACTGCAGGTGAGTCTTTCTTTTTGCCCTTTGCTTCCCTTGCATATAAACGAGGAATGGCTGGCTTTCGAGCAAGGGGACCTTTACCTTTACTCGAAGCTGCGGTGGCTCAAGCGGTTAAGATGCTGAGCTGCAAACTGTGGAAGGTCAGTAGTTCAGCAGTTCGAGACCCGAGTGTGCCGCATGACGGAGTGAGTGCCCGTCTCTAGTTCCAGCTCCTGCCAACCTAGCAGTTCGAAAGCAAGACATTGTCCAGCTCCTGCCAACCTAGCAGTTCGAAAGCAAGACATTGCAAGTAGATCAATAGGGACCGCTTCGGTGGGAAGGGAACAGCGTTCCGTGCGTCTTGGTGTGTAGTCCTGCCGGCCACGTGACCACGGAAACGTCTTCGGACAGCGCTGGCTCTTTGGCTTGGAAACGGAGATGAGCACCGCATCCCTAGAGTCGGACTCGACTGGCTTTCGAGCAAGGGAACCTTTACCTTTACTGAGGACCCTAAATGTATTATGTGATGATGCGCATACTGCGAGGGGGGGGGACGGCAATGAGTCAGGATGGAATGATCAGACCATCCCGACGGCACGAAAGCATGTTTGAGTGATCAGACATGGAGTCCGTCCGTGGCCTGTCATATCCAGTGAACACTGGACTTTCCCCGGTGTCTTTTAACTCCACTTCCATGGCAGAGCAGCACGGGTTGCCGACGCCTGTAGAACGCTTCCCAGACGTTGCTGTCTGATTGCTCCTATGTCTGATCGAAGGGCACATGTGATCGCAGCCTTATAGTTGCCCTTTTCTGCTCTTTTCTCCAATGCCATGATATCTTTTTTGAGGTGCGGTGACCAGAACTGTACACAGTGCTCTGAATGAGGCCGCAACATAGATTTATACAGCGGCATTTTAATAACTGGCTGATTTGCTTCCAGTCCCCTTCCTAATAATCCCCAGCATAGGCGAAAGGTGAGTTTTGCCTTCCGGCCAGGGGTGATGGAATCCACGGCTCCTGTTTGCATCCCCTTGGTTCCCTCCCTGACTGCCTGGCATCAGGGCGCCGGGGCCATCGCGTGTGCTGCCTGTATTGCCAAGAAGTGAAGGTTTTCTTGAAGTCTCTATGATAACGAGATATCAGCGAGTCACAAGAGTAGGCAGAGAATAAATCAGAGGATATTCCCCTGCCCCTTCTGGGACAGGAACCCTGAATGACAGAGGGTGGGTGCCGGGTGTGGGCTAGGGTGCTCAGCACTGCTCAACGGCCCAGCCTGAGCGGCGGTCCCTGTGATGATGACTTGTCCCAGTTGGATATTGGACTGGCCGGTGGTGTTCTGAAATCCAAGATCTAGCCAAGCCCTTGGGAACTGAAGAGGAATCTTTGCAGGATTCTTGCTGTTCCAAACTGCACGGTCTTCTGGAGCTGAGGTGTTATTTGTCCAGGTGTTCTGCTGTCTCCTGGGATCCCAGTGTCAATTATCCAAACCCTATTTCTCATTCCCCCCCCCTACAATTGTGATTGCAGGGGTGTTATGCTCCAGGAGTTTATCCGTTAGCAAATGGAAGTCCCAAAGAATCTTCGTTTCATCATTCTCCATGATCATTTTCCATGTGGTCCCATGAATTTCTGGCTGGTGGCACGCCATACTTCTTGCAAAGATTCCACTGCAACATGGCTGCAATTCAATCATGTTCTTTATAGTCAGTTTTGAGCAATACTACTGCAGGCACTGACCATGTGGTCAACTGTTTCATCCTTTTTCTTGCAAAGCTGACATTTGCTGTTATCACTGGTCTTCTGAATCTCTTGGCTTTCATAGGCCCCGGTCACACAGGAGGTTTAGGCCCGGAAGAGGGACGGATCGGGAGCGCAGCAAACGGGCGCGATCACACCGCAACATTTGGGAAGCGGCGCGCACCCGTCCCCGGTCCGGCCCTTCAGGCCGAAAATGCGCATAAAAAAAGAACCTACAAAATGGTAGGATCTACCTGAAATGGTGCAGCAAGCGCAGCTATGAGATCGCTGGCGCGCCCGTCTTCAGGAGCAATCGAGGCTCCCGGCCGAACTGCGCATGCGCTCCCTTCCGTGGCTTTCCCACGGCATCTGATCGTGCCAGGGAGCAACTGCGCGGCGGCTCAGGGGATCTGTCTGATCCCGCCGCCGCGTGTCTCTTTTGGTGCGGCTCTAAAAGGCCGCACTTTGGCCGTGTCATTTCCCCCCGTGTGGCCGGGGCCATACTTGTGCAGCTGGAACGAGTCCTTCCATTTCTTTCTTCAAGTGCACATTTTGGAGCCTCTTTCACTATCAACTTTGTCCTCTCTGGCTGCGATCATACGTGCCTTTAGATCCAACATAGCTGTGAATGCCTGATGGATCTAAGGGGCACGATCAGACAGCAACGTCTGGGAAAGGTCCCGCAGACATCAGCAACCCCTGCTGCTCTGCCACAGAAGTGGCGGTAAAAGACACTGGGGAAAGTCTGGCTCTAACTGGTTCCAACAGGCCACAGATGGACTTTCCCCTGTCTGATCGCTCAAGCACATTCTCATGCCATCAAGATGGTCTGATCAGTCCTTCCCAACTCAGTGCCATTTCTTCCCCCCCCCCTTGCTGAGCAGTATGCACATAAATGCAGACTCCATGGGGAATTTATTTATTTATTTATTTATTAGACTTTTACCCCGGCCTTCCGCCGAGGCGGCTCAAGGCGGCTTACAATAGTTTAAAAACCCTCAGTGCGGAGGTACGATTCCTCGTTTATGTGCATGGAAAGCAAAAAGCAAAAAAAACACCCACTCGGCTGTGCCCACCGCTACAAGGATGTGTGATCTCACAACTGCGAGTCAAATTCCTCCAGCGGAAATAGGCTCATTTCCCCTCTGCACCAACTGGAGTGTGTGACCGCAACCTAAGTCTTCCAAAAATTGCCTGTACAAGTGGTTTTCCTTCCAGTATCATACATTTCAACTAGAAGCTTCTCATTGCTTCAGTGGGTGTGGGCATTCAGTGCTCATTTTTCTTCTTCAACTGCTTGCTTAGCTTTCAGGATCGCCAGGTGTTTCTGGAAACTTCTAGGCACCACTCCAAGAGCTCCAATGACAACTGGCATTACGATTATTGCTGTTGTTGCCGCTGCTGCAGCTGTTGTTGTATTTGTTGTTGTTATTTAAAACAGTTTACGTTGCCTTTCCTCCCAGTTAGGGTGCCCAAGGCAGCTCACATAAAAACATTAAAATGTTTAAACAATTGAAAACAACATTTAACTTTTTGAAATAATTCAATACAAACATGCCAACAATACCAGAACTAAGGAGGGGAGAGCTCATCACAGTGATTGGGGGTATGCCAAACGAAACGAAAACATCTTCACTTTAGCAACAGAGGTGTGTACTTGGATATTGCCAATCCCACATAACACTTGATATTTCCATTACTCGGTCAGCAGCATCTGTTTTTGTGAATGCCCATGATTCCCAGTTCTTTTGTTCCTTTACTCCTGATAATATCAGAACTGAGAATTTCAGGAACATCTTGGGAGCCGCTTGGCTTTCAAGGGCCATTATTTTCTGTGGGCAAAAACCCTGGCCTCTGGAGGCCAGCTCTCTCTAATGTTTAAAGGGCTTGTATGTCATGGACTAGTGCAGGGAGGGGTGTTGAGACGCTTCCCTTCCATGCCTCCGTCTTGGGCCCAGAGGCCTTGTGCCATTATTACATGGAATATTAGCAATCATTTTTTTTTAATTTCACCCCCTTAATTAGCAACCTGGTAGTTGAGGGGGAGCGCTCCCATTCCTTACTTGTGACGATTCTTAGAAGGGGGGGGAGCGGCCTGTGCCAGCCCAATAGTAAGAGGAGGGCCTGGGTTGCTGTTTCTCTCCCTCCTGTGGCCCTTGTAAGGCAGACCTCCGCACATGTGCAAGACTTGTTCAGCATGCGTCCCGAGTAGTTCTTTTCCCAGCACAGAAGCCAGGGTGTCATTTGAGCACGGAGTATGCCCAGCTCCAAGAATCGGCCGCAGAAGAAAAAGGCCAGGTTTGAGGAGAGATGGATCAGGAATATTTCTGGCCTCGACACTTTCCTCCAGATAGCTGGATTTCCATATATTTGAAAACCTAATATAAACAACAGAGAGGGAAATTTGCATTTGGGGCAGAGAGGAATGAAAAATGGAGGCAGGGTAATGTATTGCCGCTCTCAGAAGAGGAATGACAGTGGTAAAGCCGAGCACACGCGACAGCCCCCAATCGGCTTGTGGCAAACTCATTTCCTGGCAGAATATAAGGTTTCATCTGCTGGAACATTTAATAGGCATCAGAGAAAGATCGCTTCTCCTCCTCTCCCTGCAGATTGAGAGCCTTCGCACCGACTTTATTCCCACCATTTTATTAAACCCTTTATATAGTTTTAATATAATACATACCGTTCCCCAGGAAATATATCAGTTCTTGTGCACTTCTAGGACTCTAAGAGTTTCTAATGGTTATGTATGTTTCATCTGTATTTTTCGGAGAGACGTTCCATATGTGACATGATAGAAAGATGCTCCAGCAAATCAACTCTTACATCTTGTGACTGGGAGAAGAAGGACTTCATAGGGTGAAGACGGTTTCCAGAGCTTGGGGGGGGAGAGAGAGAAGAAACAGGCGTGTGGTGTAAGGAACAGGCCTGCATGGAGTCATTTCCCTGGTGAATTTCTCCCGGGGTTTCCCAACCAGAAATGGGTAACCCTACTGGGGGGGGGGGGCTTCTTTCCCTTTTCCATCTGCCCTTTTCCAGCTTTTAACCTAACTGGAAGAAGAAGAGAAGAAGAGATTGGATTTCTCCCCCGCCCTTCACTACCCAAAGGAGTCTCAGAGCGGCTTCCAAACTCCTTTCCCTTCTCCTCCCCACAACAGACACCCTGTGAGGTGGGTGGGGCTGAGAGAGCTCTGACAGAAACTGCTCTCTTTCAAGGACAGCTCTTATCAGAACTATGGCTTGCCCAAGGTCACCCAGCAGCTGCGAGTGGAGGAGTGGGGAATCAAACCCGGTTCTCCCAGATCTGAGTCCGCGCACCAAACTGGCTCTGGAAGTGTCCATTTCCTGCTGCCTTGAACATTTCCATGGAGATGGAAATTATAATTATTCAGTTCAATATTTTGGTTTCTGCCCTCATTGGCCAAATCGGCCAGGCTCAGGGGGACAAACCTGAGGGTGCTGCAGGCAGAACCTTCTCGGGAAGGGGATCTTCCTTTCCAGGGCAGCAGCTGATGCTGGAGGAAGAACTACGAGGCCAGGCAAACGTCGGTTTTTGTTTATTTTGAGCCTCATTCTTAACCCACTTTCTTTCCTCCCCTGGAGGACCCCAAGTCTATACGTTATCCCTCAAGTTAACCCCAACTGGCTTTAGGACATGCTTTCTGCACACCCCAGACTTCTTCGAGCATTTTGGAGTCCAGATTGGAAAACTGCAAATTACCATATGAGTATAAGGTAGATTTACTGAAGCACAAATAATTTGGAAAAGCTTACAGTCTTATGGGGGAAACTTGACGTCATGGAATGTAAAAAGGAGGGTAAAAAGAGACCTATCAGTTCGACTTGCGGAAGGGAGAAGCGAAAGCGAAACAGCACGAATGGAAAGTTCAAAACCATCTCTTAGTTTCAGATAAAAATTCAGTTTATTCCAAAACCCAAACTCATAGTCAGAAATGCAGAAAGAGGAAGGAGGGGACATGTGTGTGAGTGCTCGTGCATGGATCCAAACCAGACTCCACATTTCCCTTTTCTGTTTCCCTCAGAAGGAGATAATTACACAGCGAACCAGGTGACGTCTGCATGCTGTGTGCTTTGTCCCACAGTGCCTTCTCCGGACATAAAAACATCAGAAGAGCCCTGCTGGATCAGACCAGGGAGGGCCCTCCTAGTCCAGCATCCTGTCACATTCCGTGGCCAGCCAGTTCCTCCGGAGGGCCAACCACAGGGCAGAGAGGCCGAGGCCTTCCCCTGAGAACACCAGAAGAGCCCTGCAGGATCAGGCCAGTGAGGGTCCATCTAGTCCAGCATCCTGTCACATTCAGTGGCCAACCAGTTCCTCTGGAGGGCCAGCAACAGGGCAGAGAGGCCGAGGCCTTCCCCTGATAAGGACCTAAGAAGAGCCCTGCTGGGTCAGACCAGGGAGGGTCCCTCTAGTCCAGCCTCCCGTCTCACACATGGGCCAACCAGTTCCTCCGGAGGGCCAACAACAACAGGGCAGAGAGGCTGAGGCCTTCCCCAGAGAAGAACCTCAGAAGAGCCCTGCTGGATCAGACCAGGGAGGGTCCCTCTAGTCCAGCATATCCCGTCTCACACAGGGGCCAGCCAGTTCCTCCGGAGGGCCAGCAACAGGGCAGGGAGGCTGAGGCCGTCCTCTGCTTCCCTCTGCAGGGTCATCTCCGATCAGAGGGGGCTTGTGCCAAGGTGGAGCAGCAGGTGCCCCCCCCCCGGTTTGCCCTCTGGAGCTCCAGCTCCCTCCACCTCGATGCTACCGGCTTCCTCTTTTGCTTCCGCCCCATCGGCCAGATGTCTCCCCCCGACCACCCCTCTGGGGTTTCCTTGATAGTCTTTGGACTCATTTTCTCTTTCTCTCCTGAGGAGAAACATTTTTTACAAGAATCATCTTAACTATTATAAAAATCTGTAGCCCAGTGATAAATGTTAGGAACTCCTCTCCCTTTCATTGGAAAGCACTGTCTTTCAAATGTTTAACAGATTTGTAAAAATAATTTCTCCAAAAGGTTACAGTTCCAGTGAATTCCATTAGGGAGAAGCGGGGCTCTAAATCATGGAGCCGCTGCGGGAGATGAAGGCTAAGGGACACGCCAAAGTCATCGCTTCCCGCCCCTGACACATGCCGCGCTATCGGACTGAGTCCTCCTGCCACACACACAACTTCCTCACTTGCCGCCCCCCCCCCCCCGGGTTCCAAAGGCCCGGTAGGCCGGGCAAACCAGCTCAAACCGAGGCACGGCATTCGGAAAGAACCGCCTTGCTGGAGTACCAGCGGTGCCGAGACCTGAAATGCAAAATTGTCCCTTCTTTTTCTCCCCCCCCTCCCCTGGCACTGGCCTGTCGCACGTGGGGCGGAAAAGATTGTATTTATCACCTGTCAGGGGTTGGCAGAGCTGAGTTACGTGGAGCAGGACAGCATAAAATTATCATACACAAGCATGAAATTACAAAATCGCTCGGAACGGAACAACAAAATTATTTCATTTTGGAGGGAGGCTATTCCATTTTTTAGTCCTGACACCTCGGCTGCCAAACTTTGAATGGAAATTGAGTGTGAGGTGCGGGAGAATATAGACACCAGTAACAAGCAAAGGCATGTAAACTAGCCACGCAAATACACTCCATTAATGGCCCCTGAAAACTCCCACCGGAGATGTGTTACTAAATAAACGTCACATGTCCCAATAACTCAACTTTCCTTCTGCATTGTGAAATGAATTATGCCGCAATTGGAGGCCCCGCAACGGGATTCCCGAATGGCTGGTGTTGTGGTGGATTACATATGTTTCTGGATAGCCCTCTCCTGGTCTTTATTATCCGAACGAGGTAAACACAGCCGAAGTCTTAAGGCAAGTATTGATCTGAAGCTGCCAAGGGAGTGCTGTACAACAGCAGGTGTGGAGGCGGAGGGCCGCTGTGGTTAACACCTCTGCTGCCCGGGCACAACACAGCAGTCAGGAGGATTCAGAAGAGCCCAGGGGCTTGTTTTTACGAGTCGTCCGACCAATGAGCTCCAGGATCGCTGGGGTGGCTGGCCAGGGCGGCAGGAGTAGTTGCCACGACTGGTTGCTTGTTTATTTATTTAAATTATATCCTGCCTTTTCCATTCCAAATAATTTTATTAGCTTTGCATCTATTGCTATAAACAGAGGGGCACAACAATGAAACCACAAGGCTTTGAAGAAAAGATCAGAGTGAAGACCAGTCTTACGCACCCAGGTGGGGGCAGGGCCGTGTTAGTCTGGAGCAGCAGAACAAAGTCTGAGTCCAGTCGGGCGCCTTTCAGACCCACAAAGACGTATTCAAGGGATGAGCTTTCATGGGCAAGGCTCACACCATGGCTTGTTCTTGTCTGTCGGAGTGTTTGTTTTCATGGAGAAAACCACATGCAAGTTCTCATGTTGAAGGAGCTTCAACTGGGAGCCAATTTGGCGTCGTGGTTAAGTGTGCGGACTCTAATCTGGGAGAACCGGGTTTGGTTCCCCACTCCTCTTCCACTTGCACCTGGCTGGATGACCTTGGGCAAGCCATAGTTCTGATAAGAGCTGTTCTTTAAAAAAGAGCAGTTTCTGTCAGAGTTCTCTCAGCCCCGCCTACCTCACAGGGTGTCTGTTGTGGGGAAGAGAAGGGAAAGGAGGTTTGTAAGCCGCTCTGAGACACCTTTGGGTAGTGAAGGGCCATGGGGTATAAATCCAATCTCTTCTTCTTTTTCTTCTTCTTCTTCTTTTCAAGACAAGCAGATGAGACCCTTTCTTCTCAGCCGGTCGCAATGAAAACCTTGGTCCGCCTTTGAATGTCAACGAGGGATTCGCTTTGTTGTCATTGTCAATGGCTCTGTGAGCAGCCTCTGATACTGTGGCCCAGGTTCCCCTGCTGAGGTTGCCTGAAGGGAAGGGCTCCTCTAGAAGGTCTCCTACATCTTCACGTATCCCAGAGTATGGCTACCTCCCCTGACTGCCTGACTGTGCCATGGTTCCTCGAGGCTAGACTGTTGTACTTACACTCTATTTGGTTCTGCCCTTGAAGACAACTCCAAAACTCTAGCTAGGAGAGAGCATTGTGGCTTGATTACTATCGGAAGGTAGATTCAGCTGGGTTGCCATGTTGGTCTGAAGCAACAGAACAAAGTTTGAGCCCGGTGGCACCTTTAAGACCTACAAAGTTTAATTCTGTGTATCAGCTTTCATGCAAACGAAAGCTTATACCCAGAATTAAATTGTGTTGGTTTTAAAGGTGCCACCGGGCTCAAACTTTGTTCTATCAGGAGCTAGGAAGAGTATGCATATTAGCCTTCTCTGCAGCTGCTACACTGGTTAGCGATTAGTTTCCAGATTAAGTACTGGCCATTACCAGGGTGCAGGTGTGTGTGCGTGCACAGGCGTGTGTGTGTGATAGTACTCACCTGTACTGAGAACTGGCACCTTTTATTGGTGCTCTGCTAAGTCCTGGTCCTCATGTGCTGGCCTGCCCCAATCAGCCAGAAAAAGAGAGAGTGGATCCTCAGGAACAGCCTAGTTGGGATCTGCAGAGGAAGCAGGGATTGGGGTAAATCAATGCAACTTATATCTGAGTACGGACACCTTTTCTTTCTCCCCTTTTTTTAAATAATTTTTTTTTCACCATTTGTACCTAGGAAGCCCTGGATGGCCTCAGGCCTGCTGATCTAAAGGATCTCCTCTCTAGATGTGTCTCACTGAGGCACCTTCGGTCATCTAAGCAGAACCTGCAATGGCATAAGTGGCCCCCACCCACCCCAGCTGCCTCCGTTGGGGCCCCTGCCTTGAGGAATGGCCAGCCTGACATGGTTGGAAAGAGCCAACACACACACACACCCCGCACTTCTACCCGCCTGCAGAATGTGTCAAACAGGACTGCTCAGGAAGGTATTTTCATCACAGGAATATGGCTGGGATTTTAATCGGCTGTGAAAGATTTTAGACTGTCCTTTTATCCTCTCCACCCTCACTCTGCATTGTTTATTCGATGCATCATACTGTTATTAAAATTTCATCTTTTTCTAATTGTGAAATTCAGTTCATTGGGTCTTCTGATTTGTGAAATCCAGGCTACTGCATGTATCACACAGTATTTGTCCCATTTTCTTTAATTGCATAACTCAATTTTATTGCATGTTTCATTATATAATACCAGTATTCCTTCCTTCCTTCCTTCCTTCCTTCCTTCCTTCCTTCCTTCCTTCCCTCCCTCTGCAATCCGCCTTGAGTCTCAATCAGAAAGGTGGATGATAAACCTAGTAAATAAATAAGCACAATTCTTCTGGCTGAAATGCTGCTCTCGTGAGTCCATTCAGCAACCTTTCCAACAGGTGTATAAGCATATGGCTAAGCAGCTTCAGTTTTTACATTTCCTACCATTTGCATGAGATCTCTTTTCTAAATTATCTATTCCCCAGTGGCTAGTGATCAGTACAAAACTGAAGCAGAGACTTCTGACTAGCCAGATGTTGATCCCAGTCACCTCTGGTTTGGCCAGTTCCCCCCTGGGCTCCCACCCACCCAAAGTGCTGCAGTTCTCTGGCCTTGACAGTGCAGTATGCCCCCCCCCCCATACTCACACACACACTTCCAAAAGCTCCAGCCCCCCCCCCCACACACACACACTGATGACTGCCTGGTGGGCCAGATACCACCTTCCCCACCATTAAAAGGTCACCAGCAGTCCCCCAGTCCCAGAGGTTCCTGGAGTGCTTTTTGCACTGGGTGAAGAAGAGTGCCTTGCGGTTTGCATTCCAGTTTACTGGACGGCAGTGATGCTTTCTTTAAAAAGGAAAAATTAGACTGGGTAAATCATTCTTCACTCTCTCCACAGCATTCTCTGCCTTCTGTTCTTATTTTTTTTAAAAAAATTCAAACCTTCCCCAATTAACTTTTCCCTCCCTCCCCTTGTTAAGCCTTCCTTCCAAAGGTACATGATTCAGCATGACACCAGCTCAACATTTTAAATTGCATTTTGGGGGGGCATTTTCTCCAGCCATAACATAGCCCAAGGGGGGGGGAGATCATGGATTTATCTTAAGTCAGACCGGTCAAGTGGCCAACAAGTCGCTACCGGGCAGTGGGATGAGGGCTTGGAGGGGAGAGAGGTTCAGCTGGGAAAGGCCCCATGAGTGGCACTGGACTGCCCCTCACCGGTGAGCCCTTTGCAGGAAACCCCCCTCTGTGGTGGGCCTCCCCTGGCCTGTGGACCACGGCCCTTCCGTGCCCTGTGACGGCTGCCCAGCCAGCCTCTCCCAAAGCATGGTGCATCACAGCCACACACCCCAGTCTCCTCGTACTCTCTGCTGCCAAAGGAGCTCCAGAGCATCCCACACCGCCCAGCACAGCCCTCTGCTCAGCAGTCGGCTCTGCTCAGGGGTGGATTTGGTGGTCTCCTCGGCCGGGCAGAGGGGCCGATGGAAGGTTTGAAGGAGAGCAAAGCAGACGAGGCGTTAATTCAAATGAATGGCAGAATGAACGAGAGACTCGGGGCTGGGTTAGACACCAGTCGGGTCACCGGGTCAGTGCCGGGGAACACCTGGAGATTTGGGGGTGGAGCCAGGGGAGGGCGGGGTTTGGGGGAGGGGCTTCAGGGAGGAGAATGCCATAGAGTCCACCTTCACAAAGCGGCCATTTCTCTGTTGCCTGGAGGTCAGTTATAATTCCCAGGAGATCTCCAGACACCACCTGTTGGCTGACAAGCCTAGACACCAGGCTTCCCCTCCCATGAGCCAAAGAGGCCCACAAAACTGGCCGGCCAGCCAGCCAAGCCTGCCGCCTGTGACCCAGGCCCAGACCTCGTAAGACTCATAGAGGCGTCTCGTAGACATACTTCACCTGGATTTTCAAAAGGCTTCTGACAAGGTGCCTCACCAAAGACTTCTGAGCCAACTGAGCAGTCGTGGGATGAGAGGACGGATTCTCTTATGGATTAAAGGCTCATTCAATGACAGGAAGCAACGAGTAGGAATCCGTGGACAGTTCTGACAAGGGAGGGAAGTCAGCAGTGGGGTCCCACAAAGATCGATATTGGGCCGGCACTCTTGAAAGGATTCATCAGTGATCTGGAACGGGGGGTGACTCATGTCGCGGCCAGGTTTGCCGAGGACACCAAATTATTCAGGATGGTGAAAACCAAGGCTGTCTGTGAAGTACTCTAAGAGGATGCAGTGATGGCTACAGGAATAAACAGCTTTAAAAGAGGATTAGAATAGATTCGTGGAGGGTAAGTCGATCAGTGGCTCCTAGCCAGGTGACTGAGGGTAACTTCCACATTCAGAGGCACTAATCCTCTGGATCCCAGAGCCAGGAGGCCACATCAGGGGAGACAGGATGCTGGATTGGATGGACCCTCCCTGGTCTGGTCCAGCAGGGCTCTTCTGAGGTTCTTATCGGGGAAGGCCTCGGCCTCTCTGCCCTGTTGCTGGCCCTCCAGAGGGACTGGCTGGCCCCTGTGAGAGACGGGAGGCTGGACTAGAGGGACCCTCCCTGGTCTGACCCAGCAGGGCTCTTCTGGTGTCCTTATCAGGGGAAGGCCTCGGCCTCTCTGCCCTGTTGTTGGCCCTCCAGAGGGACTGGCTGGCCCCTGTGAGAGACGGGAGGCTGGACTGGATGGACCCTCCCTGGTCTGACCCAGCAGGGCTCTTCTGGTGTCCTTATCAGGGGAAGGCCTCGGCCTCTCTGCCCTGTTGCTGGCCCTGCAGAGGGACTGGCTGCCCCCTGTGTGAGACGGGAGGCTGGACTGGATGGACCCTCCCTGGTCTGACCCAGCAGGGCTCTTCTGTTGTTCTTATTATGCTCCCCCACCAGGCCAGAAAGAGCCCCTGCATGCCCAGAGCTTAACCAAGGGATGCCTTTCCTTGGCTATGCCCAACAGGCTGGCAACTGCACAGCCTCCAGTGGCTCCATTAGTCAGCTGAGCCAAGAGCTTGTGAAATCCCCTCCCCAGCTTTGCCAACTCCAGGCTGGGAAATTCCTGGGAATTTGGAAGCAGAATTGGGGGAGGGGAGGGAGCTCCCAGGGAAGTGATGCCACAGAGCCCCCACCCTCTGAAACTGATATTTTCTCTGGGGGGACAGATTTCTACAACGTGGAGATCAGCTGAAATTCCAGGATAACTTTAGTCTCTACCGGGAGACTGGGAGACCTAACAGCTCCTCACTGGAGCAAAAGTTTTGTCACCATGGGGCAGAATTAGAATTACAGGTGGCACCTCGAGAGCTCCAGTGATTACAGCGGATCTCCAGGTGATCAACCCTGGAGACAAGGGCTGTTTTGGAGGGTGGGCTCCCTGACATGGGACCCTGCTGCTGAGGCCTGCTCTTCCCAGCCTCCACCCCACCCCAGCCCACTTATCCAGATACTTCCCAACCTAGAGCTGGGAACCCGAGACAGAGTGGATTCCACTGGGCAGCTGGGCACATGTTGTGCAGCGAGAGCTTACGTTTTGGTGTGCAGCTGGACAGGTGAGGTTTAAGAAGGAGCTGAGGGGGTTCTATAAACCATAATGAGGATTGGGGGAAAAGATGAAGAGAAATGGCAACTGAAGACAAAGGTTTCCTTCCTTCCTTCCTTCCTTCCTTCCTTCCTTCCTTCCTTCCTGTTTTCAGCCACATCTCCTTCCACCTGGCTAGCGGAGTTTCCAGGCAGTCTAATCTCTCGGACTGAGCAGCTCTTGTGCCATGTGAAGGACAAGTTGAATCTACCTTGAGTCTCTGTGAAGAAGGTAAATGGGGGGGGGGAGGGAGAGAGAGAGGGAGAGAGAGAGAGGTGGAAAGTGTGTTCTCTCTGGCGGTGACTCCCAAACTTTTGACCAAAGTTGGGGTCCAGTGGGTACCTTTAAGACCAATGAAGTTTAATTCTGGGCATTAGCTTTTGTTGGATTTTTAAAATTGTAATTCAGCAGAGTTAAAATAACTTAGCAATGCCAGAGTAAAATAATCAGACTCAGAGTCCATGTGTGTTTAAAATAGAAAAGTTTTACTACATCCTAGCATAGGGGAAGGGTAACTGGGATGAAAATAACAACAGAGCTAAATAGCTACATCCTCACTCTACAAAGGACAACACTAGAAGAGCTAGCAGTGGCTTCTGTTCTTCATCTTGGAAACAGCAAACAAAGAGAGGAAGAGAAGCCATAAAATGCTAAAACACTTTGACACTTTGCTTCCAATGAAACTCCTAGATCAGGAAGAATTTTCCCGGGCTCCTAGCATCTAAACTAGCATTGGCTTATATAAAAACATGTGATTTCCTGTGACAACAAAAACAGACATTTAACCCCATATATACTGAGTGTTTTTAACATGTAACACCCAACAGCTTTCATGTGAAGTGTGCTTTGCCCAGGAGAGCTGATGCCCAGAAGAAAGCTAGCCTGTTGGTCTTCCAGGTGCCGCTGGACTCAAAGGCTGTCCTGCTGCTTCAGACCAACACGGCCGGCTGACCCCACCTGAAGCTTTGGACCCGTCCCGCAAGGGAGCTGGGGAGTCCAAAGAGGAGGCCCCCATCTGGGGTGGCCCTGACTGGGGTGGGCTTTCCTCCCAGCCAAAATCATGGCTGACCAAGAACTGGTTACTTTTGCTGGGTCTGCACCAATGTTTCTCAGCAGTTTGCTTTATTTCCCAGCTTTGCTTTATTTTAAAATAGGAAGGGATTAAAACAGAATGAGAGGTTTCAGAGTGTCAGGAACGTTAAAGAGACCATTCAGGAGTGTGAGGCTCTGATGATAAATTTCAGGAGGAGATTTTTTTTGGGGGGGGGGCTACCTGGCCTTCTGCATCCCCCCAGCGAGCCTTTGATGCTGTCCCCTCTAATCCTTTGCCACCTGGCACTAATTATATCTGTAAGATAGTCTTTATTTCTAATTAAAACCAGGGAAATGCCTCTGCATATAATGAGATGCCTGAGGCAGGGGCCTCTGTGGTTCTCCTCTTCCCTGAGCCTCTCAGGATCACTTTCACAGCTTCGCCATGCCGGAGTAACCTCTCGGCAAACTCGGAGCAAGTCGCAGCCACCTGGAAGGGGTTGCAGTTGACTGCTAGGCAGATGCCCTGCAGTTCTCACCGCAAGCGCCTTCTGCGGGGGGCTGGGGGGCTGGCAGCCAGTTGGTCGTGGTTTCCAGATGTGGGCAGTAGAGCCAAAGACGCCACCGCTTGGCCATAATGAACAATGCACACAGGAGGACCCGTCTGCGTGAAGTGGTCCCATTCCAGAAGGACTGGGCCCCTGGCTGTGGATCCTTCCTGGGCTCATGGGCCTGGGCTCATGGCCCTGCTGCTTCATCCTCGGTCCTAATGGCCATCTGTGGAGGCAGCTTGCAGGATTCCCAGCTTACGTCGCTCTGCAGTTGACTGGCTCTCCCAAGGTCACCCGTGCAGAAGGTAGGCAGCTAGGGCTTCAGCAGGGGGCAGGATATTCAGGCTCCTGGCCAGTGTTCCCTCTAAGCTGAGTTAGTGTGAGCTAGCTCATAATCTTGTAGCCTCCAGCTCACCGACTTTTGCCTTAGCTCAGGAAGGAGGGCTCCAGAGCAAACTGATTTATGCAGTAGCCAAATCGCTGGCTCACAACTGTAACGCCAGTAACTCACAAAGCAGAATTTTTGCTCACAAGACTCCACAGCTTAGAGGGAACATTGCTCCTGACCCCCCCACACACACACACACCATCTCTCTCAGCTGTGAAACTGCTTAGCGGGAGGGCTGTGGCTGTGGGGGTGCTTCTATAGGCTTGTCCTGGGCGCCCTCCTCTGGACAACCCACAGTGCCCACGTTCCCATCCCTCCGTCAGCTGGCGCTCTTTCCCCACAACCGTGACCCCGCGCATCGCACTTGGACACTTGAGAACTTCTTTCCCCCCTCAAGGACCCCTGTGCTGTGCCACCTTCTGGCAAAACCCACTCCTCCCAAAATTGCCTCACCATCTCTGCATGCTGCTACTCCTGCATCTGCCCCCTCCCCGTGTCCTTTCTGTGCAGTGCTGCGCTCTTCCTCTCTCTCCTCTTCCAGCGCTGGGTGGTGCCCGGAAGGCAAGAATGTGACTGTTCCACTGACGCTGTGGGCGGGAGGCCCAAAGAGTAGCCATGCCCCTTCCAAGCGGCTGCCCTTAGGAAACGGGAGAGATGTCCTGCAAGTGGATTCACTCTCTGAGAAGGCCTCAAGGCCTCCTTCCTACAGGAAGGACTTTGCCTTCCGTAGCCACCTGCCCCCGTCCCCCCCCCCCCACAGGACATTTCTAGGTATACCGTTAATACACTTGAAGTCTAGACCTGTGAAAAGTGTAAAGTGTTGGTGTGGCCAAGAGGTGTTTAGAAAGAGGTGTGTCATGGAGGGCGGGGGGTGGTGGTAGTGTCAAAATGGACTCTGCTTTGGTGTCAATGTCCTCAGGGGGCAGGGAGGAGTCCCATTTCACACCCCAGACCAGAGGCTGCTGCGGGGGAGACTGTCATGCGGCCCGGAACACCCCCTCTTCTTGGAGGTTTGCTCAGATAGCTAAAGGAAGAATTCTGCCTGAAGCAAGTCTACTCAGAAGTAAGTCCCATGTTACTGAACGGGACTTACTCCCAGGAAAGTGTCCTTAGGACTGCAGCCTGCATAGCTCAAAAGTTTTTTAAAAGCCTGCCGAACGTCTCTGGTTCCGAGGACCTTCCCTGGCCACTCAGAGTCTGTCTGATGGGCACAGGAGACACCCAAAGAGGAGAGAGAGACGTTCCGGAGTGACTCCTGACCCATCACTTACCCCCTGACCCTTGTTATGAGGAAGGGGTGGTTTCTGACGGAAACAGAAACAATTGCTTTAATCGGTAGAAATGTGAAACGTGTGCAGGGCCAGAAGCGAGAGGCTGCTGCTTGAATGGGGGGGGGGGTTGCATCCAGATCTCGCTGTCCCCAAACTCATTGGTTGGCCTTGGACAGTTCACTCTCTTGGTCTCAGTTTCCCCATCTGTAAAATGGGACTCGTAGACTTCCTTTGCATGGCTGTGTGGCTGGCAAATATGATCAAAGCTTTGTCTTCCTGCTTTGCCAAGTAAAACTGCTGCTAGATGGTGGCAGCAGAACCCCAAAGTAGCCCGACATGGGTGGTGCCGGCTGGGGGGGGGGGAACAGCCCGGGTGGCGCCTGCTGTGTGTGTGTGAGAGAGAGAGAGGCTGGAAAGAGTTAATCGCTTGCCTCAACAGACTGGAAATTCGTAGCCATTCTCCCACATGCAGCCAAAAAACAGCTTGACATTTTCCATCCTTCACGAGAAAGACAAAGGCGTGAAGATATTCCCATGATTCCTTTCTGCATGCCTAACTATGAGCTCAGGTGCATCAGCATTTGCCCTGGACCGGCCCCATCAACATGAAGGGCGAACTCATCGTTTCGGCATCTTTCCTCGCCGCTGCTTGATTAATTGGCTCGCAACGACGCCGGCAGAATACCTAATGCCTCGCTCCCCTCCCTCGGCCTTCTTCACAGCCTCTCGCTGCATTTACATATACTTTATATTCCATAATTTTCACACACACACACACACAAGTGGGAGCCCATCTCAGTAATTTGATGTAATGACGGCATGTCACCAAAAAAAGAGGAATTAGAAAAATCTGTAGGTACTTAATTTATTCTTGGGCTGGTCCCCCCCCCCTTTCTCTCCCTCCCTCCCTCCCTCCCTCCCTCCCTCGCTCTCTCTCTCCAAGAATATCTCTCTGAGAAATGCATTAATATTCATGTACATGAGGGAAAGAAGGGGGGGTGACTACACTCTCCCAAATAAATTTTCTGCATTTTAGCCTTAAATTAAAGACATTTGCAAGGAAACAATATTTAACTAATAATGCTTAAAGGCACAATGAACGAAGGTAGTCCCCCTTTCGAACCCACGAGTGCAGGGTTGCCGCCGCTCGCGCAAGAGCGTAAGAGTGTCCTGGCAGGGGAAAAACAGCCAGAGTTTCCTGAAAAGAATTCAAAGGATGAAATTAAAGCCCTCTTAAATTATGCCAGCTGTGGTGTTTGAGCCGGCTAATGCTTCCATAATAGTTGGCGCATTTTTCAAGCATTCTCCAAAGGTGCTGCTAAGACGTGGAGATCCCATTAGCCCTCGTGTGCAAGGGGGCGGGGGGGGGCACAAGGCTGCAGAGTCCCCCCCCCCGACCCGGGAGGAGGAGGAGGAGGGCAGGGAGGCAGGGAGGGGCGAAGGAGCAAAGGTGCACGTTGCAAATCCAAGGAGCGAGCGGGACAAAGAAGTGATTTGTATCCGGGGTTCTCTCCTCTCCTCTCCCCTCCCCGCTCCCCCCCCCCCATATTTGTTTTCCAGGACCATAACAAGAGGAAATGCATAGGATGCCCCTGGAATACCAAAGAGCTCTGTCCCTGGGCTTTCCCCAGAAAGGGGCCATCTCATTTCAGGACAATGCGGGCAGCATTTCTTAAGCCCCCCCCCCCTTCCCAGGCTGACAAGCAGGGAAAAGCAGCCAGCTCTCGGCCAAAAGGAAATCTAATTATCTGCCAGGCCCGCCTTTTGTCTGCAGAAGGAGCTCAAGTGGCCCTTCCTTGAGGCCAGGACACACACACGCGCGCGCACACACACACACACCCGCCGTTCCGCTGGCTGAAGAACTCTGCAACATTCACAACAACCTTGCATGGTCATGAAAAAGAGGAGCTGCCCCAGGGAAGGGAAGGCAGGCCCCCAGGCTATAGGAAGCCGAACAAAAAAAGGTCCACCCTGCAGCACCCCCTCCCTTCATCCAGTTTGTCTCTTACTCCAGGAAACAAAGATTCATGTGGGTGGCCTCCTTGTTGTTCTGAAGCAGCAGAACAAAGTCTGAGTCCAGTCTGGGCACCTTGAAGACCAACCAAGTTTTATTCAAGGTATAAACTTTTCTGTACAAAGCACACTTCTTCGGATACAATGAAGTGGAAGTCACCAGTCCATGCCTATAAGTAGAGGGTGAGCAGCAAATCAACATACAGCATAATGCAGGTAAAGAGGCTCCGTCTGTAACTTGGTTTCCTGTCAGCACACACGAACCAGATAGACTCTGCTGCATTATGTGCCTTGAGCCCTCTGCTAACCCAATAATCCTTCAGGACATCTTATTCCTGTTTGGTCCTTGAAGCTGTTAAACATAATTATTACTAAGCAGTTGGTGATTTCCGTTTCATCGTATCTGAAGAAGTGTGCGTGCATGCGGAAAGCTTATACCTTGAATAAAACTTTGCTGGCCTTACAGGTGCCACACTAGACTCCTGGAAACAAAACAATGGCATCAAAAGGGTCTACTATGCAGAGAGGCCTAAAGCTCGCCTTGACTGTTTCCACAGGCCGGGCTGACCACTCACACCCAGGCCCAGCCCCCCTCCCCAATGCCACCCAAGCCTGGCAGCAGGAGTTCCAGGTGACTCAAGCTAGCAAGCCCCGCCACAAAGGGCTCACTAGAAAGCTTGTTCTGCTCAAAAAGGGGGCATCTGGTTCGCTATCGTGCTGCCAACTATTACTCAGAGTTGTCAACTGAACCATTTTGGACCTGCTCCGTCTGCCTCGTTCCTTCTCTTTAGCTACCTTCTGTGTTCATAGGAGGCCGGAGTGACTCCGATCCAGTGTCCAACTTGCCAGGAGCATTCTCTTCCAGAATAAGGATTCCAGTCCTATATGACATTATTTATTTATTTATTTATTTATTTATTTATTTATACATTCGATTTCTATACCGCTCTGACCCCGAAGGGTCTCTGAGAGGTTTACAGGCAAGTTCCAAATACAATTCCCTATCTAAGGCCACATAGTACCAGGGGTGGGGCTGCCTACCGGCACCCAGGTGACAGGGCTTTGCTGTTCTCCGGCTCTGGCTTCTTCCTCCAGGCGGTCTTCGGGTCGGCGTCCCATCTCTGGTGTTCAGGAGCAGGTCCTCCAGTTCGGCGGTCTCCTGGCCTGCGGCCCGTGTCAGCCACAGCCCGGCCAACATCCATTTCCGGCTCCGCCACGCCTGCGCACCCTTCCGCGACTCCGCCTCTGCCGTTGTCGGGTCTTGCCATTTCAATGTTACGCTTACTGGCCACCAGGGATTGCCTCGCCGATCTCGCTGCTGCTTCGCCACTTTTCCACTCTGCCACTCTGCTGCCGCTGTTGCTGCTGCTGATGCTGCCACACACCTCACACGGAGGAGGGTGCCCCCTGCCGCCTAAGGGCAGGTACCCATTTATCTACTTGCTATATTTTACAGCTTTCGAACCGCTGGGTGGGCGGGAGCTAGGACTAGGGCTGGGAGCTCACCCCGGCCGCGGTGGGTCTCTAACATTCTTCCATGATGATTTATTTGCTGGTCAGAAATCCCACAATCACCTTGGGAGGTGGCCTGTTTACATCCCCTTGGCTTGCCTAGGAAGCCTCTGCATCAGCAGCGAACCCAGAAACCGGATGCGGGGGGGGTGGCTTTCCCACCCTAGGGGCATCCTCGCGTTCACCTGGGCAAAGACCAACAGAGGAGCAGCCAGCTCTGTCCAGCGTGAACGTCTCAATCTGGCCCTGCTGCAGCGGCAACCCAAACAGCCTGTCTTCGGGGGCCTTTTCCGCACAGGGGCGGGAGGGGGACATTCAACATGCAGGAGCGCATTCGGGTGGAAACCAGCCTTCAGGCCAGCTGGGCGGTCCAGGCAGATCCCCGGGGAGGCTGCAGGGCCCAGGGGAAGAGGCCCTGACCCCCCCCCTCCAGAGGTGGCAGTGCTGCAGGGGAGCTGGGCACCTTCAGGAGTAGCAGACTTATTGCCAGGTCATCTTGGACGGGTGGGCTGCAGCAGACCACTTCCTCATCTGGTTCCACAGGGACACATGGATTCACAGATGAATACATGGAATTCACTGCCACAGGAGGTGGTGGCAGCTACAAGCATGGACGGCTTCAAGAGGGAATTGGATAAGCATATGGAGCAGAGGTCCATCAGTGGCTATGAGCCACAAGGTATAGGTAGGGGCTATGGGGCAAGTGATGCTCTGTTTTCTTGGTACTTGAAGGGGTCAACAGTGGGAGGGCTTCTAGTGTCCTGGCCCCACTGCTGGACCTCCTGATGGCATCTGATATTTTTGGCCACTGTGTGACAGAGTGTTGGACTAGATGGGCCATTGGCCTGATCCAACATTGGCTTCTCTGATGTTCTTCTGTCTGGGGCAAGTGATGCTCTGTATTCTTGATGCTTGTGGGGGGGGGGGAGTGGGAGGGCTTCTGGTGCTCCTGATGGCACCTGGTATCTTTGGCCACTGTGTGACAGAGTGTTGGACTGGATGGGCCTTTGGCCTGATCCAACATTGGCTTCTCTGATGTTCTTATGTTCTTATGACACATACATATAGACCTGGGTGTGAACACTTGTCTGACGCTTCAGTGCAAAACTCGGCGAACAGGTCTCTGTAATTAACAGCCGTATGCTCATCCGCGTGTTTCCAGGCATGACCCAAGGTTCTGGTTTTGCTCGTTCAAGGCCTGCATGGTTTGGGTCTCAAGATGCCAGCTGGACAGGGGGGAGGGGCCCCAACACGGCCTCGCCCCCTTTCCCGTGGTCTTGCCCTGCCCCCCTCTCTTGCCTCTCTCACAGGCTGAGCCTTTGCCACTAAGCTCCTTTGCCCCATTCAAGGAGGAGAATGGGGATTCCGTGCTTCTTGAGTTTTGGTGCCAGTCTGGCTGAACCCTTGGATTCTGCTGTTGTCCCTCTTTGTGAAAACGTTTGCTCTGCACTTCATAGAACCAAGCGGAGAGCAAGACTGTGAGACAGGAGGCTCCAGGAAAGGCCTAGAGGACTTCCACCGAGGGTCGGGGCACGTGGAGGAGCTGAGGCCGAGGGGGCCCAAAGCAGCCAGGCCAGGCCAGAGTCTGGCAAAGAGCAGAGAGCAGCCAGGGGTCACCAAGAGGGGTGGGGGTGGGACCAGTCTCTCTTTGAACCGCCCCCCCCCCTCCAGCAGCAACAGTTTGCCTTTCCTTTTGGCCAGCACAGAACGGTCTTAGCAGCACCTTCTTCCTTCTTTCTGGGAAGGAATGGGAAAGGGAGGAGGCTTCTTTCCCAGGTCTGAAGCCTGCAGAGGCTGCCAGAGACAGGGGCTGGGGGGGGGGGGCTCCTCATCTGATTGGCGAGAGAAGCCCTGCCCCACCCCCTCCTCCTCCTCTCACGCAGGGGCAGAGAGAGACACGGCGAGGCTTTTAAATTGGTCTCTTGATAGTTTATGAAATAACTTTTTTTCCTAAGGTACTTCTTGATGTTTTTATGTTTATCTATTTGAAATTTTGGTTCAGTCTCATAAAAAATGCACGAGACGTAAGTAAGTGGTTCCTGCAGATGTTTTAAACATGATCTGAGAAATGGATCTGATCTGAGGCCAGATGAGGAATAAATATTTCATTCTGTCTTGCCTGGACTGCCAGCCGGCCAATGCCAGGTGGTGGGGAAAGGGAGGCCGGAGGAGAAGCCGGAGGAACGGAAAGAGGCAGGCCAGGCAGGAGACTCTGGCCTCCGACGCAGCAGCTCTGCCAGACAAGCCCAAGTGGGGATCCTCCTTCTCCCACTAACAGTGGTGTGCCAGGCACTGTGGCCAGGATACCCATCTCCACATCAGTCACCAGTGCCTTTTGGTGTAGTGGAGAGCCAGTTTGGTGTCGTGGTTAAGTGCGTGGACTCTAATCTAGGAGAGCCGGGTTTGATTCCCCACTCCTCCACTCGCAGCTGCTGGAGGACCTTGGGCAAGCCATAGTTCTGACAAGAGCTGTCCTTGAAAGGGCAGTTCTGGAAAGAGCTCTCTCTCAGCCCAACCTACCTCACAGGGTGTCTGTTGCGGGGAGGGGGAGGCGAAGGCGTTTGTAAGCCGCTCTGAGACTCCAGAGTGAAGGGCGGGGTATGAATCCAATCTCCTCTTCTTCTTCTCTTCTTTTTGCCTATGCAGTTCCGGTTTGAGTCACCAGAAGTCTGCTGAGTTTGGGACTGGGAGGTGGAGGGAAGCAGAGGGAAAGGGCAGGGTGTGTGTGTGTGGGGGGGGTAGTGACCAGGAGGCCAGCAATCAACTCTGAGAGCGTTCCTAAGCAGTTCCAGTCTGCGCAGAGTCCTACTTGGGTGTATGCACTAACTCCCAGGAAACGCACTGATACATGGTGCAACTGGAAGGAAGTAACATCCACACAACAGGACCTGCATCTGCAGGAAATGAGAAGTTGGGAGCAGCAAAAAGGAACACGGGGACCATGTTAGGGAGCAGCTGCCGGGCCTTGCTCCCTCTTGGGGTCCCTGCTGGTAGCTTTTTTTATATATTTTTGCCCGTGTTCCATTGCACCGGCCGTTCTGAGGCCGCCATGCCTTCTGTTCCTTTCTGCCTGGCCCTTCAGTAGCTCTGGGTCCCCTCCCAGCCGCATCCCGGTGGTTCTGTTTAGCTGATAGGGCCTGAAGGGCTTCGGCCGTCTCTTGCTCCTCCCGGGGAAGTGCCCAGCTCAAGAGAGCGCCAGGGGCAAGTTCTGTTCCCCAGGATGGGTTTAGGGTGGCTCAGGCCATGGTGCGGAATGGGACTTGGAGGGTCTGGCTGTGGGACCTAAGAGGTTAACACAACTCTCAATTCATTTCTGCCACGGTTGCCTGTATTTCTCTCTCTCTTGTCTCTCCCTCTCTCCCGGATTCAATTGCATTCTATTATTCTCCACTCTCCGGGGAGGTTTTTACACTCATTTTTTGCATGAACGATACTCGTTCAATGCCTTATAATACCTACGCAGGGCAGCACTGAAGAGAAGCGCTCTCCAGGCAAGGTTACCGCAAGAGCAGGGAGAATGGCTGGAGCCGCGCTGCCAACTCAAGCAAACGTTGCCTCTTTTGTGAAGGGCTGTTCGCGACACACCTGCAGCTCAGACTGTGTTTTGCTCCAAAGGAACCCACGGACTGGTCCATCGGATCCTGTCGCTCTTTGTAGTCATCCTTTTTAGAAACACAAAACTGTATGTTTGATTCCTGGATGGAAAGAAAATCCAGGATTCCTTCAGTGCTCAGCAATTCTATTGGAATTTGACTTCAAAACAACCCTGTTGGTCAGGCCCAAATTACCCTGGTTTTGTGAATAGGGAAGCGGGATTGTTTTGTTCATGTTTCTCGATGTATTTGTTAGCAAAAACCAACTTTGCAGCCCTAACACACACACACCCTCAACACACACACACACACACACTCCTTCCTTCAGAAGTCAAGCAGGTATCTACCGGAGGTGAGGCTTTTTCTGGGGCAGGGGGATTTTGGCCTACCTGGTGCCATCCTGGTTGTCATGGAGGCGGCACCCTGTCCCGCTTGCACCCCTTGGGGGCTCTTCCCCACTCCCCCCCCCCCCCCCCCCCCCCCCACCCCCCCCGTGGGTT
>NW_015172564.1:687208-691915 GCF_001447785.1 Gekko japonicus | reverse complement strand
CCCCCCCCCCCCCCGCCCGCCACACTATCGCTCTGGATGGTTTTGGTTTTGTGGTTGTGGCTTGCATGTTCTCCTCCCTCCCTCTTGTCTTCCCACAGATCATTCATATATATTTTAATGTCACCTCAACTGCCTTGAATGACCTGTTGCAACAGAAAGGCAGCTCAGACGTATCTCTGAAGAAGAAAATAAAATGCCAGAGTGGAATAAGGTACATCCCAGAGACAATACTCATACTGTCTTTGGGACATGATCAGGCTAGATCAGTTCTAAAACAAAGAATATTAGATGTTGAACGACAGATGGACGTGAGTAGGATTAGGAGTCCTGTATTTGATGTAAGTACACTTAACAAGATAGTTGTGAGATCTTACATCAAATATTTAGATATCAGCAATCATAGAAGAATTTTTACCTTATTAAGATACAACGCCTTACCTTCAGGCATAATGGAGGCCAGATTTACTAGATCATTGAGGAAAAGTTGTATATGTGGGATGGGATCTGATGAAACATTGGAACATGTAATTTTCTATTGTCTTCTATATCGTAATATCAGGGAAGTTTTGATCAAGCCTATAGTTAACTCCTTTCCAGGTCGTAATAGAAGGATACTTTTGTTTTGTCAATTATGCTGCAGGAGATAATCAAAAGCTGACTAGGATGGTTGCCAAATTTGGTTGGTTGGCATACCAAATCAGGAAAGAGATAAAGTTCAGATAGGCCTAAACCTAACTTTTGATCATAATTTTGACTTTATTATTTCTGTATTTCTGTATTTTAAAGTTTTTATATCCTTATTTATAATTTTAGATGCCATTATATTTTATAATTTTACTGCTCTCTTAACTGTACTTACGTGTCTTCTACTATACTGGTCTATGACCGTAATAAACTTGATTGAGACAATGTCATGGCCCCTCTGAGTGGAGCGGAGTGGGGGGATGGCTGGTGGGGCTGGGAAGCGCTGTCCCCTCACAGCTGACTTACGGCTACTGGGGCAAGAGACCTCCAGAGGTGGCTGGCCATGGCCTGCCTCTGCAGAGCGACTCCCTTGGGGGGTCTCCCATCCACCTGCTAAACAGGGCTGACCCTGCTTAGCTTCCGAGATCTGAGGAGATCCGGCCAGGCTGGGCCGCCCAGGTCAGGGACAGGAGGGGCCACCACCCAGCAGGATCTTCCCCCTGGTGATGACGAATGAGGGCTCCGGTGGGGCTGACTGGCCTCGCTCAGAAGGGAGGACGGCAAGGGGGAGCCCCCCCCCCCAGCAAGTCCCTGCAGCAAAAGAAGAAGAAGAGATTGGATTTATACCCCTTTGCCCTTCACTACCCAGAGGAGTCTCAGAGTGGCTGACAAACTCCTTTCCCTTCCCCTCCCCACAACAGACACCCTGTGAGGTAGGCGGGGCTGAGAGAGCTCTTGACAGGAACTGTTCTTTTTCAAGGACAGCTCTTGCCAGAACTATGGGTTGCCCAAGGTCACCCAGCAGTTGCAAGTGGAGGAGTGGGGAATCAAATCCCGTTCTCCCAGATGAGAGTCCGCGCACTTAACCACGACAGCAAACTGGCAAAAGAGGGGGACAGGGGGATGCAAGCAGGGAGGATTCCCCAAGTCTCAGGTAAAGGAGACGGAGCACACAGGTCTACAGTCATCTTTTCAAAGTGGGGTGTGTGTGTGCAGCGTGCAGGAGAGAGGGGAGGCCCTTTTAACTACTCCCGGCACAGACGAGCTTGAAGCCCACGGCCACATGGGCTGTTGTAAGTCTCTTAAAGGCCCCCGAGGCAGTGGCCCATCAAACTGTGCAAAGAGGTAGTTGGCCCTTGAACCCGGGTGTCCTGCCCCCCCCGGCCCGCCTGCCATGTGCAGAGCCAAGCCGGCCTCTGCCCTTATGTGGTGGCAGTCAGCCCTCCGCCCTCACCCAGTGCCAAGCAGCTCCTGTCCACCCTGACTGGCAAGCGGACGGGCAGGCCCAGGTCAGGCCCGCCCGCCGCGGAAGGAAGGAGAGCCTGGGTGAGAATCTCTGCTGCTCCGCCGTTTCCATCTCCGGCGCCAGAGAAGAGACAGAAATCTGTTCTGCAACCCACTTCTGTGCCTGGATCCTGTGCCAGCCAAGGGCAGCAGTGCCAACTGGCAACGCGAGAGGCTTGTCTGCTTTGCGGCACCAGGTGCACGTCCAAAGTGGAAGCCGGCCTGCCGGTGAGCTGGCTGTGCCAGGCACCCTCCCCGGGGGACGCCATGTGACAGCCCAGAGGTGCCAGACATGGGCCGGAGCGTGCCAGCTGGCCACCTGCAGGGGGCTGTGAGTCAGGCGCCCCATCTGCTTGGCTCCGTCTCTGGGACACCGGCCGAGGAAGACTGCCAGGGACTCTGCCAGCCGGTCCACTGGCCTCCAGGAAGCTGGCCGCCCCCCCCTCCCCCCGCGCGCAGTTGCCACTTGGGGAAGGCAGCTCAGGGGACAGGCGGGATCTGAACGAAGGAGCGGCTGGGAGAAGCAGGGCTGCCGGCAGGAGGAGGCCCTTCCTCCCTCCCTCCCTCCCTCCCTCCCTAGAGTTTAAAGGCGCCCGGATGGAGGGAGCAAGGGCATCCCGGGTTGCTGGGCTCCCCCATTTGATTTCCTGTGGTGGAAAGGAAAGATCTGCTGACTGCCCCCCCCATGTCACTTCTTTCTATATGCTAGCTAGGAAGGGCTCCCCCAACATATCAGCACACGCAGCGCGCACACCGGGAATTTCATCTTTTTGCACCCACCCCAGGAGGAAAGTAGAGATCAGTCAAGGTTTGCAAAGACGACGCTCAAAAGATGAGTCTGCAACGGCTGAGAAGATGCAGGCCCCCCAGCACATTTGCACTCCCATTGGGTGGAAAGGGGAGTGAACAAATGCAGACATTTCTGGGGGGGGGGGGCTGCCTGCAATTTATGACCAAGGTGTTCAAACTGAAAAGGGGGGCAGCATTTGCCCCTGGCTGGCAGGACGGGGCTGTAGCCAGGGGTGGGGAGAGGAGGGGGGTTGAGTGCAGCCCTGAGGAAGGCCACACACAGACCAGGCCGGCTGCCGAGGCAGAGTGAGGGGAGAGCCAGCCAGGCCTGCAAGAGCCGGGAGGAAGGCCGACCTGCAGAGCATAGGCCTCTCCTGGGGTGAAAGCAGAGCTGGGAAATTCCCAGAGATTTGCTTAAGGGAGGACCTCGGCAAGATATCATGCCAGAAGAGTCTGCCCTTCAGAGCAGCCCTTTGCTTCAGGGGAACGGATTCCTACAGCTGGGGAATCCGCTGTAATTCCAGGAGGCCTCCAACTCCCACCTGGAGATTGGCAACCGGTCAAAGCACACTGGCGAGGAAGGGCCTGCTCAGGGGTAGCAGCGGGAACTGGAGGCAGCCAGCAGGGGGAGAGGGATAAAAGGCCCCAGCTGGCCACCCAGGCGGACCGCCTGCCCCGGCTCACCCCTCACCACCACTCCGCAGAAAGGGGGCAGCTGCCAGGAGGGCTCTGGCCGGGAAAGCGGCCTGGCAGCGAGGGGTGGATGGGTGGAGGTGCCAAGGCAGACTGTGGGGGGGGGGGTTAAGCAGGCCCTTGGTCCCCAAACACAAAGGGGACCTAGGATCCTAGTCCACCTGGAGTCCACCAATAGCACCCTTGGCGGGAAATTCAAACCCTCCTATGGGGACAGTGAGACAAGGATGTATATTGCCACCTTGCTTATTTAATATATATGCAGAGTACATCATGCGAAATGCCGGCCTGGATGAATCACAAGTGGGAACTAAGATTGCTGGGGAAAAGATCAACAACCTCAGATATGCAGACGATACCACTCTGATGGCAGAAAGTGAAGAGGACCTGAAGAGCCTCTTGCTCAGGGTAAAAGAGGAGAGCGCAAAAGTGGGCTTGAAGCTCAACATCAAAAAAACTAAGATCACGGCATCCGGCCCCATCACTCCTTGGCACGTGGAAGAGGAAGTCGTGGAAGTAGTGACAGACTTCACGTTCCTGGGATCCCAGATCACCGCAGACTGTGACAGCAGCCATGAAATTAAAAGACGCCTGCTCCTTGGGAGGAAAGCGATGGCGAACCTAAACAGCATGATAAAAAGTAGAGACATCACCCTGCCAACAAAAGTCCACATGGTCAAAGCAATGGTATTCCCAGTAGTCATGTATGGCTGCGAGAGTTGGACTATAAGGAAGGCCGAGCGCCGAAGAATAGATTCTTTTGAACTATGGTGCTGGAGAAGACTCTTGAGAGTCCCTTGGACTGCAAGAAGATCAAATCAGTCAATCCTCAAAGAAATCAACCCTGACTGTTCCCTGGAAGGCCAGATAATGAAACTGAAGCTCAAAGACTTTGGCCACTCAATGAGAAGGGAGCACTCCCTGGAGAAGAAGACCCTGATGCTGGGAAAGACTGAAGGTCAAAGAAGACGGGGGACAGAGGTGGAGTGCCTATAGTTGGCCTTGCAGGGGGGCCGTTTTTCCTTGTCTTGTTGTGAAGTACAACGAACGCGTCTGAAGGCCTGTCTCCCTGCTGTGGGACCGGACCCAGTCCTTTCCAGCCACCAAGCTGCAACCGAGCGGGGCCTTGAAGGCAAGAGGCTGTCAGAGGCGGCTGCTCCCTCCTTGCCCGCCTGTGCTGGGCTGCGCGGACCCGTCCCGGCCGCGGAACTGCTGAGGGAGTTCCGCGCCAGAGTTCAGCGGTGTGTGTGTGGGGGG
>NW_015172564.1:673225-686859 GCF_001447785.1 Gekko japonicus | reverse complement strand
CAGAGCCGCGGGGGGGGGGCGGCGGCGGCCTTGCCGGAAGAGCCTTGGCCCGCCCCTCCTCTCCTCTCCTGTGGCCCCGCCGGAGAAGAGCCCGCCCGGGATCCTGCCTGCCGGCTGAGACCGGCGCGCCTGTAGGTGGCGCGGAGGCACCGGGCGGCGCAGAGCACCAGCGGCAGCCTTCTCGCCTGCCTGGCCGCGCGCCTTGCTGCTGCTGCCGGGTCCCTTCACTCGAGAGCGCGCCTGCACGACACCAGGCGCTCGTGCAGTCCGAGGAGTCTGCGGGTGGCGAACGACGCCCCCCCCTGGCGTGCCAGGAGGAGGAGGAGGACTCCCGGGCGGCGCCCTTGCAGTTTGGGTGGGAGGGAAAGGGGGCTGCTGCTGCCACACGGCAACGGTCCTCTGCCGCGGCTGCCAGGGCAGACCCAGGGCCCCGTGCAGCGGGGACGGCGCTCCTCGGCCCCCCGCCACTGCCACCCCCCCCCTCCTCCTCCTCCACGGGAGGGCGTCTTCAGGCTTCGCCGACCCCCCGACCCCCGCACAAGGTCCCTCCCTCCGCTTTTCTTTTAAACCCTCCAGCAGAGCGGGGGAGGGGCCGAGCCAGAGAAAGGGCGCTGCTGAGGTGGGCCGGGAAGGCAAGAGGCCGCTCCCCTTCCTTCCCCAGGACGTGCCAAGATGCGGCCTCCCTTCCCTCCCCCCCAGGACGACCCCAGGCCAGCCCAAGTCTGGGAGAGACCACAGGAAGGCCCAAAAGAGGTGGTCGGCGTCGCCTGGACGCTTCCCCCAACAGCGGTGCTGCAAGGAAGACGCGGCCAAGTGAGACCCCTGTGAGGAAGTAGCCACCCCCACGCACCCCCCCACCCCGTGGGGTGGGAGCTCTCAGCTCCGCCCTGCTTTGGTAACTGGATCCTTCTGTCACTCGTGACTGCCCGCAAATGCTTAAAGAGCAAACAGCAGTATGCATCAGTGCCGCAGCAAGTTCCTGCCGCAGCAAGTTCCACACGTTGACTTCACACAATGCACCATTCCCTTGTGGAATTCAATACTGCGGGACACAGTGGACAGCTGCCAGTCTGGATGGCTTTAAGAGGGATCAGACACATCCATGGAGGAGGGGAGGTCTATATAAGTGAACCTCCCTCTTCAGCGCACTGTTCCCCCCTGAAGGCCTGTCCGTCACCTGTGGCCATTTGTGGGTCTTCTGGCATTGGCCCCTGTGTGAAGCAGGATGCTGGGCTAGAGGGCCCCTCACTCTCGGGTCTGATCCAGCAGGGCTCTTTCTCAAGTTCTCCGGGGACCCATGCCAGGAAGAGTGGGTGCTACGCATCCTACCTAATTTTCCAGATTTAAAATTTATCTTCCAGTGTCCGTCACAATATTTCTCGGTCCCAGTTGTCGCACCCTTTTGAAATGTGCTGGCGCCACACCAATCCTCTGGGAGCCAGAAGGCTGGCGATCGACCCCATGAGGAGCAGGTGTGAGTCACCTGGAGCAGAGTTCCGTTGTCATCCCTGCGGGAGCCTGCGGCTTCTGCTCCCAGCCGAACGGCGGGTCCTCCCCCCCCCGGCCGCCTGCTCCCCGGGCCCATCGGCACCCCCTGACTTCTCTCCTGTGGGCCTCCATGGGGCGGGTGGAGGGCTCCTCTCTCGGGCTCCGCCTCCTCCTGCCACCAAGCCAGGGAAAGGGCAGTGCAGCGGCTGCTCCGGCGCACTGTCTGTGAAGGTCTCGGAAGAAATTATAGCCTGCATAAAAATATTCACTTCACTGAAGGGCCTTAAAATATTCCCCTGAGCACTGAAGAGTGAATGGAAGTATATTATCCTGCACTTATGGTTCTTGTGGTAACCGAAGGTCAAGCGCCGCGCTCTTCCAGGCAGGAGGGCTCCTCTCCTGCCCCAGCAAGAAAAGAGGGTGTGTGTGCGTGTGTGTCCCCCCCCCCCAATCTATTGGGATTTAACTGGCTATGCAATTTAAACGGGGGGGGTTAACAATGGTGCAAAAATCCCATTTATAACCCAGCGTCCTTTTAGTGAAAGTAAAGGCTGACAGTCATGAAACAGAAGCCGGGGCTCAGAAAGGGCTGAGCCCCAAGACCTGTTTGCACTGCCGGTGGGTGTGCAGACTCGAGGCAAGAAGGAATCTTCCCTCCCTGCCCTGGGTGGTGAAGTGTGCAACCTCAAAAGATTTCGAAGGTTGAATAGGAGGAGTTTCCCCCCAGATAAACAACTTTCTTTACATTTGCTTCCTGAAATCTTTTAACTGAAGATAGAATATGGATTTGGCTCTTTAAAAAAATTATTATTTCATCTGATGGGCAGTGCGTAGTGGAGCACCGTCAAGATTGGCTGGTTTCAGACGTATAAGACTTTTAAGTTCCTGCACGGATTTGTGCAAAGAGGTGCTGAGCCCTCCTCCCATCCCTCCCGTGCCAGACAGCAGCTGCCCAGTGCCAGGGGGATAGCACCTGCCCCCATGCCCCCCCCCCCCGAGCGGTACAGCTGATAAGTGGCCGGCCGGGCAAACTCCCTTCATCAACAGATGCCTCAAGGTTTGCACCAAGTTCTCCTGCCCTGCTCATTTTTAAAATTCTCTCTATCTGTTTGTCTGTCTATCTAGTTACCAACTATCTACCTACCTACCTACCATCTATCTGTCATCCAGGGGTCATTTCCGGCAGGAGCGCACAGGAGCGGAGCTCCGGCAGTAAAGAGCCCAGGGGGTGGGCACATGCAACAAGCCCCACCCCCTGCTCCCAGCAGCCCTCAGAGCAAGAAGCAGCCAGGTACGTTGCAGAGGGCCCCCCCCCCCCCCCCCCGGTCCAAAACAGTCCAGGGGCACCTTTAAGACCAAGTTTTAGTCAGGTACAAGCTCTCCCTCTGCAAGGACAGATCTGCACGTTCCCCCCCCCCCATAGCTAGCAATCTAAAACAGTCCAGTGGAGCCTGAGCGGTGGGTGTTGCCTTCTGACACACTTCTGGTGATGTCAGGGGGTGTGGCATATGCAAATAAGTTATGCTAATGAGTTATGCTAATTAGCTCCTGCACCTCTTTTTCAATGAAATGACCCCTGCTGTCATCTACCTACTATCATCCCTCTATCTATCTATCATCTATCTATCTATCTATCTATCTATCTATCTATCTATCTATCTATCTATCTATTAAAAGTAATTAGACCGACACATGTTTCTGTTTATTCATTTCTTTTCAAATAACCAACCCCAGCAAGGGCCGACCAAGACTTGGGGCGAGTCCACCTTGGCTCTGAACTTGGCCAGGACTCCTGCCGGCTTCATATACCTGCCACCACCTGGGGTTGCCAGCTCAGGATTGGAAAATTCTTGGACATTTGGGGTTGGAGCCTGGGGAGGGCGGGGTTAGGGAGGGGCGGGGTCTCCGCAGGGTACAATGCCATGGGCCCCACCCTCCAAGGCAGCCGTTTCCTCCAGGGGCACTGATTTTGATCGTCTGGAGATCCATCGTAACAGCGGGAGGCAGTCCCAGGAAGTTCCTCCTCGGCCTCAAAGTGATCAGCTGATCCTGTACTGCGTAGGACAGAGAACACCCGCATGTTAGTGTCCGAATGAACCCACTGATCCAGACCAACAGTCACAAATCTATCTCAGGTTTGTTTCTTGTCTATTGAAGGCAACTCCATCTTGGACTGCAGGGTCTCATGTGGTTTCTGTCCATGTGTCAATGTGTGTCGTAGCTATTGCTTTCTGCTTGTGAAGTCGTTTTCATTTAGCTATTAGCAAGGCTCATAAGAGCCAGGGTCTTTGTCCTTTGGGCATGTTCTGGGAAGAAGGAACAATCCCAGTATTGCAGTGCAGATTAAGATCCAGTGAATGCTTCAGTGTAAAATTAATCTGTCTATTAGTTTCTAACCAAGATGGCCTGATAATTGGACATGCCCATAACAATTAGCTCTTGGCTGCTTCCATCTCCAATGTTTATCCAAGTCTGATACTCCCAATTAAAGAAATCTACTAGGTGCCCAGTAATCGCAGAGGATACTGTCTTTTTTTCCTGTTAATTGTAATCTAAATCCTAAAGAAGTTTGCTTAGCAGCATTATACTGTCCCTTACTGTACTGTTTTCTGAATTCGGACATTGGGTTGCACATTCCGGTTCCACAATCGTTCCTCAGTTATAGGTTCCTCAGTTCAGGTTTCAAATAGGCATATCAAGTTTTGTGTGTTTCTGGTGATGCTTCTGTAGTTGTCAAAAAGCCAGAAACTCTGCACATGAATCTGGGCCGAATTTGGTATGAAGGCAAGGGGTTAATTGCAGGTCTTGCAGTTGTCTTGGGGGAAGGAGCTCATATTCCAGTTGTAAGTCTCTGTTTAACAGCTGTGCTAACAAAAGGATGCCAGATCCAGCCCCTACCAGCCATAGGGAAGATTTGCCTGCAATTTTAATGTTCGGGTTGCCCCTTAGGGTCAGGTATGCGTGTGTAAATGGGTCACATTTTGGGCTAACTCAATTTCTTTCCAGATTCTTCTGGTTGCCTCGGTTTTCAGGCAGTCTGCAATGGGGTGATATTTGGGTGTGAGCGAGAGAGGATAAAGTAAAGCCTTTTCGATTTGGGCCCACAGAGGGTGAACAGAGTCTGGAGCAGAGCCTTCTTCCAAGTCCAGCATGGGGCAGACAGAAGCTCGGAAGGCGTGGGGCTCCTGAAGCTCCTGCTGTGATAAGAAGCAGGATTTATAGAAGGTTTTCCAGGGCTCAAGGTGCATCGCATACATTGCTTTCTTCCAGTCCAACAACAACCCTGCAAGGTGGGGTTGCAGACAGTGGTGAGATTTGGCCAGGACTTCCCTGATGCTCAGCCCCGTTGCTGTAAAGCAGCTTCATGCAAGACTCCCCCCCCCCAGTGCTTCTGTGTATTACTTGGGGGCTCTCCCCCAGATCCTGCTCCCTAGCAAATTCCAGACAAATGCCCCCACCCACCCCCATTTTACAGGCATCACACATTCTGGCGGACCAAGCAGGAAGAAGGAAGCATTTGGCAACCCAAGAAAGAGCGAGCACAGATTGGGTGCACGTAATAAATGTCAGGTGATCAGTCACCACGTTTAGTGAGAAGATGAATGGACCCTTACCACAATGGGCATGCAGGGGCTGGGTGGGGTGAGATACATCTGGCAAAGCCCCCTCCCCATCCCCTCTGCCCAGGGCTCCATGCCCCTCAGCACCCCATTTTCATATGGTGGCTTTCAGTTTAATTAACTGAAAAGAGCTGTCTGCTCCCCTCACCCTGTCCAGTTGGCTCAGGGGGAACGGTGGGGACTAAGGCAAGGCACACTGCGAGCAATACGGAAGAAGGTGGAGGACAAGGCAGTAAAAGCAGGTGAGACCTACAGGAAGCACTGCAGGGGACTGCTTTCCTGTTTCATTAAAAAGGTCCCCTCCCCCCTCATTCTACTATAGTTCTAATCCCTTTATAAAAAATGCCCTCTCGAATGTTTCTGTTTTGCACATTCTTCCTGACCTCCTCAGGCAGGCTGTTCCACAAGGTGGGAGCCACCACTGAGAAGGCATGTGGGGTGGATTGCACGGAAAAACAGGCTTTTTAAAATGCTGCTCGGTATAGAGAGTCAGGGAGGCCATGAGTTAATCTCCCCTGGAGAGAAGAGCTTATGTGATTGGCTGCTCTACTCGCCCTCTGATTGGCCGGCATCAGCTGAGAGAGAAAATAAAAGCTGATCTGGAGGGGAAAGAGGTCTTTTGTAATTTGGTCTTTGTCTGAAAACCAACCTCTGGATCAGCAGCCAGAGGGTTTGGCTTCTGAGGGAGGAGACATTTGGGAGTCAGTGTTTCCTGACAGGCAATAGTCAGAAAAGTACCCCTACAGGGAGAAGAGAAACCCCCATTGTCTTAGATATATTAAAACTGCTCTGAGGGAGAGCTTGGATTCTCAGTCAGGAAAGCTACAGAACAACCTTATACAGACAATGGATACTGGAGAAGGATTTGGCAGAAGGTCTGGGTAGTTAGAGAGAACTCCCAGAAATGCCAGATAGGAAAAGGAGTGATTGCTTCTTAGGGACACGGAGAATAACTTCCTGTGGTGAAAGGGGTTGGGAAGAGAACTCTGGTCTGTGATAAAAGAGCACCTCAGGAGTCAGGGGAAAGCTGTAATGTCTAAAGGGAAACCTAGAACTCTGATGGGAGAAATCTAGATACTTTAAGCAAATGCTGTCCTCCAGAAGAGACATTAATAAGAACTGTGTTAGTGCTGACATATACTAAGCAAAGCACCTCTCAAAGAAAGATTCAGAAAATCTTGAAACAAAACTACAAATACACTCACTTGAATGTTCTAAGAATTTAACTCTGTATATATATTAGAAAGTTTTTTACCTCAGCAATCTCAAAACCTTGACTATTCCTAATATACATATATTCCCTGTCTGTTTTTGAAAGTTAATTTGCCTCAAGGGCCATTTCACAAGGGTTTATAAGACAGGACAGCGCCTCTCTTTCCCTTTTTTGGTCCTATGCTGCGTCTAAAGCCTAAACCAATATCTAAACAAAGGGTGGGACAGTTTCAAGTTTATCTAAAAGGAACAGCTTCCATGGCCCAAGCAGGGATTCGAACCTGGGCCTTCCAGATACCAGTGCAACACTCTTAGCCGCTACACCGCTGGATCAGTTTCACTCTGTTTTTGTCCCTGGCAGTCAGGCGCAAACCCCCAAAGTACACGTGGCTTTCCTCCCCCTCCAGATCCACGGCAGCGCTTGTGCTGCCGGGAGCCGTCCCTTTAACCACGGCTAAATTGTTCTCTGACCGCCTTTGCAGCATTTCCATCCTCTGACATTTGATTTACATATGATCTTTCAGCAGTAAAACCCAGGGCTGTAATAGCTATTTGGTTAATATTCAAATCACTCCATGATGTCACCTACCTTGATAGGTCATTTTGCTGCCGCTTGATAAAAAAGCATGTAAAAAAATAAATGTATACCTAATGAAATAAACTGATTAAGAGAAGAAATCAATCGTTTTACTGCTGTAGTGAAGATCTAGTAGTTAATTTAGCACGGATCTGCAACGGTGCCCATTAATGGAACAGGCTCTCCTCTAATTTGTGAGGCTCTAAATGAAATACAAGCCTGTCCCATGATGCACTGGAAGGCTGGCGTGGCTTCATTTACTTTGCTCTTTGGATGCGGCTATTTTCTGCACAATGGGAACGGCTTATTTATGCCCCTCTGCCCCGTGACTGGAATGTGGCCGCGTGCGGCAAATGGGCCCCAGCCCCTTCCAGTAATTAGTGCGGTTAGCTTCGTGTCTGCAAGTGGGCAGATAACCCTGGGCGCTGGCTCAATGACCTCTCCAGATCAGATCCACAGGAACTGTTTGTGCTTGTTTATGGCTATGGAAGTGCTCTCTGTGGGGAAGAAATGCCGAACAGCTCTGGAGACGAGAGAGGCTGGAGGGGCCAATTCTGCACCTGGCATCTCCACATATCTGATCTCTTCTAGTAGGCTTGACTGCACGAGGCCACTCAGAGGAGATGATGGAGCCAGGGACCCTCTCAGCCCATCCGTGGCATGAACACTGTGGGGGAGGTCCAAAGGAAATCTCCCTCACAGCCTGGAAGGTGGCGTGATGGAGCCCTGGTCTCGGATGTCAAGTAACATGGAAAACCTGTGTGCTGAGAGAGAGAGAGAAGCGTGGGAGAAAAGAAGTGAGCGCCTGTCATCCCGTCAATGAGCTTGCTGGGAAACTACCATCTGTATGCAGCCACAGACTCCCCCGGGTGAGCTGGGTCCTTTAGTGCCCCTGAGAAACTGTGCGGAGGGAGGAAAAGAGGTTTCTGTACAGCGGTATCTCCACTGAGAATTTCTCACCAAACTGGGAAGATGTTGAAGAGTTACAGTAAATAATGATACAACAGAGTTGGAGTCCAGTCAGGCACCTTTGAGGCCAACAAAGTTTTATTTGAGGCATGAGCTTTTGTGTGCAGGCACACTTCCTCCGATACCTCCCATTCCATTGTATTTGGAAACAAACATGTCCAGGCACATGAAAGCTCATCCCGGGAATCAAACTTTGTTGGTCTTCAGGGTGCCCCACTGGACTCCAACTTTGTTTTACTGCTTCAGCCCAACTCAGCTGCCCACCTGGATTGGTCAATAATAGCATTCTCCGGATAGTTTCCTGTTCCTTTGGGCAGTCAAGCATATGTCCCGCCCCCTCTCACCCCATTTGGCCTTGCCAAGGTGCAATCAGCTGATCCACCCCCCTTTCCCCATCCTTGAGGCTCCTGGCGCCACCCAGGAGGAGGCATTCCGGACCCAGAGGGGGAGCAGGCCCTGTCTCTGACCTGAAAAGTACTGAGTTCGGACAAGTGGCATAGTGATCAGCTCATAGTTTATTAACTCACTAGAAATTAGAAGACAAACTAGCCGGTCTGTGACCAGCTCACTCAAAACACACACACCCACTCCCCATGATAGGCTCTGTTTACACTACCTAGTCCCCACAGGTACATACCAGGATCCGTGCGAGCCCATTGGTCCACATTAGGATCCTACCAGTCTATTGTTCCTAGACCTGAAAGTCTGTTTGACCGCATGCCCAGGCTAATGCTGGCGAGGCTGTCTTCTTTTTTTTTTTAACCTTTTATTTTCAGTTTTACAAACAATAAAGTATTTCAAACAAGTCCATTTAACATTCATCCTTTTCCAAATACAAAGTTCATCTTTCTAGTTTAACAATTGATATTCTAAACTAGCATTTTTCAATCTTACTGAATCTTCTTCATTTTCAGCCAATCATATATTATCTCCCATCTCCTCCAGAAATCTTGGGCAACCTGTAGTTCTGATAAGAGCTGTCCTTGAAAAAGAGCAGTTCCTGTCAGAGCTCTCTCAGCCCCACCTACCTCACAGGGTGTCTGTTGTGGGGAGGGGGAGGGAAAGGAGTTTGTAAGCCACTCTGAGACACCTTTGGGTAGTGAAGGGCCATGGGGTATCAACCCAATCTCTTCTTCTTCTTCTTCTTCTTCTTCTTCTTCTTCTTCTTCTTCTTCTTCTTCTTCTTCTTCTTCCTGCAAGACCCTCCCCTCCCCTGAAATCTTTATTCTCCGGGCCTCCTTTAAGAGATATTAAAGGCGATGGGGGGAATGATCTATACAAAAGCTTTGCATAAAAAAGTGATCAATGCAAATTCCGCGGAGGAAATTACATCAACAGATGGGATCAGCCCGTCTCCAGTCGGTGCCTCTGGCTGTGCAGATGGTAATTACGGATTGTATGCAAATATTCCAGCTCCAGGAAGTGGGGGAAAGGGAATGCTGAAAGGTGCTATTGGGGTGACAAGCTCCCCCCCCCTGCCCGCCCGCTGGTTCTCCCTGGAGGACTGTTGGAGGCACCACCCATGACTGAGGGGAAGGAGGACCCAAGTGGGAAGGGGGAAGAGCCACCTCCCCCCCATGCCCCCAGCAGGCTGGCCAGCCGATGCCCAGGGAGAGAGGGAGAGATCTCTGCTGCAAAGCGAGCCGCCTCCCTCCACGGCAGACTCTGGGGTGCCCTGCTGTTTGCATCATCTATACTGGTTACTGCAGCAAATGTCATCCGGTGTCAGGGGGGGAAATATTCAAAACATGAACCGTGAAGCACAGTCTGAGTCAGCAAAAGACTGTAAAAATGCTGGTGTGGCTGGCGGCCTGCTTTTGTAACATGCAGACTGGCTCACTTGCTGAAGCTGCTGCACTCAGTAGTGTTCTGTCTTGTTGCTTGCCGCTGCTGCCGCTGCCACCTTCGTGTGTGGCGCAGGTGTGAGGCCACATGATTTGGAAGAAAAGAGGGTGGGAAATGACTATACAGCACAGAGAATGTCCAGAGCTGGGAGCTCCTCCCAGGTCCCGTCTCTGGAATGTCACGGAGTCTGAATGCAGGACCACCCCCACCCCCACCCCGGGCAAGAGACGGAACCTCTTCCATTGAAGCTCCTGTCAGGGGAGGGCTGGGGCCTGGGGCTCTGCAGCAGATCATCTGCTGGGTACCCTGAAGGTCCCAGGTGCACTTTGCAGCATCTCCAGGGTAAAGAAAAAAGAGGGAGTAAGTGATGTGGAAGACCTCGGCCTGAGGCCCTGGAGAGCCGCTCCCAGCCTGAGCAGGCAATACTGACTTTGATGGACCGAGGGGTCCTGCTCAATATAAGGCGGTTCCTTGTGTATCTTTGTCCATAGTGGCCAAGAGATGGAAGGAGGAATCTGGGGGCATTCTGCAGCTGTCCAAGCCACTGCAGGAAAGAAACACAGCATTGTTACCAGAATCCCAGCATGGCAGGAAGGGGCAGGGTGGATTTATTCAGCACAAAAGGAGGGGCTCCAGGCCGACCTCTTCCCAGAGTGTGCAGAGCCCATGAGCACAACTGCACTGGGTCTGGTGCACCCTGCCCTGGCCGTTCACCAGAGATGGAGTGCTGCTCATCCAATCTGGAAGCTGATGCAGATTCCCTCAGTCTTTAGCGCTCCCTGCCTGATAAATGCCTGATTGATCTCCCAGTTTTCTCAGGTGGAAACACCAGTTTCCACATCATCTCTGAAATGAGATGGAAGAGCCCTGGCCATAGATCTCGGTGGACCTGATCTAGTCTCCTGATCAGAGCGGAAGAGAAACCACCTCCAGTTAGTTCCAGCAGGCAGCTGCATCGGTCTGCAGTAGAGCAGCCAGACCTGGGTCCAAAAGCACCTTAGAGACACCAACAAGATCTTCAGGGTCTCAGCTTCTCAGGGTCAAAGCTCCCTCTGTCGGGTACCAAGGGAGCTTTGCCTTTCGGAAGTTCACACCCAACCCCAAAACCTTGTTGGTCTCTCAGGTGCTTCTGGACTGGAATCTAGCTAGCTAAGCTCGAGTTAAAAACGCTGCCTGCCTCCCCGAAGACCTATTCCCTGGGATTTCTCAGAATGAGGAAGAGAAAGTCCTGGATACAGGTGAACACGGACCAACCTGCACTGCTCTTGGTAGCTCAACAAGCAAGCTGCCCCCTGGACCAGGTGTTCAGTAGTGGGCAAGCTTCTCACTTCAGGATACCCTTCCGTTTCCTGTTCTTTGCAACCGGGCCTCTTCATACCTGCAACAGACTCCCCTTGACAGGAAAAGCTATGGAAAGATTATCTCCCCCCTCCCCCTGCAGTGCTACGGTTATTTCTGTAAGCAGAGGAGCCCCAGTCTGAACTAGATCATCAAGTGGGAATCACAAAACAGCAAGACTCTTCCCCCCCCCCGGCCCCTGGACTGCCACGTGCGTGTACGTTACGTCCTGGTCTGCTGGACGCAGGCAGAACCTGAATGAAGCATCTCATTTGACATTCCGAACGTGGGTTTGCCATTCCCAGGGTCTCCCGGAGCGCTCCCAAACAAGGAGCAGCCCACCCCCTCTAAATGCTCCACACGGTCAGTTTTAGCACCATCTGTAGTTAACATAGACAAGCAACGAATCAGACTATTATGCTTGTATTGTCTTATATAAATCTTAATTTGTTGTATTTTATGTGACTGTGTTGTAGACCCCCCGGAGCCCGGTTCCACCGGGGAGGGCAATTGATAAATGCAATAGATGCAATAAACAAGCCAACCGACCAAGGAAGGGCCTTTGCCCAGACTCCAGCGCTCCCCTCTCCCTGCTGCTGGCCGTCATGAACAACCCAGGTTGCTGGGACAATAACTGGAGGGTCATGATTCCACCAGAGCCTCTCTACTCCGCAGCATAACTTCCAGCCCTGCCCCAGACTGAGCACATTTCCCTGGCCCCTGCTGCCGAGCCGCTGAAGGCAGTCCCTCCGGCATCTTCGGTCTGGTCAGCTTGTAGGACACCTTTGGCAGTCACGTTTGCACACACACACACACCCAAGCAGCATTCTGATTGTCGGCCGTGTTTCCCATCTCATCCCTGTGAAGCTCCTGCGGGCGTAAAGGTCTCCCTTCCAGCCACCGACTGACCCTTGAAGCCCCTCAACCTTCTGCCCCAGCTTCAGAGCTGCTCCCCCCCCCCCCCACCCCCCCCTTTACGGCCTTCCCCCGCACTTTACTCTCCAGGATCAAGCAACATGCCTTTTTCTTTCCCACTCTTTATTTCCCTGAGCCGCACTCTTCTCCCAGGTTTCTCCCCATAGGCAATAGCTCATAGGGAAGTAGGACTGTGTAAAGAGCTTATGGATTCGTTGTGTGCAATTCTCCTGTAGCAATAATGTCGTGTTTTGCTCTTCTTGTCATTCTGTTTCTCCATTCTGTATCTTGCTCGGGGAATAATGATCACTCTTATTTGAGATTTATTTTCGTTCCTGCTCTTTCAGAGGGCTGTCCCAAACCAGGAGCCAAGTATACACTAGACACATCGATCCCAACTGAACTAATGGCCTCGGTGACACATGCCTGACCCAATATGCAAAGAGGGCACTCCACACATTATGGGTCCTACACGAGTACCAGTTTGGGGAACAACGAGCAAACACTTGCCCAGGCAAAATCCCCCCTGTGAAGAGGAGAGACCTGGCACACTGGGCGGGCCCCATCATGTTTCAGGAGATGTGAAAGAGAATTTTGAAATAGTTTGTTTTCTCGGAGGCTGCTGCTCATGTGAGGAAGCCGCAGAAGACGTGTGTTTCTGCAGCACTGCTTTGCTACATTTTGTGAACATGAAGAGTTTGATTCAAGAGTCTGTGGCATCGCTAACCGTTAAGAGCCACTCCAAACGATTCTAATCGAGTGTCTCCTTAGATGTCTCTGCCTGGGTCCCTGCTGTGGTCTTTGTCATCTAGAGGAAAAACTGAATGGTCGTTCCTTCTGTCTCTCAGTTTTATTTCATTTACTAGCAGTAAAGCCCATTGTGAAAGCAATACAACGAAATCTAGAAAGAGACTCTGGGGCAGTGCTCTGGCTTTGGGCAAACAGTGTCAATTTGCTGTGGTGACCTCAGCAGGGTATAATGACAGAGTCCACTGTTTTCTCCAGAGGAACTGATCTCTGCTACCTGAAGAGCAGTTGTAATTGTGAGTAATCTGTAGCCCTCACCTGGATATTGGCAGCAATTGTTACCCAGGACAAAATGGCTGGTTTGGAGGGTGTAGTCTATGGCATTCTACCTGTCTGAGGTCCCACCCCTCTGCAAACCCCACCCTCTCCAGGCTCCACCCCTCAAATCCCCAGGAATTTGTCAGCATGTAGTTGGCAACCCCATCTCCTTCCCAGCTAACCATCAACCTACCATTATCTGCCCCTTTGACTTCAGCTGACTTCTGCCCTCCCTTCTGCAGAGCAGTTGTAATTCTGAGTGCTCTCCAGCCCTCACCTGGAGATTGTTACAATGGTTCCCTATGAGGGACAGACTGGTTTGGAGGGTGGAGTCTATGGCATTGTACCTGTCTGAGGTCCCACCCCTCCTCAAACCTCACCCTCTTCAGGCTCCATCCCTCAAATCTCCAGGAATTTCCCATCTGGAGTTGGCAACCCTATCAGGACTGGCCCCAATGTGTTTTATCCCAAAGGCCAAAGTAGGTGACAGGACCAAGCTTAGTTGCCTACCAACAGGCACTGAGGGGAATGTAGGGTTGCCAGCTCTAAGGAGGGAAATACCTGGAGGTTTGGGGGGTGGATTCTGTAGAGGGCAACATTGGGCG
>NW_015172564.1:672735-672921 GCF_001447785.1 Gekko japonicus | reverse complement strand
CTCCAGCTGGAGACTGGCAACAGCTTGTCTGGAGTGTGGGCAGTATGGCATTGTATCTGTCTGAGGTCCTCCTCTTCCTCCTCCTCCTCAGACCCACCCTCAGCAGGCTTCAACCCTATGTCCTTTCCAGGCAACCCTCAGCCAACCTTTATCTGCCTGTCTGTCTTAAGTTTTACATCCCCCCCC
>NW_015172564.1:661331-668395 GCF_001447785.1 Gekko japonicus | reverse complement strand
CGCCTGGCCTCCCGACTGGATCGGTTACACCCAGATCGGGCAACCCCGGAGGCCCCGGGCACCGAGACGTACGAGCCGGCCAGAGGGTTCTTTCCAGAGGACCCGGTGTACGCCCGAAACTACGGCCGGGGGCCTCAATGGATCCCAGCCCGAGTCATACGGGTCAAGGGCCCCCGTTCATACGAGGTCTCCAGCGAGGACGGCCAGATCCTCCACCGGCACATAGATCAGCTGCGCCGTCGCACGCTACAGCTGGACCCTGAGGATCCGGACGAGGACCCAGAGCCTGCCACATCGGCCCCACTCCCGGCACCGGATCCACAGCCGCCTCTCCGTGAGGAACCCGAGGCACCTCCCACCGTGGTGCCAGACTGTCCTGCCTCCTCGGCGCCCTCGTCGGTCCCAGGCCCCTCGGCTCCCAGGGCCCCCGAGACCGAACCCATCGCTACCCCGGAGCCCCGACGCTCGACGCGCCCCAAGAAGCCACCCGCCTACTTGAAGGACTTCGTCTGTGGGTGCCTTCTGAACCAAGGGGGGAGGGGTGTAATGTATTCAGCCTGACATGCCCGGACTTGCCCGGGCTGGCCAGGCACAACTCTTCAATAGCTTCATGTCCAAAGACAATGGGTCCGTAGGATCCTAGCCGGCCCAATCAAAGGGCCAGCTTCTCAGCCGGGAGACCAATGGTCGCCCGGTTACTGTAAATAGCCTATCGGGAGTAGGGGGTGTGTTTAGGTGTACTTGGTGGCGGGTTTTCTGAACCTATATAACCAGCCTGCGAGCTGGTCCCTTCGTCTTTGTCCTGAACTAAATAAAGGTATGCTTAGCTGAAATCACTCTCCGTCTGCATACTTTTCAGGCAGTCTTTCCTTGCAGTGGAAACCAAAGCAGCTGACATCTTTCTCCTCTGACATCATTCTCCTCTCCCCCGTATGATTCGCACAACTACCCTATGAGGTATGTTATGGTTGAAAGTGTGTGAATGGTCCATAGTCCCCCAGGCAGCTTTTAAAACATGAACCTGGGACCTGCACACCATCTGTGGCAGTAATGGGGTGACTGCTGGCATCTTTTCCTATCATTTTTTGCCTTGAGGTATTCTGCTTGTGGTGTGATCTGTCTTCTTTGTGGTGTGGCGTGGTTGTGTTATTGGATTTGTTTCTTTTAAAGGGGAAGTGATGTGTTGTGAGTGAGGACATATGTTACCTCAGAATACAGTAGTTCCCAGATGCAACTGAAAATTCCAACTGCCTTGTGGGGGGGGAGATTGAGGTGTGGAATGGAGTGAAGTCCAATCAGCTTCCATATGCAAAAGACCTTGAAACGCTGGGCGGGACTGCACAAAGCAGCCAGTCAACCCAGCCAGTGTCTTCTGAGTGGCAGTTCTTCCGGCCAAACACTAAAGGCGGGCATTTTAGAACGTTGGTCCCCACTACTGCTTTATTATAAGGGAGAGATTTCCTAATTTTCTCCCCCAAGGGGAACCAAAGTGGCCTACATGGCCAGGGTCCGGCATACCTGAGGGACCGCCTTTCCCCACACAGGCCCCAAAGAGCACTTCGGTCGGGGTCACAACACCGTCTAGTGACCCCGGGCCCCAAGGAGGCCAGGCTTGCTGCCACAAGGGCTAGGTTCTTTTTGGTGGCGGCTCCTACCTGGTGGAATGAGCTCCCGGAGGAGATCAGGGCCCTGCGGGACCTGGTACAGTTCCGCAGGGCCTGCAAGATGGAGGTCTTCCGCCAGGCTTTTGAGTAGGGGCCGCCGCCACCACTGCCACCATCGTGTGACTGCAGAGCAGTTCCGCCATGTCAGGCTGTGTTGGGTATTACAAGAGTGCAGCAGCCAGACTTGGAGTCAAGAAAAATCATGTGTGCTGGAGTTTTCTAAAACAGAATTTTTATCTTAACTCGCATTGGATTTATGAGATTCAGACAACATCCTGTTTTCTTCATGAACTTGTGGGACCAGACTAGCCGCCTATGTTTCTAAGTCGGAGAAGCCTGTAGTGTTTGATCTGAGTTCGTCTTCTTCTGTGCCGAATGAAAGGGGAAAAAAGGAAAAGGGGTGATACCGATCCTGTCAGCGCTGCTGAAAAGCCTAATCCCACGCTCACAAAAGATCGCCCGTTGCCCTCACCACTCTCAAGTTTTGGTAAAGTATGAAAGGAGAAATCATTATGTCTGCAGCTAAGAATCTTGCTTTTTTCAATATGCCCACCTTAGACTCAACTAATTTCTCTTGGTGGAAGAGATCAATAAATAATGCCCTTCAAGCTCATTGAGCTCTTTCTGGCTCTGCTAGACTATTTTATCTCTGCTAAATACCATTTTTTCAATATCTCACTATCACCCAACAGGCTGACTGGCCAGCTGAAACATCGTGGCCCATGGCATCCCCCCCCCCTCCTTTTTTGACCCCACTGGGATATGCAATAGGGAGTAAGTATTGTAGTCATTTATGTATCCTGTGAGAGGTACATTCGGAGGGGGGGCAGAAACCGTTGACATTTACTGCACGCGTGCAGGGAGGGCGGGGTATAAATGAAATAAATAAATAAATACCTCCCCGCCTCCTCGCCTCAGTTTTATTCTCACAGCAAAAACCCTGTGAGGTTGGCAAGGCGGTGAGTGGGGGACTGGCCCAGCCAGCCACCACGGCAGAATGGTGATTTGAACCTGGATGTCAGCAAGCTGCCATTCTGTTTTCTGTGACCTCTGTGTACATATCCTTACCCTGTTGCACCCGGCTTGTTTCTACTATCCTGCTTCTGTGCTGGAATGCATAAGATAACTACTGGTGGATGTGTGGGGGAGAAGATGCTGTAATGCTTGCCTATTGCTATCTCATGAGAACTGCACCTGTGTTTTGTCTGATGTTCTGCCTGGTTCCCATGGACTGGGCGCGCAACCGTTTCATTAGCCCGCCAGCGGGAATGTTATTCATTGGATATGTATCTGTTTGAATTTCCTTTATTATGCTCGCCCTACCTGTGTATCCCCAGTTCTAACAAAGAACGTGTTTGAGTATGTCTTCAACGCTTTGAAATAAATTTTGCTTTTCTTGAAAACGTGGATTTATTCTCGATGCTTGGGGATCCAACACTGGATCAGCCAGATGATCTCAGATGTGGGCTAGATCCTCGTCCGGCTCTCTGACCACTGCACCATCCTGGCTCACACATCATTCCGGGAGCTGTACGGGGGCTACATCCTGCAGGGAAGCCATTTCCAGGTTGCTGTTGTGGGGGTGTGAATTGTTCTCTCGTGTGCCTCCATCCACCCATCCATCCATCCACCTGTCCATCGCTCAGGCCTCCTCTCTCCTGGGCAATTAAGATCCGTGAGCACAGGGAGGAGAGGGGACCGAATGCCAGCTCTCAGCCCACACCACTGTCGTCTTGCTTGTGCTCATGTAATTATGCTAATGGCCTTGTTTTCAGAGAGGGTTTCTCTTCCCCTTTTAAGAAGTCAGCTTGAAGAAGAAACCACCAGTACAATGTTAATTGGAGCTGAGTAATTAGACAAAGATAGTTAGTGATCTCTCCAAAGTAATAAGCTCTTGGTGCTTTGCTTTAGTGCCATAATAATTACTAGTGCTCTACAAAGTGCCTCGGCATTTAACAAAGAGAATCCACATGAGGCTGAGTGTGTCCCTGGGGTACTGCGAAAGGCAGGGGGCCCGCGGGGGGGCTTCAAGTCAGGGGCCGGCCGGGGGCTCCTCTGGAGGCCAAATAGTCCGGCTCCTGTTCCCAGGCAGGTGGGCAGTGGCTGGGAGGGGCTGCTCAGGGAGGCAAAGGACCTCCACACATGCTTGTCAACAACTGTCCTTATTATTGTATTCCCAGGGACCTTTGAGAGGTGATGCTGTAAAGAAGCCTTGAAAGGAAAAGGAGGAAATGGTACCGAGGCCAGAAAGCCCCAAAGGGATCCGGGCCACCTGGATGGGGAGGAGGAGAGCTGACGGGGAAGGCAGCTGACAGGCGCAGGAGCTCTGTGCTGCCCTCCAGGGGGCACCGTTGCCTCTGCCTGCTCAGCGGGATCAGGGGATACAAGGAACCAATAGGGTTCCACTTAGGATCGGGGTGTGGTGGGCTCCCTGACCCTGCATCAGCAGCACCCAGGAGACGCTGGGGGCCTCAGCAGCAGAGCACTTGCAGATGGAGAAGATGCGCAACACACATCCACACGTGCTTACGTCACAGTATTCAGGGAGGCAACTCATCTCTGGGACAAATCGAGTCATTCTCAGACTGCTTATCTGAGCTTGCTTGCTTAAATTTATATCCCTCTAATCTTATTTTTGTTGTTCAGCTGCACAGTCGAGTCCGACTCTTTGTCCACATCACGCCAGGCCCTCCTGTCCTCCATCATCCTCCGGAGTTTGCTCAACCCCTTGTTCATTGCATCGATGACACTGTCCAACCATCTCATCCTTTGCCGTCCCCGTCTTCTTTGACCTTCAGTCTTTCCCAGCATCAGGGTCTTCTCCAGGGAGTGCTCCCTTCTCATTAGGTGGCCAAAGTATTTGAGCTTCAGTTTCATTATCTGGCCTTCCAGGGAACAGTCAGGGTTGATTTCTTTTAGGATTGACCAATTTGATCTCGTTGCAGTCCAGGGGACTCTCAAGAGTCTTCTCCAGCACCATAATTCGAAAGCATCTATTCTTTGGTGCTCGGCCTTCCTTATGGTCCAGCTCTCGCAGCCATACATTACTACATTACTTCTGGGAATACCACTGCTTTGACCATACGGACTTTTGTTGGCTGGGTGATGTCTCATGTGGAGGGCGCCCATCAGGGGTGCGAGTTTGCACCCAGTGAATGGGATGTTGGTGCTGGGCACAAGACCCTGGCTCATAAGGCCCTGGAAGAGATCACACCGAAGCGCTGAGGTGGGAGGAGACCTGCACGATGCTGCCGGTGGTGCCCGACTCCGTGCTTTGCTAGCTCTGCCTTGGGAAGAACTTGTCTGTGGAGGCTGGGGCTACGTGCCTGAGGGTGGACAGGCTGGGTCCAGGCAAGATCAGCCTACCGTGCACAGTGCATCCTTCCCAGGTGTGAACAGACACTCCTCACTCAGTTAGAGGGCTCTCCTCCTCCTCCTCCTCCTCCTCCACCTCTCTCTCTCTCTGTCTCTCTCTCTTTCTCTCTCTGCTTTTCACAAGCATTGCACAGCATTCCTTTTTCACTGTTTGGTGAGTCTAGTTGATTGTAGTTTTCTACCATTGTGGATATTTTTGGTTTGGTAGGATTTTTATAAATGTGTTTCCTTAAATATATGCAATGGTGTTCTTTTTTTGTGAGTTGCATTGAGTTTATGAGAAAGCAGCATGGGAACACAGAATGGAAGTTTGTCCATAAACAGAGACCACTTCAACTTGGGGCTGTCAGGTTTTATTTATTTATTTCACTTTTACCCCGCCCTCCTGCCTTGATCCAACTGTCTGCAGGCTCAGGGCAGCTTCCAAAAACTGACAAGCAGTATACATACACAATAAAATATAAATACAAAGCATCAGTTAAAACACAACCAATCAGTATAAAACATTCATTAGTTGGTGATAAAACTAAAGGGCAGTTTAAGGACACATTCAGCGGTGCCCCCCCCCCCGTTAGGTCCTATTGGATCGGAGTCCACACAGGGCGCTGCTGGTAGGACCTCTCTCCTATCGGAACGCCTGCCTGGAAAGTTCTGTTTTCACAGCCCTGCAGAACTGTGACAAGTCTCGGTGAGTCTCCTTGGCGCCGCCCTCCGTGGGGAGCGAGGGGAAAGGGCGCACACGGCTGGGGGGGGGTCCCGGTCCCTTAGCCCCCAGCTGGGGTGCCGGAGAGGCCCGCGGCAGTGGCGGTGGGGGGGGGGAAGAGACAAGGTGAGGGGGGGCACAAGGCAGCCTCACCTGGGGGGGGCACTAGTTTCGCCTAGGGCACGAAAAACCTCGGGCCGGCCCTGCTCCCAGGCCGCTCTGCTCTTCTCCTCAGCCCCCTCCCAGCCAGGAACTCCAAGGCGCCCAATTTGGGGGTTGCCTAGGGTTGCCAGGTCTGGGTTGGAAAATACCTGGAGACTTTGGGGGTGGAGCCAGGAGAGGGCGGGGTTTGGGGAGGGGAGGGGCCTCCGCATGGTACAATGCCATAGAGTTGACCCTTCAAAGCAGCCATTTTCTCCAGGGGAGCTGATCTCTGTCAGCGGGAGATCCGTTGTGAAAGCGGGAGATCCCCAGGCCCCATCTGGAGGCTGACAACCCTACTGGGTCCCCTGCCTCTGTCCCTTGTGGCTCTCCATCTTGACTTGGGGAAGGCAGCGGGGATTTGTGGCTTCAAAAACTCCTCCTCGCGTAGCTAATGAAAGGGGTCTTGTGAGGCACCATATATTTAGGATGGGGGGAGGCAGAGTTTGTTGGGCGGAGCATCTGGGTCGCATGCAGACGGTCCCTCCCAGGTGGCGTCCCCGGCAAGGCCAGTGGAGAGGTCTCGGGGAAGGCCTTCCTCTCTGAGTAGACGGCATCCTAGTCAGTGGACCAGGACAACTTGCTTGGCCTGCTCCCGAAGGGCCCGATCCTTCACGTCCCCTCGCCGGGTGTCGCCCGGAGGTGCACTCCCACAGCACTGCTGCAGCCCCACCTGCACTCCTGCGGCCTCCTCTGCATCCCCGGCTGCCTCGAGGAAAGACGTCTGGCGGAAAGATCTACGTGTTGCTGCTCTTACTAAACTGAAGTGGATGCGTGACGTGACGCGGCACGGGCCCCCGCTAATGGCGCAGTGCAAGGTTGTCACACGCGAGGAGCACAACAGCAGCCCGGCTTGTTCTCGCCTCCCTCATGTTTAATACATCAGCGTCTATCTTTTCATCAGCCGCGCAGACAGATTTTCACAGCAGGAGAGAGCACTGGCAGGGAAACGGGGAGACGTTGCCGAAAACTGGCTCTTCCTCCTCCTCCTCCTCCTCCTCCTCCTCTTTGGTTCAGTACCTTGATTAATTGTGCTCACTTTGATTTTAATAATCCCATTTTATTAATATCCTGCAGGCAGAAGAAAAGAGACAACGCGGGCCGTTTGGATCCCCCCCCCC
>NW_015172564.1:652298-661244 GCF_001447785.1 Gekko japonicus | reverse complement strand
CAGCACCTTCCCCAGGAATTTACCTCCGGCTGCCGTGAACCAGTCGGCTGCACCTTCTGATAGGACTCGCACCTGGGGGGGTGGTTTCCATCCCTGCCTCCCCAGCCTGTTCCACTGATTGTACCGTATCATGTTGCAAGTTGCTTTGTTTGAAAAATTATAATGAAATAATTTCAAAAAACATAAACATGAAAATATTCAGCATGACAGTCCATGAAAGGGCAGCAGTCCATCGCTGAAACATTTGCCCAGGGCTCAGGTGCCATCCTCCAGGTGGGGCCTAGATACCTCCTAGAATTACGACTGATCTTCACGCGACAACAGATCAGTTCCCTGGATAAAATGGCAGCTTCATACGGTGGGTTCTATGGCATGATACACTACTGAGGTCCCTTCTCCCCCCCAAAAAAAAACTCTGACCTATCCAGGAGCTTTCCAGCCCAGAGTTGTCCAGTGGGCCGTATCTGGCATATCTCCTTGGCAGGGAGATCCACAGTCCGTGACCAAAAGTGCTGTGCTTCTTTTAGCATTTCCAAGGTCACAGTCAGAAGGCTGAGGAAGGAGAGCAACATTTAAACACAGCCAATACGAAACCAGCGTGGAATAAAACTGCATTTGTGCTGGGGGTTGTGGGGAAACCTGAACCCCATGACTTTTGCACAAAACAGTCTTTATGTTTAGCTTTTTATAAAAGCCCATCTTTCCACCCCACTGAATCCATGAAGAAAGTAAAACCAGACAATACAAGACAGGTCTTAAAAAAAGCGGCATCGGCTGCATACCCTAAACGCCAGCTGACCGTAGGACACATTCTGACTGTCCCGATCACACTTACTGGGTCGTGAGTCCACCTGAAGCCTGCGAGGAGTCAACATACTTGGGATTAGGCAGCACAAGAATCACCAGCTTCAGAGCTTCTACACCGAGAGCCTTGGGAGGAGAGGCAGGGCCATATTCGGCAACCCACGGCCAGGCTGAAAGGGAGGCAAACATCACCTGGGATGGCAACACGGAGACCAGGGGCTGCCAGCAAGAAGTCCTCTCTCACTCACGGCCAATTTTTCAAAAGGGGTGAGGGGATATAGGGTTGCCAAGTCTAAGGTGGGGGATTCCTGGAGATTTGGGGCAGAGCCTGGTGAAGGGGGAGTTTGGGGTGGGGAGGGAACTCAGCCGGGTAGGTTATGATGCCATAGAGGCCACCATATAAAGAGGAGGAGGAGGAGGAGGCTGGATGTATACCCCTGCCCTTCACTCGGAGTCTCAGAGCGGCTGACAAACTCCTTTCCCTCCCCCTCCCCACAACAGACACCCTGTGAGGTAAGGTGAGGCTTAGAGTGCTCTGACAGAAACTGCTCTTTTTCAAGAACAGCTCTTATCAGAACTATGGCTTGCCCAAGCTCATCCAGCAGCTGCAAGTGGGAGGAGTGAGGAATCAAACCCGGTTCTCCCAGATTAGAGTCCGCGCACTTAACCACGACACCAAACTGGCTCTCCATAAAGCCGCCATTTTCTCCACAGGAACTGCATCTCTGTCGTCTGGAGATCACTTGTGATGCCAGGAGATCACCAGGCCCCACCTGGAGGCTGGCAACCCTGTAAAGACTCTGTAGTCTGGAAGTTGTGTCTAATTCCCAGAGAACGCCCAGCCCTGCTGGTGGCTGACAGCCCTAGAGTGGCGAGGAAGGAGCTACCAGCCTGGGCAGATCCACGGAGAACTTTGCAAAAGAAAGAAGACGACCCTTGAGCACTTTGACTGGGCCCAGAAGCCAAGAGGTGGATGCAGACGAAGCATCCCCCGCCCTCCTGAGCCCCCCCTCAGGCGCCTTGGGCATCCGGGCACAGGGGTGGTGGGCGTGGCTACAAAATGGCTCCTGCAGGGGGCGGAGCCAGCCACAAAATGCCAGGGAGGGAGGTCCCGCATAGCTCTGATGACAATGCTTCAGCCTTTCAGGCAGATGCCTTTTAAAATGACGATATTGTTTAAAGATATTTCCTTGCTGCCGCACGGCTGGCCTTCACTCCCGGCGGGATTCTTGCGCTGTGTGGGCGGCTACCGCCGAAGCCATGTTTTTCGGAATGTGCACAAGCGATCAGCCCTCCAATAGCCAATCACGTGCCTTCCTCGGTGTGGACCTCATCTGGCCCCGCCCCCTTTCTGGAGCTCCTCGGTGAAGGCCACACGGGGGAGCCACTGGCATAGGTGGTGAGTGGATGGAATCACAGGGCCTTGGTGGCTGCTTGAACCAGTGGTGCGGCCACCCTATTCTGGAACCGTAGCAGCTTCTGAACTGTCTTCAAATAGGAGACACTAGGGGCGCCAGCCTCCAGGTGGGAGCTGGGGATCCCCCAGCTCATCTGTCCAGACTACAGAGATCAGTTCGCCTGGAGAAGATGGATGCTTTCAGAGGGTGGGCTCCATGGCACTGTACCCCCACTAGGGTCCCTTTCCTCCCCAGGCTCCACCCCCACATCCCTAGGAGTTTCCCAACCTGGATAGGGCAACACCACACCCCATCCCCCTCCAGTGGCCGGGGTGGGGTGGGGGGAGATCCTGGCAACTCCTAGCAGACCCACCGCAGTGCTTTTAGCAGTCAAGGCCCACATTATTCAGGAGCTTCCGTCCATGTTTTATGGGAGCAAGAAAAATTGCACCAATTAAATAGTGAGACCCATAGCTCTACCTGTGTGCTCAGCTGTTTGGATCTGAGGCAACAGGGAAAGCTTTTGGCTCTCAACATCTCAGGCACATTTGACTTGTAAGGCAGTGCACTTTGCATCTTTCCGTGTCAGGAAAACAGCAGCATTTAACACTCCAGGCTGTTTTTGCACACCAGCCTTGAGAGGTGGCTCCTGATGGAGAACCGGGCCGAAAGAAGCCAGTCCTCCTAGATCGCAGGCACACTCTCAAGGGCCCCTTCATAAGAACATAAGAGACGCCAGTGTTGGATCAGGCCAAAGGCCCATCCAGTCCAACTCTCTGTCACACAGTGGCCAGAAATACCAGTGCCATCAGGAGGTCCACCAGTGGGGCCTGGACATTAGAAGCCCTCCCACTGTTGCCCCCCCCAAGCACCAAGAAGACAGAGCATCACTTGCCCCAGAGCCCCTATCTATACCTTGTGGCTAATAGCCACTGATGGACCTCTGCTCCATATGCCTATCCAGTTCCCTCTTGAAGCCGTCCATGCTTGCAGCCGCCACCACCTTCAGTTCAGGGCATCCTAAGGACACGCGGCAGAAATCCCGTCCTCGTGACCAGGGACTTTTCTGCCCAGGATTGCTCCTTGGCTGTCCTCACAAAGGCAGGCAGAGCAAAGGTCCTCTCCTTCTCCCTGGCCATCTGGGATGGGTCCTTTGGATGGCATTTTAGCAGCTTTGTTTGATTCTCCAATATGAAATACAGCCCTCCAAAGGACCCTCCCTATTGGAAAAACCATAAAACGAAAAATCTTTCCAAATGTCACTCTTTGGAGCCCGTTATTTAGGGCCCGTTGTGCACCACAGTACATCACGAGCGTGACACGTCCCTAATGCAGCTCTACATAACAGCAGAAGGCACATATCCCCGCTCCCTGGAATTGCCTGTCAGGGAAATCGAAGCCGACAGGTGTGAGATACTGGGCAGGCTGAGGAACACAAAACTCTCTGGCTCAGATTGGTTTGCAGGTGGGGGGGGGGAGAGATGTGTGTTTTTAGGTGGGTTTTTTGTTTTTGGTTTTTTGCAGCTTCAGAAATGTGTGAAGCAAGGAGAGCTGGGGAGCCAGACTCTTTAATGCCGGGTACCTTTCCGACAGGGTTGGCTTCTGCTTTCCAAGGCCCCCGTTCTTCCTCCTGGAACGTGTCTTATAGCCAGATCAGTGTGGTTAGAGGATCGAAGAGACCCAGGCTCAATCTTGGAGGCCTGCTGGGCAACCATCCTCTCTCAGCCTCACTTACCTTACAGGGTTGCTGTGAGAATAAAATGGAGGTGGAGAAGAGAATGACAGAAGCTGCTTTAGGTCCCCATGGGTGGGGGGGAGAGGAGGTTGGATTTATACCCTGCCCTTCACTACTGGGAGGAGTCTCAGAGTGGCTTACAATCTCCTTTCCCTTCCCCTCCCCACAACATACACCCTGTGAGGTAGGTGGGGCTGAGAGAGCTCTCCTGAGAACTGTCCTTGAGAGAACAGCTCTGAGAGAACTTGTGACTGACCCAAGGTCACACCAGCAGCTGCGCGTGGAGGAGTGGCGAATCAAACCCGGTTCTCTCAGGTTAGAGTCTGCACCAAACTGAAAGGCAGGGTATGCATAGAACAAACAAATGGACAAGCTCTGCAGACAGTTGGATCAAGGCAGGTCAACACTGCTGTTATTGGTCGATCTCACAGCAGCGATTGACATGGTTGATCATGATCTTCTGAGCCACCATCTCGCTGACAGGGGAGTCCACGGGGTAGCCCTGAAGCAGCTCACCACATTTCTCCAAGGCCAAGAACAGAGGCTGGCGCCGGGAGAGAGGATGTCACCTTTTGTTGTTGTTGTTTTTGTTGTTCAGTCGCACAGTCGAGTCCGGCCAAAGTATTTGAGCTTCAGTTTCATTATCTGGCCTTCCAGGGAACAGTCAGGGTTGATTTCTTGTAGGATTGACCGATTTGATCTTCCAACTCTCGCAGCCATACATGACTACTGGGAATACCATTACTTTGACCATGTGAACTTCTGCTGGCAGGGTGATGTCTCTACTTTTTATCATGCTGTTTAGGTTCGCCATCGCTTTCCTCCCAAGGAGCAGGCATCTTTTAATTTCATGGCTGCTGTCACAGTCTGTGGTGATCTGGGATCCCAGGAACGTGAAGTCTGTCACTACTTCCACGACTTCCCCTTCTATTTGCCAAGGAGTGATGGGGCTGGATGCCATGATCTTAGTTTTTTTTTATGTTGAGCTTCAAGCCCACTTTTGCGCTCTCCTCTTTGACCCTGAGCAAGAGGCTCTTTAGGTCCTCTTCCCTTTCTGCCATTAGAGTGGTATCGTCTGCATATCTGAGGTTGTTGATCTTTTCCCCAGCAATCTTAATTCCCGCTTGTGATTCATCCAGGCCGGCATTTCGCATGATGTACTCTGCATATATATTAAATAAGCAAGGTGACAATATACATCCTAGGTACCCCTTAGTCTGTGGGGTTCCTCAGGGGGAAGTCCTCTCCCCAATGTTATTTAACATTTATATGCACCCCAGTGCCCAATTGGCATGGAGGTTCAGGTGGGGTTGTCGCCAGTATGCAGATGACACCCAGCTTTCTCTGTTGATGGGCAGCCGGCCAGGAACTGCCTCAGGAAACCTGCCCGAGGGACTGGAGGCTGTGGCAGAGTGGCTGAGACAGGGCAGGCCGAGACTGAATCCTTCTCAGGCAGAGGTTCCGTGGCTGGGCCAGGGAGACTCCGGTCTGGGATGCCGGCTCCTGGCTCTTGAGGGCATGCCACTGAGACCGGCACCTGCCGCCATGAGTCTGGGTGTGATCCTAGACGCCTCTTTTACAATGGAGGCCCAGAGGTCACTACTACTGCCAGACTGGCGTCCTTCCAACTTTGCCAGTTTAGGCAACTGGCTCCCTACCCGTCTCGCCCTGATCCAGGCAACGGTCACCTCCAAACTGGATGACTATAACTCCACGGGCCTACCCTTGGCAATGTTCCCTCTAAGCTGAGTTAGTGTGAGCCAGCTCACAGTTTTTTAGCCTCTGGCTCACACATTTTTGTCTTAGCTCAGGAAGGAGGGCTCCAGAGCAAACCAATTTATGCAATAGACAAATCGCTCGCTCACTACTTTAATGCCACTGGCTCACAAGGTAGAATTTTTGCTCGCAGGACTCCACAGCTTAGCGGGAACATTGCCCTTGAGGCTGACCCAAAAACTCCAGCTGGTACAGAATGCGGCTGCACGGGTCCTCACAGGGACACTGCACACAGCACACATCCATCCAGCACTGTTGACCTCCAAGGCCCTTAGCGATCTGGGACATAGGACTCATTGGGACTGCCTCTTCTGGTGTCCCTGCCCAGGAGAGCATTGCCCTCATTAGAACAGAATCTGCTGGTGGTCCCTGGCCCGAGAGAGATTCCGCTGTCCTCAGCTGGAGCCAGGGAGTTTTCTGCCCTGGCTCCAACCTGGTGGACTCTCTGCTGAATAACATCCACGCCCTGTAGGACTGGTACTCCCACCCCCTGCCTCCCTGCGAAGCCAGTGGCTTCATCGGGGAAAAAATTAAATACCACTGTAGGATACTGTTGTGGTTTTATCTGTTTTCATCTGTTTAGTGACGTTGTATTTGTTATCTTGTTATATACCGTTCTCCTGAGCCTGGGTTTTCTGGGGGAGGGCAGTTTAAAATCAAATTCTTCTTCTTCATCAGCATCATCGTTTGTGCTGGCCTGTCCAGAATGCCCCAGTCAGCTCAGGCCCAGACTCAGCCTCCTGTTCCCCAAAAGGGTCAACCAGGCCTGACAGGGAGGGCATGAAGGCTGCAGCCCTGCTCCACTGATATCCAGAGCAGGCCCGTAGCCACACTGGGGGCATCTGGGGGCCCACCCCCCCACAACTTACTGCCAAGCCCCCCCCCCCACTTCCCATTCATCCCAGGCCCCCCAAATTCCAATTTTTATTTTATTTCTGGTGCTCCCTTGGGGGGGTGTCTGAGCGGGGTGCCCCCTGAGTTATTTAAAGGTCCCTCAAACTAAAAAATCCTGGCCACAGGCCTGACCCACAGGTACACTGCTTCTGAACACGGGGGTTCCATTTAGCTTTCATGGCTCAAATGGGTCTCTAGGCTGCATCTCAGGCCATCTCAAGCAGCAGAGGGCCCTGGCCAAGCTGGATCTCGTCAGATCTTGGCGGCTAAGCAGGCTTGGGTGTGGCAAGTACTGGACAGGAAGCCCCCAAGAGTCCCAGGGTCATGACACAGAAGCAGGGAAAGGCAAACCACCTCTCAACATCTCTGGCCATGAAAACCCTACAGAGCCGCCATAACTCCGCGGTGACCTGACGGCCTTTTCCCCCACCAAGGCTGCAGAGTACTTAGTATTTATGTGGCATAAATACTTGCCACCTAGGATATTCTTGCATTCCTTCCAACAGCCCTGCAAGGTAGGCTAGTGTTATCATTCCCCCATATTGCCACAGGAGGTGGCGGCGGCTACAAGCACGGACAGCTTCAAGAGGGAATTAGATGTATAGATAGGAACTCTGTTGGAACTGCAAGTTGCTGACACTTCAGTCATTACAGAGTTAAATGTTGTTTGTTAGGAAACAGGATGTTACGTTACATAAAAGTTTGTGGGAGTTGTTTATCCTAATGAAGTGACCTGTAACCTTTGTATTGGTCAACTAACATCTTGTTTGTAGGAATGCTTTGATCTAGCATGAATGTATTCACAAGTTTATGGCCCTTTGTGTGAACCAAAGCGGTAGTTCTCTTCTAGAAGTCAAGAGAGATAGAAAGATGTAGCTGTTACCATATATTACTGAGAGTAAGTGCAAGTATGTAACTTTTTATTTTATTTCTTTTATCCAAAGTACCATACCCATGTTTTATTTTGTTTTATAGTAAAGATATTTTTTTTCTTTTACTAAGTATGTGCTCTTGTGTTTGCAATACAACCATCGACCCTGAATCAAAGAATCCCAACAAACTCTAATCAGTCCGGGGCAAGGGATGCTCTGTCTTCTTGGTGCTTGGGGGGGGGGGCAACAGTGGGAGGGCTCCTGGTGTCCCGGCCCCACTGCTGGACCTCCTGAGGGCACCTGGTGTTTTTGGCCACCGTGTGACAAAAGAGCGTTGGACTGGGTGGGCCACTGGCCTGACCCAACATGGGCTTCTCTGATGTTCTTATGTTCTTAAGGTTGAGACTGAGCGGGCGTCTAAGGCCACCTCGTGAGACTCGAACCGGGAATCTTCAGACTCACGACTCATCCCTTGAGGGACCCCCTCACCCTCCAGCACCCTCTGGCAGACTCCCCGGAACTCCCCGATATTCACTGACTTCTGGGGCCAGTCGCGAGGCTGCCCCCCCCCTGCTCCCAGCAGACTTTCCCGCAGCATGCCAACCCCCCCCCCCATCTGCTCACTGGGCCATTGGCCGTTTGTCACAGCCCCCTCCTGGCCGCTTTGGCAGGGATTGGCTCCCTTGGAGCGCCAGGCGGGAGCAAGGCAAGCCCCTTGCCGGAGTCATCCTTGCAATTCCCTTCCTGTCACCATCAAGGTAATTGGAATCTTCCTGATCAATGGCCTGGCTTTCCGGAGCCTGCCTAAGCAGCTGTCCAGATGTGCGAGTGGATTTCCCGACATGTCGGCACACCTCGCCTTGGGGGTGGGGCTCAGTGACCGCCTCGTTGGCCCCCTTTAGCCTCCCCCTGTGGAGGGGAGTCGAGCGAGCGCCCGATCGCGGAGCAATCGCAACCCGGCGGTGCTTGAAAAATGCACCTCCGCAGACCTTATTTCATGGCTGTTAGGAAGAGAGATTTGCCAGGGATGGAGTCTGTGGGCAGAGCGTCTGTTCAGCAGACAGAACACCCCACCCGCTCGAGAGGCGCACTGGGGTTCCCCTCCCCATGAAACGGTCGGGCTTCAGAACTTGGAAAGGGTGGTTTCTCCTCATGATATCAAAACCCACACTGTGCCCAGCAGAACCACGTTTCCCCTCCTCAGCAGGACCACTTCAGGCCACAAGTAGAGGGTGCCTGTAGAAAAGTTTCCCAAGAGGAACCCCATCCTGGCCTGTGGAAAAGTAGGAGTTCAGGGAGAAGAGTTCAGCCCAGCTGTGTCCCCGAGGTGCCCTCCTTTCTGCCCGCAGGGACTTTTTTTGGGGGGGGAGAGGTGGGGGTGTGGTTCCAGTGCTGGGCTGAAAACTCACAAGCAGCAAACTCATCAGAGCACAGCAGCCAAAACAACAAGGGGTGGGGGACATCCTGG
>NW_015172564.1:649338-652210 GCF_001447785.1 Gekko japonicus | reverse complement strand
AACAAAAAGGCAGATCCCCCCCACCCCTCCATAAGAACATAAGAATATAAGAGACACCAATGTTGGATCAGGCCAAAGGCCCATCCAGTCCAACACTCTGTGTCACACAGTGGCCAGAAATACCAGTGCCATCAGGAGGTCCACCAGTGGGGCCAGGACATTAGAAGCCCTCCCACTGTTGACCCCCCCCCCAAGCACCAAGAAGACAGAGCATCACTTGCCCCAGAGCCCCTAGCTATACCTTGTGGCTAATAGCCACTGATGGACCTCTGCTCCATATGCTTATCTAATTCCCTTTTGAAGCCGTCCATGCTTGTAGCACCCACCACTTCCTGTGGCAGTGAATTCCATGTGTTAATCACTCTTTGGGTGAAGAAGTACTTCCTTTTATCCGTTCTAACCCGACCGCTCTGCAGTTTCATGGAGTGCCCACGAGTTCTTGTATTGTGAGAAAGGGAGAAAAGTACCTCTTTCTCTACCTGCTCTTTCCCATGCATAATCTTATAAACCTCAATCATGTCACCCCTCAGTCGTCGTTTCTCCAAGCTAAAGAGCCCTAAGCGCCTTAACCTTTCCTCATAGGGAAAGTGTTCCAACCCTTTTATCATTCGAGTTGCTCTTTTCTGCACTTTTTCCAAAGCTATAATATCCTTTTTAAGGTGTGGTGACCAGAATTGCACACAGTATTCCAGATGAGGTTGCACCATTGATTTATATAGCGGCATTATGATATTGGCTGATCTGTTTTCAATACCCTTCCTAATAATCCCCAGCATAGCATTGGCCTTCTTTATTGCAGTCACACACTGTCTCGACATTTTCAGTGAGTTATCTACTACAACTCCAAGATCTCTCTCTTGATCAGTCTCTGCCAGTTCAGACCCCATCAATGTGTATTTATATTTAGGATTTTTGGCTCCAATGTGCATCACCTTGCACTTGGCCACATTGAACCCCATTTGCCATGTTGACGCCCACTCGCCCATCCTTGACAGATCCCCTTGGAGTGCCTCACAATCCTCCCTGGTTTTCACCACCCTGAACAACTTTGTATCATCCGCAAATTTAGCCACTTCACTGCTTACTCCCATCTCCAAATCATTAATGAACAAGTTAAAAAGCAGTGGACCAAGTACTGATCCCTGCGGTACCCCACTGCTTACCCCCCTCCACTGAGAGAACTGCCCATTTATACTCACTCTCTGTTTTCTATTAATTAGCCAGTTTTTGATCCATAAAAGGACTTGTCCTTTTATCCCATGATTTTTGAGCTTACTTAGGAGCCTTTGATGAGGAACTTTATCAAAAGCTTTCTGGAAGTCAAGGTAAACAATATCTATTGGATCCCCCTTGTCCAGGGAGGGTGTTCACAGCTGAGGCACCCCTGACCTCGGCCACGGACTCCATGGCATGGAGGCCTTCAAGGACAAGAGCCAGCCCTTCAGATTGTAAGGTAAAGGCAAAGGTTCCCCTTGCTCGAAAGCCAGTCGAGTCCGACTCTAGGGTTGCGGTGCTCATCTCCATTTCAAAGCCGAAGAGCCAGCGCTGTCCGAAGACGTTTCCGTGGTCATGTGGCTGGCATGACTAAACACCAAGGCGCATGGAACGCTGTGACCTTCCCACCGAAGTGGTACCTATTTATCTACTTGCAATTTCTTGCTTTCGAACTGCTAGGTTGGCAGGAGCTGGAACTAGAGACGGGAGCTCACTCCGTCATGCGGCACACTCGGGTGTCGAACTGCTGAACTACCGACCTTCCACAGCCTGCAGTTCAGTGTCTTAACCACCTGAGCCACTGCAGCTCCTAATTGTACTTCAGATTGTACTCGAAAGCAAAAGGTGAGTTCCTGAAGGGCTCTGGGGAGACACCCTCGGGTCTGCAGTCCCCTGCTTAATCCTCAGGCAGCCACCAAGGGTCTGAACCAAGTCAAGGCAGCAAACACTTTCCCTGGTGAGAGGACACTGCAGCAGCTCACAGGCGGCAGTGGTGCTGAGTGACCCTCCGTTACCTGAAGCCCTTCGACAAAGGTTCTTTCACTTTTGGATGCACTTTTGGGTGGCATGTGCACACGGGCGCACACACGCACACGACATAACCTCAGGGTGAGCCTCCTTGCCTAAAATGTTGTGTTAGGAGCTTGGGAGCAACTGGAGGAGGAGGAGAGGAGATTGGATTCATACCCTGCCCTTCACTTGGAGTCTCAGAGCGGCTTACAAACTCCTTTCCCTTCCCCTCCCCACAACAGACACCCTGTGAGGTGGGTGGGGCTGAGAGAGCTCTGACAGAAACTGCTCTTTTCCGAGGACAGCTGTGCCAGAGCTTGCGACTGACCCAAGGTCACATCAGCAGGTGCAAGTGGAGGAGTGGGGAATCAAACCCGGTTCTCCCAGATTAGAGTCCGCGCACTTAAGAACATAAGAACATAAGAGATGCCAATGTTGGATCAGGCCAAAGGCCCATCCAGTCCAACACTCTGTATCACATACTTCACCACGACACCAAACTGGCTCTCTGTTGGGGAGGGGGTGCTGCTGCTGTGACCAAACACTTTGCAGGTGGGAGAGGGAGACATTGCTGGCTGAGCGCTGCCCCCAGAGCCGAGCACCTCCAGTCCTGAGATGCCTCCGACCCTGGCATCACTCAGCGCCTGGCGAGCAGCCGGCAGAACAAGCCCCCCCTTGCCCTAAACTCCATGCTCTGGATTTCCCCCTAGTCAGGTTGGAATCTTGCTCGCCTCTCAAAACGCACCTGTGTGTGTGTGTGTGGGGGGTGCAGATTAAGAGATGAGGGGAGCAGGTAAAGAGATGCAAAGAACTCTCCCTGCCTCCAAACAGCCATTTGGACACCACGGGCCAGCTCTGTGAAGCCGGG
>NW_015172564.1:644347-649301 GCF_001447785.1 Gekko japonicus | reverse complement strand
GGAGGGGCAAGCCCGTTTTTAATTCCAGGGCATGACACCCCCGGGCCTGCAGGCGAGGTACCTTATCTTTGTCTTTAAATAAATATGCTTTTGTCAGGGTTATGAAAAATCATCTCCCCTGTTATGTTTCATGCGCCTTGACTGATCTCTCCATTTCCTTTGGTTTCGCTCAGGCCATAAACATGGCCCTCTTTGAATGATTTCACCTCTCCCCCCCCCCCCCCCCCTCGGGGGGGGGGTGGTGGGGGTGGGGGAGTCAGCGGGGGCCCTGACCAAGGTCCTGACTGATTATTGACAAATTAAAAATATAAGCTATTGACTGGATGCTGGGATAGAGTCCCTGAGCTGGTGTCCGGAATCTCAATGAGGTTTATTGAAGCTGCACCAATCGAAACTGCTGTTACGCCCCCCCACCCCCCCCAACAGGCCAGTCGCTGCATGAATAATACAAGGAGGGGCACGCCAGCCCGCGGCTTAAGTGGAGCCCCCGCCACATCGACCCAGAGGCTCCATTCAGCATGGGGGGGCGCTTTCCAAAGGCAGGAGAGGGCAGAGCCAAGAGGCTGCAGGAAGGAGTCCCTGCCGAGGCTGCCTGGGACCCTCCCCCACGCACCCCCCCCTCCTCCAGGATGCCGCTCAGTGGTTAGGGAAGTGCCCTCTGCACATGCTTTCCCAGTCTTCTCATTCTTATTCTGACCGCCCACCACACTCAGAATGCATAGCAGATTAATCAACTGCCTGGGAGCTCATTAGTCGGTTCCATGCGCTCGCACACCACAAGGCCTCTGCCCAAGCACCACCCTAAGATACTGGAGGCAGTGCATGTGAAGGGAGGGGGGCCGCAGTCCAGAGGAGTTGCCCGCCAGCCAGCCAGCCATTCGTGGCCTTCCTACGGGACGAGGGGACACCAAGACCCAAAGAGTCTCTGCCCCATGCTTGTGCCCAGAATCCAGAGCGTCAGCCCTCAGTGAAAGGAGGCAGTCCAGCATCTGCCTCCTATTGCAGTGAGTCCGATCTGGTCAGGTCTGCTTGCCCCCCCCCCCCAACACAACTCTCCATGTGCTGGAGAGCTGGGGGGTGGGGACCAGATCAGCTCCTTGGCCTTTTAGCCTCTATCCGGCTACTCCCACACGGGGGCTTCCTTCCCTGCCTCCCCCAGCAGGGACACAGCAAGCCCTCCGTTTCCCAAAAGTCTCTAGAATTACCTGAAAACACTGTCACTCACCAAATTTCTGACATTTCCATGGCATGAGGATACATCCGGCCAGGAAAAAACAAAGCCTCTCGTAGGACCCTGTCCCCCTAATCCACGTCCAGGGAAAGGAAAAACATATCGCCAGTGTGCCTGTTGTTTACAAGTGGGGAACCCACATGGACCCGTGGGAGGGGGAGGCATCTCATCCCCCCCCCCCCCCTTTTTTTTTTCTTTCCCTTCCCTGAAAGCCCCCCACAGCCTCTCCCCTTTTCTTGCTTCCTTCTCTCCTTTCTGACCGCAGACTTCAGCTTGCCTTCCTTCCCTTCCCCTGGCAGCCTCTGTCCAGGAAAACCATGGCCCAGTTGTGCAATGCCAGCTAAGTTGGACCGTTTGCACGGAGGGGGGGGGACCCGCAAGGACTTGCGGGAAGCACCTCACTTTGTCCTGCACCACGGTTTCACCTTTCCCGCCTCCTTCCCCCCTCCCCGCCATCAAGTCACAGCTGACTCGTGCTGACCCCATCGGGTTTTCAAGGGGAGGGGAGAGGTCCAGAGGTTGTTTGCCACGGCTTCCCTCTGCATCATAACCCCAGGATCCCTCCACGGTCTCCCATCCAAATACTCACCATGGCCCACCCTCCTTCGCTTCCAAGCTCTGATGAGACGGGCTAGCCGCTCCCATATCCTCACCTTCCCCTGCTTCCTTCTCTCCTTCACGCCCACCCACCCACCCACCCGTCTACTTTTCATCTCCTTTATGTCCTTTAGACTGCACTTTTCCCCACAGTGGGGATGCAAAAGGGCTGGGATCATTCTCCTCCCCCTTCATTTTATCCTTACAACAAAACTACGAGGTCCGTCATGCTGAGGGAATGGCAAGCCCACAGTCACCCAATGAGCTTCCACAGTAGAGTGAGAATTTGAACCTGGGTCTCCCAGAGTCTCCCTAGTCTGAAACTGTAACCACTGTAGCAGCACACCAGCTTCTGTAGGGTGGCTCCTGTTGAACAGCAGCAAGCAGCTGGGCATGGCTGGGTCACGCAAGCTGCATGGGATCAAGTCACCCAGGGGTTGGCCCTGACCAGTCCTCCCTCAAAGGCCAAAACAGCCCTGAGAAGGGCTCTGCCTCTCCCCCCCACACACACACACCCCGTTTACTGCCAGAAATCAAGGCTTGAAAGCTGGCACTGCTATTGCAGTTGCCTAGCAACCATCACCAAAGGCATTCATTTCTGAAAGCCAGAGGCATTGCTTTTATCATTTTGGAGGATTTTAACCACCCACTGTGGGGGGGGGGTTGTTTGTATGTTTGCTTGTTTGTTTTGAGGTTTCAGATTTTTTTCTGTAGACCTGTGCTTTTCTCTGTCCTGTCTGCTCACAGCTTCACTTTCTGGATCTAAGTATCCACAGATGGAGCCTTGTTAAGAATTAGATGCATTAATGATGAATAATTATTATCATTCCTGTAACTCCAGCTCAAAGTGCAGGAAGCAAACTTTTGAGAACCTGCAAATACTTTGGCAAGAACAGATGCTCAAAGCAGCAAGTTAAAAAGTGAAGCTATGACCCCCCCCCTCCGTGGGAGAACCAGGTTTGATTCCCCACTCCACATGCAGCTGCTGGTGTGACCTTGGGCAAGCCATAGCTCTGTCAGAGCTGTCCTTGAAAGAGCAGTTCTCGGGAGAGCTCTCTCAGCCCCACCTACCTGACAGGGTGTCTGTTGTGGGGAGGGGAAGGGAAAGGAGATTGTAAGCCACTCTGAGACTCCGAGTGAAGGGCGGGGGGATAAATACAGCTCTTCTTCTTCTTCTTCTTCTCACAGCCCACCACCTTCCCCTCCTCATGCCCACCCTGGGCAGTCAGCTCAGCTGAGCAGCAGGGGTGTCTGGACCAGGACGGAGCCCCAGGGACAAGTGGAGAACTGAGCCCAAATCCCCGGGCCCCGGCTGCAGGCTCTGGAGAGGCAAACAGAAAGATCCACTCGGAATGGGGAATGGGCTCTCCCTCCGAAGAGGAGATGTATTTGGGCAGCAGGGATTATGCAGACGGGGTTACAAAGGGCTCCAAGAAGGAAGGCAGGGAAATCAGGGCTCCAACAGGGGTGGTTTTCGCCAGGTGGCCTCCTGGGCTGCGAGGCCTCTTCCGGCCACAGCAGCGGTCCTGGCGGCTGGGCCTCCTCCTCCTCCTCCTCCTCCTCCTGGCACAGGCAGCTCCGAGACTCACAGACCAGGCTGGGGGAAGGGGGACCCTCCCTGTGTCCTCGGGGACTCCAGCACCAGTTGCTGGCATTTGTTTTACAGGCACCGAAACTTTGGTCTCCTGTTCCTTGGCAGCAAACTGCCTCCCCCCCCCCCCCCCCCCCACGCCTGGCAAAGCCCCTTCCAAGTTCACGGCTAGATCCCCCTGCCCTCCTTGAGAACTTGGTGGGGGTAGCAGATTGTTTGTGATGGCATCAGATGGGCACAGATGGTGCCATCTGCTGTGAGATCTCGTTAGCTCTGCGACAAGAGCTCTTGGTTGCCATCCAAGGGGCAGGCTGCCAGCATCACCCCCGCTGGCTCCTGGGTTTCTCTCACGCCTGCAGCCGGCAACACGGGGACGGGTCCGCTCTGCAAGGAGAGGCTCCTGCTGGCTGCTGCCCAGAGAGTCCGGAGGAGGAGGAGGAAGAGGGAGGGAGGGAGGCCCCAAGCGTCCAGCAGGAGCCCCCGCCCGGCTCAGGGACCCTCCCACGAAAGAGCCAGGTGGAGGCCACCCAGTGGGGGCACTGCCTGTGGCCTTCTTGCCATCCCCGGGAGCCGGGAGTGTGCCTCAGAGGTGCCCGCCAGGCAAAGGGAGGCCGGGTCACCCAGCCCATGGCTCTGCTGTTCTCCCGTTGGCTCCCCCGGGCCATTGTTTGGCGCGCACACACCCCTGACGCGCGCTCTCGCCCCACCACCCTCTCCCTGTGCCTCTCTGGGGAGAGAACTTTGCCCAGGCTGCACTTCAGGGGGGTTCCTGGCCAGCGGCGGCGGCTGCTGCTGCTGCTGCTGCTGCTCTGCTGGGGCCCCAAAGGGAACAGCCTGACTTGCAAGGGTCTCCCCAGCGGCCTTACAGAGGAGCACCCCTTTGTCCTTCCCGTTTGCAAACGGGGAGCTGAGGCTCAGAGTGGGCGGAGGGCTTCGATTCAGGTCTAGTTCCATTCTGTGCCGTGAGGTGTGCAGTCACTGCTCGGAAAAGCAGAGAGCCACCCCCCACCCTCCCGCCTCCTGGTGTTGCTTGTTGAGGGTTAACTCCAGACGAAACCACTTTTTCTGAGCAAATTCCAGCTTTGGTTGTGCGCACCAGGCCCCAGAGTCTCTCTCTCCTGGGAACCCACCAATCAGAGAGCTGCCTGAGTGTTGGAAAATATTTATGTCACCTCCCAGGCAGTGAGCAGACTCAGGGAGCTTCCGGTACTTTCTGATCGACAGGGTCAGCTCCCAGCAGCTGTTTCTGAAGCAGGAGCGAGCCCAACAGCTGTGCACAGCGAGAGAAGCTGCCAACGGTGGTGCCATCTTGTATTACCACAGGAGCCCTTCCTGGCCCCAAGAATGCAAGTTTGCGCATGCACATGCGCACACACACACACCCAGAGCACAAGAGAGCTCTCCTGGGATGCTCAGCTTGCCTTGGCTTGCCTTGCTTCCAGTCACACATCTACCTGCAGGTACAGCTGCAGCAACCTGGCACTTGAGGTGAGATCTAGCACACCTTTCCTTCCTTCCTTCCTTCCTTCCTTCCT
>NW_015172564.1:634132-644321 GCF_001447785.1 Gekko japonicus | reverse complement strand
CCTCCCTCCCTCCCTCCCTCCCTTCCCCCCTTCCCTTCCCTTCCCTTCCCTTCCCTCATGAAAAAGGAGGAGGGCTTCCAGAGCTGTGGTGTGCAGCCAGCATGCCTCCCCGGAGGCAGAGGCTGCCATTTCCCAGGCCCGGCTTCTCCCAAACAGCCAGGAAGTTGCCATTTGTTTTGCTATTAGGAAGGGTTGCCCAAAACTTTGTCGCTGAAGCTGGAGACACCAGAGCCGCTCCCTCCCAGCTGCTCTCTCCTGCTGTTGCGATTCAGACTGGGGGGGGGGGCTCCTTCAGACAGGGACCGCCCCTTGACACCACTCAAGAGCAGCAACAGCAACTGCAACAATTGCTGCTGCAGCAGCAGCGACTACTGCCCCCCCCCCCCCCCGGGGATGTGCATTTTTAAGCTGTCTTTCCCAAAGGATGATTTGCACTCATTCCTTTTTGTTTTCTCATTCAGTTCCATCCCCGTTGAAAATGCAGCTCTCCGCCTGCTCCTCCCCCCCCCTTGCCACCGCCGCCACGCTGCTTCTTAGGTGCAGCCCCCCTGAGGACTACATTTCCCAGGGTGCACTCAGATCCAACACCTCAGGCATGTCAGCAAGGGGCCAAGGGCAGGCGTGGGGGGGGGGGGGCTTCTCTTCCCTCTGTGGGGATGCTGCTTGCACAGCGACTGCGGCTCAGCATGTGCAGCAGGAGGAGGAAGGAGGGGGGCAAGGAAGGGCATCCATTCCTTTGCTGTCCCCGTTGGGTTCTGCTCCCATCAACCCCTGGGGTTTGGGGGCTCAGTTTGGTGACCGATGCACCTCCTCTCTCTCTCCACCTTTGAGCCTGACCCCGAAGTGATCCTTTTGCTTTTATGACTGTAATGTATCCAGCCCTGACCGCATGCGTGGCTAGGTCGCCACGCGGTCGTGCGAAGCGGCTGAGCTTCGCTCTCAGGAACAATGGGCCAAGCAGATCCTAGCCGCTCCAATCGGAGGGCTAGGCTCCAGGCCGAGAGCCTATGGAACTCTCGGCCACTGTAAATAGCCTGTGGCTGTTGTAGGGGTGTGTTTGGGGTGTGGGTTGTTTGCCTTTATAAACCGGCCTGCGAGCTGATAGTTCTTGTCTTGATCTGAGCAGAAATAAAATATGAGAGCTGAAATCGCTAGTAAGTCTCCGTACTTATCAACAGCCATGGCCGATCTTGGCATTAATGTTACTTTCCACAGTGGCAAACAGGAGCGAGTCTGTCTGTCTCCCCCCCCCCCCCCCCCCCACACACACACACACACAGCCCACCTGCTTCCTCTCTCAGTGTGCCACTCACGGGCCTCTTGTGGCACGGGAAAGGGGCATCTGGCGGAGAGCATAACACCCTGAGAAAAAGGGGATTCAGGTGGGTTCCACCCGGTGGCTGGTGCTGACCTCCGCGCCTTCCCCCCCACCCCCGCCAACTGCCCTGCCATAAAGCAGTGTGGGGAGAGAATGAGCCCCCGCAGAGAAAAATGATGCTTGGGGTCGCTCACTGCTGATCCACAAATGTGAAGAGGAGCCAAAGGCTTCTTTATCCAGCGCTGTTGTGTGTTAATGTGGAGATGACGGGGAAAGTTTTATTTATTTATTTATTTATTTATAGTCAAATTTATACCCCGCCCTCCCTGCAAAGCAGGCTCAGGGCGGCTTCCAACAGCAGTACAACAGTACAGAATAAAAACATAAATAGCACAGAATTAAAACACAACAATTAAAATAGTGCATTATAAACATTACAAAGTACCCGCGGCAGTTAAAAATAAACAAATGAGATGTTTTCAGATGGAAGTGCTTCGATGTTATTCCACATCAGTGTTTGGATGCTATTTGCTCGTTCTTGAGGCAGCTGCTGATGTCAACATTACAGGCCGTGCACTAAGTGCGGATTTCTCCCACCACTCTACCCACGGGGTGGGGGAAGTTGCATATGAGCTCCCCACCCCTCTCTGGCAGCCAGGAAGCCGCCCACAGCGGGCCTCCCTGAAACGTCAGAGCGGAGCCTGGAAACCAGGTCGGGAGAGCCAGGCCAGGAGCTGGCGGGCTGGCAAAGGAGGTGCCCCCTGCAGTGGGGGTGCCAGAGCACGGGCAGAGGGCCGAAGCGCTGCTGGGAGGGGCCTGGTCAGCAGCGCTCCCATTCTTTTTCGCCTCTCTCTTCTTAGAAGCCTACATTGTCACCTTCCATGTGTTTTTGTGATTGTTTTTGTTGTTGTTTTGATTTGGTTGCATTTTTTTTAAAAAACATCGATTGTAACTGAGCTGTCTTGGATTCTGCAAAGGAGAAAGGCGGCTAATGAGTGTTTTAAATAAGTAAATACCCCCAAACACCAAGACAGGAGGTCCTCCGTGGCCCCCTTTCCCACCCCCAGAGGCCAGCGGGCCATGTGGGTCAGAGCCCCACTCCCACTCCTGGCTATGAGGCTGGGGGGAAACCAACCACTCCTCTTCCACGTGCTTATGGGTGGGATGGAATCACTGCTGGGGAGTGCAGTCTTCACTGGCTTGCAGCTGAAATCTTGCCAAGCTCATGTTGATGCCCGATTTAGTGCAGACAGGCTTGTTCTCCCCATTCTTGCCGAAGGCGCCCAGGTGGACCCAGCCTTGCGAATGAGCCCGGGGGTGCGAAAGGCGAGGAACCCATCCCACCTTCCCGTCAACAGGCGGCATGTTGTAAATTCTCACAATGGCTCTCTTCATAATGAATTAAATCAGCGACGTAGAATGACACAGCAAACAGCTCGAGGGTGAGGCGGTGTTTGGGAGGTGAGGGGAAAGTCTTAAGTAATATTCTCCTTTTTTTTTTATTAAAAGCTGTCACTGCCGTTCCAGAGCCAGGGAAAGGTTTAAGCGCCGCACAGCTACTAACGGATTCATTAAACCTGCTCCAGAGCAGCTATAAAAAATCAATTTAGTTCACCAGGCGGCTTGAACTGCTGCCAGTGGCGGCGCAGCTCCCGGACGAGCACTCTTCAGCTGCGCCCGAATGCTGCCAAGACAACGGCAGGCAGGCAGGCAGGCAGGCATGGCGGAGGGCCTTGCCGGGCTGGGGGACCCAAGATGGCACCAAAGCCATCTGCTTGGGAGGGATCCTGGAGCCACATCTCCAGCCACGCACCCCAGCCTCTGTCAGGCAGGACGCGGAGTCCTGTCCTAGCAACGGGAACGAGTGGAGACTCAAGAGGGGTCCGGGGTCCAATACCTGGTTGTTGTTATCACACATGGCCTGGCCTGGGCCTGGGCGGTCCCTCTCACTCAGCAGCCTGGGGTAACAAAGTGGGCCCGCCTTGCGGGGCTGTAGTGAGACAGTGTGTGGGAAGCACTTTGGGCCACAGCCAAGTGCTATTTGTGCCTTTTGGAACCCGAAACAGAACATCAGTGAGCGAGCCTAAGCAGGTCTGTTCAGGAACCTCCCTAGGCCAGTGGAACGGGGCAGCTGCCCAGGAGAGGGTTCCTGGGATGGTGCCACAAGAGACCCGGTGCACACACCGCCCTGCTGTCACCCTGTCCTCCGCCCAGGGACAGGCTTGGGTCATTTCCCTAGAGCTGCAGCAGCTGCTAAGACAGCACAGCGACAACGGGGCCTCCACGCAGCAGGTTTCCCGGCGTAGTTTTTTTTTAAATGGGGTTTTAATAGAGTTATATCAGCACGCCCTTGCGCTGGAATATACCACCGATTCTTTGAGTTCCCAGCTTGCGTGTTGCTTTTGTTGAAGAGAGTCTCTCACGCATTTTGTTGCAGGGATATCTGTGCCTTTTCTCCTAATATCTTTGAAATGAAAGGGGATAGAAACATGATGCTTTTTTAAAAAAACGCTGGGGATTCAAAGAACTCAGCGGATCTTTCCGTATCACAGTATATCGATACACTGCTATTAAACTGCTGGTTTAAACAAAAGAAAAGAAAGCCCCTTTGCAGGAGGGGGAAGAAGTGGTTTGCCCTGGGAGGAAAGGCTGCGGGGGTGGGGGGAGCCAGGGAAAACTGGGGCTTTTCCACCTGCACAACAGGCACCCAGGCTAAACTGCAATCTTTCCCAAAACGGTGAAATAAAGCAGGTTTCAGAAATGTCAGAGAAAAGCCGGGGAAAGCCCGGGGGAGTTTGTGACTGCACCACAATGCTGTGGAGGGAGCAGGGAGAAAAACCTGCTTCCCAACAGCATCAGACCTCGGGCAGATCACCCTGGTGGAGATACTCCGTTCATGTCTCTGGCAGAGGCTCTGTTCTAGGTGGAACTTGTCGATATGCTGCATTTGGACACTAAATATTACAGACCTTGGTGATGTTTACAGTGATTTACGTGGAGATACCATCTGTCCCATACGAAGAGCTTGAGAGTGCTGAAGAAACTTCATATACCTCATCAGTAGTTCTTACAACAATCTTATAAGGTAGGCAGGTATGCCAATCCCGTCTTCCTATTGCAAATGGGGGGTTAAGACGGAGAGTGTGGCTGACCACAGAGGGACGTGTGGATCCAGACCAGCACAGCCTTCCCTACAAATCCGGAGTGTGCAGGGCCTGGTCTCAAGGTGGGGCTGATTCCAGAGCCAAGAAACAAAACGGGATCCCTTTGAAACAACTTGGAGGCGCACATGAATGGCGCCTGGAGAACTCTGCTCTCCACTCGGCCGCCTGGGTTGCTAGGCTTTATTTGGCGGAAGATCTCCCACTATTGCTGCCGATCTCCAGGTGGCAGAGGCCCGTTCCCCCGGAGGAAATGGCTGCTCTGGAAGGCGGACTCTATGGCATCAAGCCCCAGACCCCGCCCTCCTTAGGCTCCACCCACAAAAATCCCCAGGCATTTCCCCGCCCAGAGCGGGCAACCCTCGGCAAGGTGCGACTCATGTGAAATGCAAGTGCTGCTTCTCCGCTGAGCTGTCCTTTCTGTGGTTTCCAGAGGCTGGGAAGATTTTTCTGCAGCTCTGTGCAGCGACGGAGGTTTTGCTCTGACGCGGCTAAGGAGCCACCGGGGTGGGGTGGGGGGTGAGACACAAACACAGCAGACATTAATTCGTTCATTCGTTAATTCATTCATTCATTCCCTCCACGGGAGTGGCGCAGCACCTGCTTTGCCGCTGTGTTTACTTGAGGGTGGGAGACGACACAAACTGCAAGAGGGCCACAAACGCGGGGGGGGGGGGAGAGACGGAGGATGGAGGCAGCTCCACAAGGCGGCCTGGAGCACAGGAGACCTCCAAAGGAAGCCAGAGCAGCCAAGTGGGGAAGAAGGAGAAGATGACGACGACAGCCGTGCCGCCACCCCCAGGGCTTCTGCAGGACAGGATGAGGGGATCCAGCTGGGAGAACGCAGGGCCACTCTGCCTGCCTGCCTGCCTGCCTGCCTGCCGCCTCTGATGGATGGAGCTGGGAAGGGCTGTGGGTGCTCAAGAGCTCCAATGCAGAAGGGCAGGTGCGGGGTGGCAGGGCACCTTCAGCCTCCGTTGCTGACGAGCCGGTGACCGGCCGGGCCTCCAGAGACCGGCCTGCTGGCTTTGCCTGCTTCATGCTGCTGAAGAGGAGGAGGAAGGGTGGGTTCTTATGCCCCATGTCTCTCTGCCTTCCAGGGGTCCCAAAGTGGCTGACAATCGCCTTCCCTTCTCCTCCCCACAACAGGCCCCTTGTGAGGCAGCTGGGGCCGAGAAGGTTCCGAGAGAACTTGTGACTGGCCCAGGGTCACCCAGCAGGCTTCATGGGGAGGAGGAGTGGGGAATCAAACCCGATTCTCCAGATTAGAGTCTGCCGCTCTTAACCACTGCACCACACTGCAGGAAAGAGCAGGAGTCCAGCAGCAAAGACCCACAAAACCTGTGGCAGGGTGAGGGCTCACAAAAGCTCATACCCTGCCACATTGACTCACGAAAGCTCCTCCCCTGCCGCCAATTGTGTTCGTCTTCCAGGTCCTCCTGGACTCTGGCTCTTTTCTCCTGCTGCAGAGAGGCTCACGTGGCACCCCGGCCATCTTGACGTATCTGAAGAGATGGGCGGTGACTCGGGAAAGCTCCTCCCCTTCCACGAATGTTGCTGGTCCTTCAGGCGCTCCTGGGGTCTCTCTCTCTTTCCTCCTGCTACGGACAGACTAACACGGCCGCCCGTCTGGATCGACACCAGGCTGGCTCTCTGTGCTGTGCCTCCAGCCGAAACCCTTGACTTCAGGGATGCCTTCATTTACTTCACCCGGCGTCTCCCACGTTTCTCTCCCTCCCCTTCTCCATTCTACCCCCACCACAGCCCTCTGAGGTTGGTCAGGCGGCGTGTCTGCGAGTGGCCGGAGCCTGAGTTCAGCCAGCCGTCTTCCACAGCAGCTCGAGGCTTCAGACCTGGGTCTCCCGTGTCCTGGCCCAGGACTCTTAGCGCTATGCCACACTGGCTCCCCCAGCTGGGAACACTGCCCTCCCCCCCCCGACAGTCCAGGGCTGGACTGCGGCCCAGCTTACCCGTAGCTCTGCCCAGACCCCAACGGCTGCTGGGAGGGACTGAATCATTGGCGATGAAGGTGCTCTCTGGCAACCAGGAGGCCTCTGTCCGGGGCTCGCCTGGCCCCAGGGCCCTTGCTTGGCAGACTGGAGAACTTTCCCGGCAGCAAAGCCAGGGCCTAGCCTGGAGTTGGCTGCGCTGGCACAGCTCCGCTCCGCTCCCCTTGGGGCCAGGGAACAGCCGGGCCAGGCCGGGCAGTGATGTGTCAAGTGTTCTCAAGGCCCTTATAACGCGAGCCAAGGAGAGCTGCGAGCGAGTCCAGGACCACTCGCTCTGTTAGAACAATCCCCTTGGCCTTATAAACCCCCTTTATGGCATTCCTCTGGTTTTGTTTTATAGAGGTTGTTAGTCACCAGCCTTTATACAATTATCGGTTTATAGTAATGGCGGGTGTTCGCCGCTGGTCCAGCGGGGGTGGGGAGTAGCAAAGGTTTAAGTAGGAGCTTAAATGCCTTTACGAGGCCCTGGAAGGATTTGCGCCTTTACGAGTCTGTTTGGCGTGGAAAGCGAGCGGGGTTTCTTCCTGCGCAGACTGAGATATTGCCAGTTCCGTGCGACTGGCCTCTGTGCAGGAGGGCAAGGAGGGAAGCCCGGGCTGGCGGCTGGGATCCAGGGCACCTGGCCAGATCGGGGGGGGGGCCTTCCCGCTGGGCATGGCCAGCTCCAGCCACCGCGAAAAGGGCAGCCGAAGAGGCGCAGTGCAGCTCATGATGCGCCCTTTGTGATGGAGAGGCTGTGGCGGAGGAGGGGGGAGAGCGACTCTGTGGAGGAGGCCCCTGTGGGGGGGAGGGTCCCAAGACGCCCTCCTCCGCCTCAGATGAAGCCCATGGAGACAGTGTGTGACTGCAATAAAGAAGGCCAATGCTATGCTGGAGATTATTAGGAAGGGTATTGAAAACAGATCAGCCAATATCATAATGCCCCCGTATAAATCAATGGTGCAACCTCACTTGGAATACTGTGTGCAGTTCTGGTCACCACACCTTAAAAAGGATATTATAGCTTTGGAAAAAGTGCAGAAAAGAGCAACTCGAATGATAAAAGGGTTGGAACACTTTCCCTATGAGGAAAGGTTAAAGTGCTGGGGGCTCTTTAGCTTGGAGAAAAGACGACTGAGGGGTGACATGATCGAGGTTTAGAAGATTATGCATGTGATAAAGCGGGTAGAGAGAGAGGTACTTTTCTCCCTTTCTCACAATACGAGAACTCGTGGGCACTCCATGAAACTGCAGAGCGGTCGGGTTAGAACGGATAAAAGGAAGTCCTTCTTCACCCAAAGAGTGATGAACACTTGGAATTCACTGCCACAGGAAGTGGTGACGGCTACAAGCATGGACGGCTTCAAAAGGGAATTAGATAAGCATATGGAGCAGAGGTCCATTGGTGGCTATTAGCCACAGGGTATAGATAGGGGCTCTGGGGCAAGTGATACTCTGTCTTCTTGGTGCTTGGGGGGGTCAACAGTGGGAGGGCTCCTGGTGTTCCTGGCCCCACTGCTGGACCTCCTGATGGCCCCTGGTATTTCTGGCCACTGTGTGACACAGAGTGTTGGACTGGATGGGCCTTTGGCCTGATCCAACTTTGGCGCCTCTTATGTTCTTATGTTCTTAAGGAGCTCACGGCAGGCTCAGCCCCCACTGGAACGACAGGCAGGTGTAGCAACAAATCAAAGGCTGGTTCAGCCAGCAGTGTTGCCTCTCCCCGCACGCTTTGGGCAAGCCAATTGCCCCTTTTTAAAATTTTTTTAAAAATGAAAGCATCACCTGTATGCTTCTCCACTCAACCTTTGTCCTTTTTTAAAAAAATGTTCTTTAAAAACACCCTGGTATCTGAGGAAGCCCTGCGTGCCCACGAAGGCTCACACCTTAACACACCTTTGTTGGCCTTCAAGGTGCCCCCACTGGGCTCAACCTTGGCTCTGCTGCTTCAGACCAACACGGTGACCCCACCTGAATGTAACTGCAAAACATGCTCTGTGTGTGTGTGTGTCTGTGTGTGTGTGTGTGTGTGTGTGTGTGTGTCTGTGTGTCCAGTGGTGGCATTTAGGTCCCTCCACACAGGCAGATTTCCTGCAGTGAAGCTGCATCACACTGGGGGAAAACTGCGGAGACTGTCAGTGGACAAACCAACAAAAGGGCCTTTATCAGACTCCGGGCCTTTACCTGCACCCCCAAGGGAGGGGCAGAGGCCGTGGGCGGCGAAGGCCGGAGGGGCAGGGGGGCCTTCTCCCTCCCCACTGGTGCCACAGCAGGCTGGCCTCCCGGTGGGTGCGAGTGAGCCAGGAGTGCAACCCTGGGTGGGTCCCCTCCAGGTCCACCGTGTCTGCCCGGAGTGTCTTCCACACTGCAGGGCCTCAGGGAAGAAGAACAGGGGGTCTCTCACACCGCCCAGCAGGAGACATGTTTGACTGGAGGTGCCGGTGCAGCAGGTGGTCTTCAGCCCTGAGCCATGGCCCCTGGCCCTCCGTGGACTCTGTGAGGAGGAAAGGGCACCGGGAGTTCTCTGGCCTCGCCTGCATCCACCATTCCCATCCCCTGTAAGATTAACAGCAGCGGTTCGGTGTTCTCAGATAAGCCCTCAGTTTTCGAAAGAGAGCAGCTACCAAGACAAGATTAATTTTTCATGTTGTCTTTGTTACTTTGAATTTTTTATAAACTTTTTACCCGTAAGGAATGGGGGGGGGGTTACAGCTGGCCATAAACAATGCTAATTTCATAGCAAAGGGTGATACAGGCTCGTCCCCAGTTTGTGTGTTTAGCTGGAGCGTTTTCCGTAAATTCTCTGGCTCTCATACAAGCTGAGGCTTGGGCAACATTGTGGAGGAGACCAAACTGACCCTTGAATGTCTCCAGCTGGATCCATCGCTGTGTTTGTGTTGCGACCACGGATAGAAAACCAATCCCGGGGCGGCAGAGACCTTGATGCAGCCAGCCAGCCTGTGGAGCCCTCGCTGAGCCGCTGCCGGTCAGAGCTGCTGCCCCTCCCCAAATCCCTGCTGCCCCCCCCCCCTGCCGATCTCTTCCCAGAGGGGCCGAATGCATTCTGTTGTTGTTGTTGTTGTTCAGTCGCACAGTCGAGTCCGACTCTTCGCAACCCCATGGACCAGATCACACCAGGCCTTCCGGTCTTCCGCCGTCCTCTGATGTTTGCTCAACTTCATGTCTGTTGCATGGATGACACTGTCTAACCATCTCATCCTTTGCCGTCCCCGTCTTCTTTGACCTTCAGTCTTTCCCAGCATCAGGGTCTTCTCCGGTGAATGAAGGAAGAAGGAAATGGCAACCCACTCCAGTATTTTTGCCAAGAAAACCCCATGGACAGTGTATCAAAAGGCATTCTGTTGAGCCGGCTGGAAATTAGGGTCATCTGTAACCTGTTAGTCAATACATGCAGATATGTTTGCGATATAAACCTGAAACATTTTTTGTGTGATGTGCCACACTTGACTCATTTAATTCTTTGGGAGGAGAAGCCGGGCAGCTCTGTAGGGACGCCAACGGGGCTGCTGCTCTCTGCTGTGTTGGAGGGCCTCTTGACGAAAAGAATGCGGGGGGGAGCCCTGCTCCCCTCTGTCCTCCCTGGCCTTTCCTGGCTTCAGCGTGGGTGCTGGCCTGAGAAGGAGGCTCCTGCCGCCCACCCACCCACCCGGGGAGGTTGCTCTGCCTCCAAGGACCCCTCTTCTCCTTGGCTCTGCTTCTCC
>NW_015172564.1:633152-634113 GCF_001447785.1 Gekko japonicus | reverse complement strand
CTCCCTCCCTCCCTCCCTCCCTCCCTGGCTGTCGTGAGCATGACCCGGCTGCTGCACTTCCACTGATATGCGGTGCCCTACTTCTGGCAGACAGGGCCAGGGGGCTTGTCTTCTCACACCCCCTCCCCCTTGACTCCAGCTCCCGCTTCAGGTCAACCCCTCCCGCCTTTTCAAGCACAAAGGAGCCCCCCCCCCACTCCCATCTCTCCGCACCATCTCAGCGGCCTGGCCTTCAGCCCCAAGCCTTTGTCCGGGTGCTTCTTCTCTTGGGCTCAGGGCCAGGTGGGGGGCCAGAGAGGGATGCCTGGAAGAAAGGCGGGGCTGCTCCGGATGCCCCAGGCCCAAGGAGCCCGGTCCCTGTCCAGGTCGCAGCCCGGCCATGGGGGCGAGAGAGAGGAGGTGCGACCTGGCGTGGGCCTCCTCCGCCCGGGCTCCTTCCCCAGCTGTGTGTGGCCGTTCAACAGGGGCAGCTTCCTCAGGCAGCAGCCCGGGTGCCTTCCTGCCTCCTGCCCAGCAGGGAGCGGAGGGGGCAGTCAAGGCGCCCGGGCATCCTGGCATCCCAGTCCAAGCTGGGCTGGAAGAGAGAGCGTGCCGGGCCCACTGATCCGGAGTCCCTCTTGCTCCAGGTGCTGTGGGGCAGGTGGCCACGGCAGAGGTGTTTGGGGGAGCCAGCCCTGCTGCCACAACCAGGAAGGAGACCAGCGGGCGGTGGCCCCCTGAACCCTCCTGCCTGGAAAGACCCCAGCTCCCTCCCTGCTGGGGGTTTGTGACGTCTTCAGCCTGGTCCTCTGGGCAGGTGTGCCAAGGCCTGGGCCTCCACTCTGCCACCACTCAAGATCCAGAAATGGAGGGAGGGGGTCTGCCTGCCCAGCATGACCCCCTTTGGCCAGGGGGGCGCTGGGCCAGGCCGCTGAGCAAGGCTCCTCCCCTCCCCTCCCCTCCCCCCGTGGTTCTCCCCCCT
>NW_015172564.1:627518-632902 GCF_001447785.1 Gekko japonicus | reverse complement strand
CCCCCCCCCAGAGCCTCATAAACCACAACGGGCTCATGGAGGAGATAACGGATGTTTCTCCCCCTCTGGACAAGGAACCAGCAAAGCTGTGACATGTCCTCAGGTGAAGGCTGCTTGTCGAAAAGGATCAGCAGCAAGAACAAGCGGAGGGCAATCAAGAGTGACAAAAGGCGCCGCATCCGCCCTCGTAAAACACGGCGGCGGCAGCAGCAGCAGCAGAGGGAAGAAAACACGGCTCCCTCCGCAAACGGCGGCGGCGGGGCTGCTCATTGCATTAGCCACGGTGGGCTGGCGGCTCCCGGCTCCGGCCTCCACACGGCAGCGGCACCAGCCGATGCTTGCCTGCCTGCCTGCCTGCTTGCATGCGCCGGATCTTCGCCTCCTCCTCGGGGCCTCCTCCTCCTCCTTTAGGGATGGGGGGGCAGGACTGACCCCAAAGCACCTCTTTGCTCTCCACAAACATCCTCAGCACTATCAAATGGGGGGGCCTCCCCTCCTCTTCCCCCCTCTTCTGCAATTATTCAGACGTGTTTGCACATTCAAGGATCTGGAAAGGACTTTGTTTGCCCTCCGTGGCTTCAGCATCTCACTCCACTCGCGGTCCCTGATTGGCTGGGATCCCCGGTCTGGTTAACCCCGGGAGTAAAAGAAGGGGGGGGGAAGGGTTCCAACATAGCAGCAAATAGAGGGGGGGGACGCCAGTGAGCAGGGGCCGAAAAGGAGAACGTTGGACCCGAAAATAAAAATGAGAGGCCATTCAGGACAGCCCTTCCCCACCACCCCCACAATCTCCCTGTCCTTAAAATTACAGTCCTTGAAAAATGATCAAGGAGACGATGAAAGGAGAAACTGCAGAATTTGTAAACCGTTCACAAATGTGACCCATCCCCCCACCTCCCTCCGTGTCTTCAGCATGATGTCTCCGTGTTCCTTCCCTGTGTGGGGAGGGCCGTGGGGGCCCAGGGACAGAAAGACTCAGGGGGGGGGGGGTCTTGGGCCCTGGTGCTTAGGGGTGTGCAAAAGAAAAATTCGGTAAAATTCGGATTTGGGTTCATGGAACCCGCATTTTTTCAGAAAACCCCCCAAAAAACCCCGGATATCTATACCGGTAAAGTATAGATATCCAAAAAAATTCTGGAAACCCGAAAAATTCGGGTCCATTATAACCAATGGGGCCATTGAAGTCAATGGCAAACATCCTCTTCAAAGTTTGCAGGGGGCTGGGGGAGAAGGGGTTTGGGGTAGAGGCTCCAAATTTGGACCAGGGCTGCTCCAGCCTCTCCCCAAATGACCCCCAAAGTGTCGAGAAGTTTGGTCCAGGGGGTCCAATTCTAGGGGCATCCAAAAAGGGTGCCCCCAGATCAGCTTGCTGTCTATTGCCGGTTTGCCGCCGAACTTTGGCAGCAATCCGGCCCCATTATATCCTATGGGCCTTGGGGGCTTAGATATTTGGGTTTTCCCGGGAATCCCGAAAAAATTTGGGTCCAATACATCCAAATCCGAATTTTACCTTTTTTTCCTTTTTGCAGACCCCTAGGAGGGGGTTTGAGGGAGAGGTTCCAAACTTGGAGGGTGGCCACTGGAACCTCTCCCCAACATTCCCACCAAGTGTCAAGAAGATTGGACCAGGGGGTCCAATTCTATGGGGCCCCAAACAGGTTGCCCCCATCCCTCCATTGTTCTCTATGGTGGGGGAAAAGTTACAGGATGGGGGCAACCTGTTTGGGGGAGCATATTTGTATTGTCAGCCAGGCCCAGCCAGCACTGCAGCAGAACCATAGCGATCTGCCCCCCCCCCAACAACCTGTGCCAAGGTGCCCAAAACCAACAGAACTTGGTTCAAACCAGAGAATCTCTACTCTCTAGCAGCAGCATAGACTGAGGGAGCATGTTTGTTTGTGCACTGCCAATGCCAGCCAGGCCCAGAGCAATCGCCCCACACACACACACAACCTGTGCCAAGGTGCCAGTCAGTGCCCCAAACCAACAGAACTTGGTTCAAACCAGAGAATCTCTACAGACTGCAGCACCAGCCTACAGACTGAGGGAGCATGTTTGTGCATTGCCAATGCCAGCCAGGCCCAGCAGCAGAACCAGAGCAATCACCCCCCCACACAACCTGTGCCAAGGTGCCAGTCCAGAACCTCCGCCTTTTGCCTCTGGAAGGTCCCAGACCCAATGCCGGGCAAAGAATGACCGGGCCCTTTGTTGCTGTTGTTGCCCTCCAGTTGCAGCCAGTTTCTGGTGACCCCTCGAGGGGTTTCCAGGGCCAGAGATGCTCGGAGGTGGCTTGCACTTGCATCGCCTGGCGGTGCATCCCAGAGAAGGTCTGGCAGATCTGTGGGGAGGAAACTGCGCCCACCTTGGCCAGAGGGATCCACGGCCCCTCCCTACTGTTCCGTTCCAGAGATCCTCTCTCTCCCCCCCCCCGCCCGCTTGCATGAGGGATCCAAGGAATGCCAGGCGGTTGCTCCAGAAGCCCCTGAGCCGGGGGAGACGGGCCCAGACCTGCTGGGTGGGTGGGTGGCAGGTTGTTTCACGATCCCAAGGACATTCCTTGGCATCATCCACCAGCACTTCCGCTTCTTACAAACCCAACGCATCTGAGTCATGGGCTAAAAACTATGTGTGATGTGTCAGTCCTCAGGTGGGTACAAGTGGCTGTCCCCGCACAAGATCTGAATCTGCAGCAAGGAGGAAAGCTGCTCTCCTCCAATGCACAGACGCATGGCAGACGCATGGACAGCCGGCTCCTGGCACGGGGAGTCTTTCCCAGGGACATGCCTGGAGGCAGGTAGTGACCTCCAACCCCTCCGGCTCTCCCTAGCTGGCCCTGCAGCCCCCACCCCTCAGGCAGTCCTGCTTCCCAGTCAATCGTACTGGCGGGGTGCTGAGGAGGGCCCCGCGGGCTCTTGCGCAGGGAGCATGCAGTGAGGACGGCACCACGGCCTGGCCTGGCCTGGCCAAGAGATGCATCTGCCGGTGCCAGCTTCCCTTCCCAAACGCTACGGGCTGTACTTTCTGGCCAATATTGGGGGGGGTGGACCCAGGGAGGCCCACAAGGTGCCAGAATGAGCCCCCTGGGGAGGGCAGCCAGAAAATGGGCTCACCCAATAAAATGCAGGAAGCTGCGGTGGCTCAAGTGGTTATGATGCTGAACTGCAGGCTGTGGAAGGTCGGTAGTGCAGCAGGTCGAGACCCGAGTGTGCCGCAGGACGGAGTGAGCTCCCGTCTCTAGTTCCAGCTCCTGCCAACCTAGCAGTTCGAAAGCAAGAAATTGCAAGTAGATAAATAGGTACCACTTCAGTGGGAAGGTAACAGCGTTCCATGCGCCTCAGCATCTAGTCATGCCAGCCACATGACCACGGAAACATCTTCAGACAGTGCTGGCTCTTCGGCTTTGAAATGGAGATGAGCACCGCAACCCTAGAGTCAGACTCGACTGGCTTTCAAGCAAGGGAACCTTTACCTTTACCTTTAATAAAATGCAATAAAATCATAAAAATGATATAAACATTTCCATTCATAAAAGTTTACTATAAACCTAACATGGGAAAAGGGTACACAGGATATAAAATAACAAAGAGCTTATACACCTACATCCTTACATCTAAAGAGCCGGAATGGCGTCTCCTTCTCAGTCAGAACAAAGAACACAGAGACGGGAAGAGAAGCCATAAAATGCTAATACTTGACACCTTGGTTTCCAATCAGAGTAGCAAACTAGCTCCAAAGTTCCCGGGCATCCTATTGTCTAAACAGATTGGTTACAAACAAACATGTGACTTAACAAACATCATTAACCCTGTAAATACTGAGGTGCACCCGCCTGAGCCTCCTGAAGTCAGTGAGCTTTGAAAGGGGTCACTCTGCTTAGGACAGCAATGCGCTTTGCCCAGCAGTGCCCAGTTCGTGCCCTCTGTCAGCCAGGCCAACCAGCACAGCGCCCTGTTTGTAACCAGGCACAGAGCCCTCCCTGTCTGCACGGAGGAGGAGGGAGAGTCTTCCTGCCCGTCCTCTTGCCTCTCTCCGCAGAAGCCCATCAGGCAGGTCAGCCAGGGCCCTTCTGCATCCCACCCCTCCGCCCAGCTGCCGCAGGTGAGGCAGGGCCCTCCTCTTCCACTCCAGCAGCAGACCCACAAGGAGGGGCGCCTGAGAAGTCCAGGGCCTCCCTGGCAGCCAGGCAGGGCTCTCGATCTTCACCCACTTGGGTGACTACTGTGACATTTGCGGGTGCTGGTCTTTAGTCTCCCACGGAGGGGAAAAACCTGTTGGGTATTACAAGTTGAAAACACTCAGTACATCTGGGGTTAAATGTTTGTTTATGTTACTCACAGGAAGTCACATGTTTCTCATGTAACCAATGTTCCTTAGGTGTAGGAAGCCCGGGAATTTTCTCCCTGATCTAGGAGTTTGATTGGGACGAAAGTGTCAAAGTGTTTTAGCATTTTATGGCTCCTCTTCCCCGTCTTTGTTTGCTGTTCTCAAGAAGGAGAAGCCATAATTGCTCTCTTCTAGTCTTGTCTTTGTAGTGTAAGGATGTAGCCGTTTAGCTCTGTTGTTATTTTCATCCCAGTTACCCTTCCCCATGCTAGAATTTAGTAAAAACTTTCTATTTTAATCACACATGGACTCTCAGTACATCCTTACTCTACAAAGACAAAACTAGAAGAGAGGAGATTATGGCTGCTCTTCTTCTTCTTCAGAACACCAAACAAAGACGGGAAGAAAGCCATAAAATGGCAATACACCTTGACACTTTAGTCCCAATCAAATCCCTAGATCAGAGAGAAAATTCCCGGGCTTCCTACAGCTAAAGAACATTGGTTACATGAGAAACACGTGACTTCCTGTGAGTAACATAAACAAACATTTAACCCCAGATATACTGAGTGTTTTCAATTTTCAACTTGTAAAACCCAGCAATCTATGGGGGACCCCCCCCCCCCCCCCCCCCGCACAGACCCTGACCATGCTGCAGGCCTCCACAGCCAGGGAATCCGCCCACCCACTCCCAGGGACTGGCTTTTCCCATTTCAGAAAGCCAGAAGAGAATCGGCTTCTGGTTTGGCTCCCGCGAATGGTGGACGCATCCTCGGGTCGCTCCCAAGGGCGCCTCGCCCGCCCGCGGTGGAGGAGGGAATCTGCGCGAGCGGAGACCCAAACGATCCCCTCAGGAGAGGGGCTCGGATCCGGGGCGCATTAGGGCGCACTAGGGGGGAGTCTCTTTCTCGGCCGAGCGGTCGGAAATCGAGACTCTCGCCATGCCCTGCCCCAATGGACCTTGCTGCGTGAGTGACCCCGCACGGGGTTTAGCGGAGCCACCAGACGTCACCGAGTGATAAAGCGAACAACTGATGAAATGAAAAAAGAAAAGATCGGCT
>NW_015172564.1:623608-627389 GCF_001447785.1 Gekko japonicus | reverse complement strand
CAATGGAGAAATAAATGTTGGGACCACTTTGTGATGGATAAAGTAGCAGATAAATATGAGTCACACACACAAGGGTATGCGCGGTCCCATTCCAGATTCATTCAAAAATGGTGTCCTCTTATAACATACTTTACAGAAAACGTTTTACCAGCAAATACTAGCTATGCAGATTGGATACATCTATGAGAATTTTTTATGGTTCGAGCACTTTCATAAAATACTTTTAAGGTCCTTCTAAAATATATCTGGATTTATTATACGTTATTACTCTAGTGGAACAAGTGGAAAATAACAAGAAAGGGACAAGGTCACGGTAATAAGCTGTTCCTACTGATAAGTTTATAGATGGCATTGTGTTAAATGAATTTGCACTTACAGTCTGTATTATTGTTTAAACAGTAATCTTGTTTATGTATATTTGACTTATCTTCTAATAAAATCGTTTAAAAAAAAAAGAGCTAGAGATCTTTTGAAAGGGCATGAAAGAGCATGAAAGAGTGAAGATTTACAGTATATGAAATGGAAGCGTTAACAGCGACCCGGAGGAGGACTGGAAAAGCCGGAGAGAGAGAAACAGAAGAAGCCCCTCCATGAAATCGGGAATTTAAAAGAAGCCAGCACGCCAAGGAGTGGTTCTGAATGCGCCTTGAGGAAACTTTAACTAACAGAGCATCGAATGAACACTACTAATACACTAACATAGATAACACCTTTAACTGGTTTGAAGAAAGAAGTTTGACTGCACACAGAAGAAGCCTAAGAAGATAATTTGGACATTACTAACAGATTAATTTACAAGTTAATATATCACTCAGCTTTCTCTTTCTCCCACTATATACCCTCCCTATTTTTCTATTTAAGCGAAATACCTCTCCTTTTTAGGAGAGTAAATAAAGCCTTTATTAATAAAAAAAAGAAAGAAAGCCAGAAGAGAATGGGAGGAAGGGCTGTGGCTGAGCAGCGGGGCAGCTGCCTGGCGTGCAGAAAGCCCCAGATCCAGTCCCCAGTCAGTGCCTCCCAGCAGGGCCTAGGAAGGACTTCTTGCTGCTGACCAAGTCCCTGGAGAGCTCCTGAGAGCGTGTCGAGTGGGCTCCTGGCCCGGCTTGCGCAGGCTCCGGCGTTTGTGAGCTTCAGACTCCTCATTTCTCCGAGGAGCCATTTTCCTGGTGATTTGGAGCCTGCCGACGGCGGGAGCGGCTTCTCTGGACCAAGGCCTTTCGCCTTCACACTTCTTGCTCTTCATGTAGCATAAATGCTAATTGTTCCAGCCAATGAATATGTATGTTGCTGCCCATCCGCAACGTCTATCATTCAGTGCTCATTGGCATGAACAGAAATCCGCCTGACCTTTACTAGGAAATGGATTTGGGGCCAAGGGAAATCGGGACTTATTTAATTACAAACAGATCATAAAAGACAATGATGAGCGTGGATCCTTCTGCCCCCCCCCCCCCCCCCCCAGTCTGGGCCAGGAGGGAGAAACCTGCTGGGGAGGTTGGTTCTGACACTGGGGCCCCTCTCAGCAAGGAATGCAGAGGGCCTCATCTCCAGGCCTGCCCTTCGTCTTTCTTGGGTAACTTCGGAAAGACTGAAGGTGCCTCTGCCACAACCCAGATCCACTTGAACCTATAAATATATATTGAGGCTGCAGTGGAATTGATTATGGTCGAGTTACAAGGCTCACTGCGTCGCGACTGAAATAATCTCTGCGTTTTGCAATTCAAATGAACCGTAGATTAAAAAACCCATCTCTGAGCGTAATCAAAGTAAATGCGCAGCCACAAATTTGTCAGCCAAGTGTGCTCCGCCCACTGGAACCGCAAGCAGCCCACACTCAACAAACGGGGAGAATGGAAGAGGAGTTCGGGAAGCGACTTGGGTGCAACAACCAACCAACCTGTTAATGTCTGCAAGGAGAGGCTGAGCCTTCCCTGTCCCGCCCCCCCCCCGCCCCCCTCCTGCAGGGCAGCAAGAGTGGAGATTGGCAGATCAGAATGCCACTCAGGGCTCTTGGAATAGGTTCACCAAGATGCCTTTTGCAGGCCCTCCTTGGTCCTTCCTGTGGACTTAATGCCCAGAGTGGGGCTACCTTCCAAGCACACAACCTCCATGGCTCCATCCTTATCCTGTGCTTAACAAGGCCATGACGGGCAGAAATTCAACAGGAGCAGCTCTATTCCAGAGTGCTGGGGAAAGAGCCACCTCTTCCTGTGAGCCTGCCCCTGCAGCAGGCCTCTATGGGCCCCAAGGCCTGCCGTTCCCTGTGGGGGGGGGGGCAGCAGCAAGTCCTCCTGCATTCCTCCTGGGCCAGCCAGCGTGCTCCTTCCTTCCTTCCGTTCCTCCTTTCCTCCTTCCCTCCTTCCCTCCTTCCCTCCTTCCTTCCTTCCTTCCTTCCTTCCTTCCTTCCTTCCTTCCTTCCTTCCTTCCTTCCTTCCTGCACCGGAGGCACGGCTTCAGCCCCTCTGCCCTCCCTGGGAGCTTCCGTCATGGAGGAGGAGGAGGCTGGATCTGTCCATGCATCCTCCAAACGCTGGCTGCTGTGGAGCCATCCCGGTCTGGGCCCCACCACCGTGGGAAACTGTGTGCTGGGGGGGTTCTCATGGGGTGGGGTGGCCGGCCAGGCCAAACCCCCCGGACAGAGCCCCTTCTCGCAGAGGCCCCTCAAGCTGGGGTGCAGATAGGTAAATTTTATTCACAGCAAAAAGCCAGCACTCTAATACAAGTCAAAGGAACTCAAACCAAATCCACACAATCACAAGCATAAATGAAATATATAAAATGAATATCAAACAGTGCATGTATGTAAAACATGTTAAGTCCTGTAACAAATTACATCTATTCGCCTTTCACTAGCAGCTTTCTAGTCCTTACAGCTAACCAGCCAAGTTTGGCAAGCTTCGCTGTCACCTCGGGGCACCTACTTTCTAGGAGGTTCTTCAGCAACTGCCTCTTTTGACTAGTTGAGGACAGAGCAGTTGTGGAGAGTGGGAGAATATCAGGAAAGTGGCTCTATGCCCTGCAGTCATACATATATAACAGGCATTCAGGTTTCAATTCCGTCATTGCAACAGGGACATATACCATCAGATCAGCAAGGTTTTTTTTTTTTTTTTAAATTAACCCCTCCCCCTCTGCAAGGGCTGCAGGGAGGGCATCCCACCTCAGGAGGTGAAAAGTATGCAGACAGAGAGTGATTTCAGCTAAGCATACCTTTATTAGGTTCAGGACAAAGACAACTGACCAGCTCGCAGGCCGGTTTATATGCGTTCAGAAAACCCGCCACCAAGTACCCATAACCACACCCCCTACTCCTAATAGGCTATTTACAGTAACCGGGTGACCATTGGTCTCCCGGCTGGAAAACTAGCCCTTTGATAGGGCCAGCTAGGATCCTTCAGATCCTTTGTCTTTCGACTCAAGCTACAGATGGTTTGTGCCTGGCCAGCCCGGGCAAGTCCGGGCATGTCAGGCTGAATACATTACACCCCTCCCCCCTTGGTTCGCAATGTACCCACAGACGAAGTCCTTCAGGTACGCAGGTGGCTTCCTGGGGCGCGTCGAGCGGCGAGGTTCCGGGGTGGCGATCGGTTCGGTCTCGGGGCCCATTGGAGCCGGTTGGACCGGACCCGGCGAAGGGTCGGCTGTGGAGGGAAAGGCTGGTTCCTCGTGGCGAGGGGCCTCGGTTTCCTGCCGGAATGGTGGCTGTGGGTCTGGTTCCGGAAGCGAGGCCGGTGGCGCCGGCTCCGGGCCCTCGTCCGGATCCTCGGGGTCCAGTTGTAGC
>NW_015172564.1:618215-619269 GCF_001447785.1 Gekko japonicus | reverse complement strand
TGCTGCTCTCGGGGTCAGCAGGGTGCGGAGCGGAGCCGGGAGCGGGGCGGTGAGCAGTTGCCGGAGAGCTGGGATGCGAAGCGGTGCGGTTCCCGGAGGTCTCGGCGTCGGTGCTCGGTGCGGTGCTCGTGGTGGCGTCCGGGTCTTTGTTCATGGGGTCGTGAATCCCATCCTCGTCGCCAGTGAAAAGTGTGCAGACGGAGAGTGATTTCAGCTAAGCATACCTTTATTAGGTTCAGGACAAAGACAACTGACCAGCTCGCAGGCCGGTTTATATGCGTTCAGAAAACCCGCCACCAAGTACCCATAACCACACCCCCTACTCCTAATAGGCTATTTACAGTAACCGGGTGACCATTGGTCTCCCGGCTGGAAAACTAGCCCTTTGATAGGGCCAGCTAGGATCCTTCAGATCCTTTGTCTTTCGACTCAAGCTACAGATGGTTTGTGCCTGGCCAGCCCCGGCAAGTCCGGGCATGTCAGGCTGAATACATTACAGGAGGGTACAGGTTCTCCTTAACTCACGATCTCCTAAATAAAAAAGACAGGGCGTAGCGGTTCTCAGAGGGCTGGCCGTTTGCATGCGCTCTCAAGGTCCTAGCTGGGGCGCCGTGGGGGGGCGCATGTCAGGCTGAATACATTACAGGAGGGTACAGGTTCTCCTTAACTCACGATCTCCTAAATAAAAAAGACAGGGCGTAGCGGTTCTCAGAGGGCTGGCCGTTTGCATGCGCTCTCAAGGTCCTAGCTGGGGCGCCGTGGGGGGGCAGGCCCCCTCCTTCCACTCCCTGCCTCTGAAGGCTCTCCGGGAAGCCCAGGTCCCCGGGCACTCCCTTGCTGCCTCTCCTCTTCTTCCAGGGCGGCAGCCAGGCAAATGGAGCCGCCGAGAGTCGCGCGGCTCTTGCGCCTTTGCGGGAGGAGGCTGGATGTCGGCAGAGGGGCTCGTCCCGACAGAGCGGAGCAGGCCTGTCGGGCTGGGGGGCTCTCCTTTCCGGCGGGCTCGGAAACCAGCCCGAGAGAGGGAGAGGGTGCCCGCTGCTGCACAGGGCGGGGG
>NW_015172564.1:608859-616864 GCF_001447785.1 Gekko japonicus | reverse complement strand
GGGGGCTGGCGGCTCAGCGCAAAGGCCTCCGCTGGGCATGATGCAGAAGGTCCCGACCCCCTGGAGGTGGGGTCGTCCTGGAAGGCTGGTGGGCCCGGGGATGGTGGGGGGGGGGAGGCTGCCAGTCTCCTCCCGCGTCCTCTTCGTCTGCCCTTGTTGTTTTATTCCCCGCCATGGGAAGCAACAGTTTTACTCCCAGCTGGACTTCCCCTCCCCTCCCTGGGGTGCCTGCGGGGGGCTGGCAGGGCCCTGCTGCTCGCCTTGGGGATTGTCGCTGTCGTGCCCCCCTCCCCCGATGTGCATTTTATTATGTATCATTACAATCACAGAAGCATTATAAGAGGGCCATTAGGAAAGAAATGCGAAATCCCAGCAGGGGGGGGGAGGCCGGGAGGGTGGGAACGGCCGTCTGTCAGCTGCCTCTGCTCTGCCTTCCGCCTGGGAGCTGGGGTTGCAGGCCTCGGCAGAGAAGCCAGCAGGGTTTTGCCAGGGGCTCTCCCTGCTGGTGGAGAAAGAGAGCCCTTTGCCCACTCCCAGCAGAGCCTCTGGCCACAGACTGGCTGAGCAGGGCTCCGGCGGGCTCCCTCTGGCCCTGGAAAGGCCCCTCCTGGCAAGACCCCCCCCACCGCCACGTCACCTGTCCCTTGGAGCCCAATGCAAACGGCTCACTTGTTTACTGAGGTCGCCTTCTGGCCCAGCTCTGCAGCATCTTCCCAGGCAAACCAAGGCCCACATGCAGTCCTTTCCCTGTTATTAACAGTCATGCCGGTGAGTCGTGTGGTGGCCAAATCACCACCCTGAGGCCCAGGCAAACTGTGTGGCATAAAGTAGTAGCCACCGTACACCTGGATGAGCTGGACAAATTGTATGGTAATCCCCCTGTGATTGCTGCTGGGCCAGGACCCAGTGAATCCTTCCTCCAGGGCAGGAAAAAGGGGAGCAAGGGTCGACTGAGAGGCCAAAACAGCCGTGGAGAGGCCTTGTCCCATCCCCCTGCCTTTTACTGATAAAAACCAAATGAAGTCTGAAGGCTGGTGGTGTTGTGGTGGTTGCTTAGCAACCCCTACAATGGCCACTGAGATCTCAGAGGACGTTGATTTCTTAAAGGTACTGGCACAGCTTCCGTTTGGGAGGAGTTAACACCCTCTATGTGTGGGTGTGTATATGTATGTGAGTGTGTTTAGATTTCAGATTTTTTGTATAAACCTCAGCTTTTTCCAGGCTCGTAGAAAGCTCTGTCTGGTCTGTTCATGACTCCAGTATCTGAATTTAAGCATCTATAGACAGGCAGTGTAGAGAGTTAAACAGATTGAAAAGGGCCTTGGACACATCTTCAGAAAATATGGTCATGATAGAAACAAGAAGGGTGTGCGAGAAAGAGTTCAGGTTTCTGCCTGTGCATGAGAGAAATGTAAAATATTGTGATTCTCTTTTTTAAAAAAATGAAGACAAAACCAAAGCCTTGAAATACCTTATATTAGTGGTATTAATGCCAACTGTGGTAACACAGCACAATACTCAAGTTTTCCAGCTCTTCAGGATTCTTCGACAGGCTGGATGTTAAAGGAAAACAGAAAGAAGGGACCCTAATGAGGGAGGAGGGAGAGATTTGCAGTTGAATTCTAAGCATGTAATTGAATCAGAAGTCCAATGGAGCTCAGTGGGGCTTACTCCCTCGTAACTGTGCACGGGATTGCAGCCTTCGGGGACTACATCTGGTAGGGAACGGATTATATAGTGAGATGCGCCCATACAGACAATCCTCACTTACAGCGGGAGAACAAAAAATATATATCCTCCCCTCCCCGTATTTCTAGATAAAGTATTCTCGCTTTAAAAGGTAAAAAAGTGAAAGTCAGATCTTCACGGATCATCATGAATAGAGCCCATACATTTAACAAGAGTGGGGGAGAGCCCTGTCTCTGCGAGCGAAGGGAGGGACCGGGCCGAGGTCCAGAGAGACAAGACGGCTGTGATCGCTCAAGGAGGAAATGGACAGCCTGCAGGCCCTGGACTGGTGGTCAGATCACTTTTACTGTAAATCACTCTTTAGATCACTTTTTACTGCAGGTCACTTTTTACAGTAAAGGAGGCAAGCCGGAAGGACTGGAGCCGGGGGGGGGCTGCCCCCTTTTGCCCTCCCTGCAGCCAGGGCCGGCCCCAGCTTATTTTGCACCCTAGGCGAGGATCCCTTCTGGCCCTCCCTCGGGTGCTGCTGGCGGCCAGAGGATTTCCGCACCAACTGACCCACTTTGCCCGGCTGCTGCCTCGCCCAGCTGCCCAGTGCCTTTCCTGGCCCCTGCCCGGCGGAGCCTCCCACGGACTGGCAGGTCGCAGTAATGGGCCGCGCTAGGTAGGGGGGCTTTTGGCGGGGGGTGCAGTTTGGCGCCCCTAAGAGCTGGCGCGCTCTAGGCGAATGCCTAGTTTGCCTAGTGAGTGAGCTGGCCCTGCCTGCAGCATCCCCCAGTCCCTGCGGCCATTCAGCCTGCAGGAAACCCCCCACCAAGGCTTGCAAACACACACACACCCTGCCACTTGGGTCTTCTTTATTTATCTCCCTCCTTTTTCCCTAACGGGGACCCCAGGCAGCTTACCTCCTTCTCCTCTCCTCCATTTTATGTGCACAACAGCCCTGTGAGGCAGGTTAGGCTGAGAGTGTGTGACTGGCCCAAGGGCACCCAACAAGTTTCCATGGCACCGGTGGAGATTCAAACTGGGCTCTCCCAGATTCTAGTCTGACGCCTTACCACATTCATATCGGGTCTGCAGATGTGCTTTGGGCTGGGCTCTTCTATTTCAGTCTGGCCTTCTGTCACTGGAATTGAAATCAGCCAAGGAGGGGGCCTTTCAGGAAGTGTTTTGGGTCCCCAAAGCGCCCCCCCCTCCCGTCTCCCACGCTCTCCACCGTCTCAGCCCTGGCAATCAGAGTCCCAAGTTCAGGTTGCTGGCAAGAGAGGCCGGAGATTGCGGCACCCAACCTTGTGCTGCCCCATCTGAACCCCTCTGCGCATTGCGAAGGGCCCCGTGGAAGGGCTGTTGGACGGTGGTCCTGTGCTTGAGCCACCTGCACACGCCGGATTACGCAAAACAAAACCAAAAAAGCCCCACAAAAAGCTTGCGCAGACATGTTCTGTTAATGCCGTTCTCACAGCACACACACACCCCCCCCCCATTGCTGGCACATTAATGAACTGCACACAGCATTTAAAAACAGCTAATGATTTGGCTGACAGATGTGGAGCGTCTCCATGGGTTTCTGTATGGCTGCCCGACTCAGTATTTGTGAATGGCGAGGCAGAAAAACTATCAGGATCGGAAAGAGAGGGCACGCTAGTGCCCTGCCTCGGGGGCTGGCAGTCCAGGTCCGGCCCTGGGGAGAGGAGGAGGAGGAGGAGGAGGAGGAGGAGCGGAGCTGGTTGCCCTGCAGTCGGGCAAACTGGTCACACGGAAGCTTCTGGGGCAGGCCCATGGGGGGCAGTTTGGTGGTGCCTGGAGCCCTCCGCCCTCCCCCCAGGGTGGCCCCTGGCTCATCCCAGTCAGCCTCAGATGGAGGCCATTTCTGGTTCCAAGTCCGGTCCGGGCCGAGTCTGGACACAGCTGACCTGCTCTGCAGCGGCCACCAATCTCCTTTGGGCTTTGCCCACCATACAAAATAAATCTTGGCCTGAATGGAGGGAGGCACACCGTTTGGACCCCTCCCATGATCCCATCTAGGTGGGAAGCGGATGCAAAACTGCCGGAAGGGCTGCCTGTCACCCGGAGGAGGGCAGGACTAAATGCTCCGGCATTTCAGCTGAACTTTGGGTGTGGCACTTTTGGATGAGGAGCAGGTTGGCAAGGGGACCAGCCTCCTACGTGGCAGGAAGACTCTTCCTCACGGGGAGCCTTCAGGCAGAGGGGCCGGGTGGCCGTCTGGGGGAATTCTCTAGCTCTGTGGGGTTCGACTGGAGGGCCTGCAAGTCTCCATCCTTTTCTGGCACCTTACCGTTCCTCTGCAAGGACTGTGTGTGTTTCTGGGAAGAGCTTGGTGGGCTTCCCACCCCCTGAGCAGCCCCGGCACCAAGGAGGGCTCGGCTCCAGGCCCTGCTGTTGTCCCCGCCTCCTGAGCCCCTCTTGCGGGACTCCTTGGGGTGTTCTTCCCAGCCGAGGGCCGCTCAGCCAGGAAAGCGGAGAAACCTCTTCCTCCCCTCTCCCTTTGGAGTCAGATGGCGGGGAACTGCACTGCCCTTTCAGGTTCTTTTCTCTCAAGAGGAGCTGGGAATTGCTGGCTGAGGACAAACGAAGAAGAATCTCTCCCTCTTTCTTTAACCCGAAGGAAGAAAAGCCCCTCCTCAGTCTCCGGGTCCAAGGAGGGCAGGTGCTGGCAGGAAGGGGAGAGAGCTGCCCCACAATGCACCAGCTGCCTTCCGCTGATAAGGCCGTGGGGCCACTGAACCTGCTGACCACATGACCGGAATCAAGCGAGCTGGGGGGGGGGCTGCAAAAGGAGCTGCCGCACTGAAGCCGGTGCAGATAAGCGACAGGAGCCATAAGCTGCCGGCTGCCTTTCTTGTGAAGAGAAGGTCACGGCCCAGTCGGATGGCGAGGGTGCTGCCCTCTGATATTTCAAAAGGCTACGAGGAGGATTAAACTTGTAATTCCAAATTCAGATGCATGTTTCCACTTTGCCAGCATGGGGAACATAAAAGATCTGCTCCTGTTGCAGAGGAGAAAACACTTTGGGCTCCCCGTGATGTCTGGAGAGTGGCCCTAGGAAAACGTTGGCAATGGAAAGCAAAAGCCACCAATGAACTCTCAATGTAGCTGCACAGAAGGTGGGGGACAGAAATTGGGGGGGGAGTCCAGCCTTTGTGAAGGGGTGATGGGGGGATTGTGGGGAAGGAAAGACCTGGCACACCAGTGCACCCACCTCAATTCTGGTTTAATCAGAAGTAATATCAGACATTCTAGCATCCCCAGTGACACAAATGAAAATGACATGGGGGCACTCTAGGATTTCACAAAAACTCTATGGTTTTACCATAGAGTTTTTGTGAAATCCTAGAGTGTCCCCTTGTGTCATTTCCATTTTAGACTGGAAGTGATGTATGTGCACTGGAGTACTGTGTCCAGTTTTGGGCACCACATTTTAGGAAGGATGTTGACAAGCATGAGCGTGTCCAGAAGAGGGCAACCAGGATGGTGAGAGGGTTTGGAATCCAAGTCTTACGAGGAAAGGCTGAAAGAGTTGGGTCTGTTTAGCCCGGGAAAGAGAAGGCTTAGAGGGGACAGGAATGCAGTCTTCAAGTATCTGAAGGGCTGTCATGCAGAAGATGGAGCGGATCTATTCTCTCTTGCTCCGGATTGCAAGACTAGATCTAATGGGTGGAAATGTGTTGGGATACTTTTTGAGTAAGTCAGCAGAGTATTAAGAGACTGAGTCCATGGTGTGTTTTAAAATATAAGAGTTTACTATAAAGCTAACATGGGAAAAGGTACACAGGATATGAAAATAACAAAGAGCTATTATGTCTACATCCTTGCAGCTAAAAGGTAAAACGGGAAGCGCCGAATGGCATCTCCTTCTCTAGTCAGAACAAAAAACGGGAAGAGAAACCATAAAATGTTTGGTTTCCAATCAGAGTAGCAAACTAGCTCCAGAGTTCCCGGACATTGTCTCTATGAGATATGTGTCTCCATGGAAGTCCATGTGCAGTGAATGAGAGGACAAAGAGGAAAGAGGAGAGGTTGGAGGGCAGCTCCCAGGTTAAGGCTCCCAGAGAGCCATCCCATTCAAGGAGATAACACTTAGACACACTAAGAGCGTTGTAGCATCCCCCCCCCCATGTCCAGGCATGCTGAGTAGCTCAACCTAACAGGTAGTGCTTTTCACTCCATGTAGATGAGGTCATTAGTAGCAAATCACCAGCATATCAGACAGCTCTGGGGCAATACAAAGTTTACTTCCAAGGAGACAGAACAATTTTTATTTATTTATTTATTTAACCTTAGATTTGATATACCGCCCTAACCCCCGAAGGGGTCTCTGGGCGGTTCACATTATGTCGTTCTAAGAACTTACTATCCCTATCTAAGGCCACATCTGAAGTTAGGGGTGGGACTTCCTATCAGCACCCTAGTGATATATGCGCTCCTTCTATTTACATTTTTTTTCTCCTCCGGCTCGGATCGGCTTCTTGATGTTCCTCGGCTGCTGGCGTGGCGTCCTCTCTGGCTCCCGATCTTTTTCCTTCTCCGGCAACCACAGCAACCACGGTAGTTCTTCCCCGGCGCACGGCTTCCTGCACGCTCCGGCCGGCTATGTCCATAAGGCCCCGCCTTCTGCCTCCGCGTCACTCGTCGTGCGCCTCCAGGGTCCTGCCGCTGCTGCCGTCGCCACCTGGTGCTCGATGTCTCTCTCAGCCACCAGGGATCGCTCTCCGCCAGCACGCCTCCGCCGCCGCTGCCGCCAACGCCGTCCTCCACACTGCCGTCGTCCTTTGCACCGCCATCCTCCGCACCGCCGTCTGCGCAACCACCAAGCCTCTTGTTTTGTCAGAGGTGGGTGCCCCCTGCCCATCTAAGGGCAGGTACCCATTCGCCTACTCGCCTTGGATGTTAATTGGCTTTCGACCCGCTGGGTTGGACTAGATGACCTGCAAGGTCCCTTCCAACTCTAACATTCTATGATTCTATGTGGACAAGGGGGACCCAATAGATGTTGTCTACCTTGACTTCCAGAAAGCTTTTCATAAAGTTCCTCATCAAAGGCTCCTAAGTAAGCTCAATAGTCACGGGATAAAAGGACAAGTCCTCTTGTGGATCAAAAACTGGCTAACTAATAGAAAACAGAGAGTGAATATAGATAGGCAATTATCTCAGTGGAGGGTGGTAAGCAGTGGGGTACCGCAGGGATCAGTACTCGGTCCGATACTTTTTAACTTGTTCATTAAGGATTTGGAGTTGGGAGTAAGCAGTGAAGTGGCTAAATTTGCGGATGATACAAAGATGTTCAGGATGGTGAAAACCAGGGAGGATTGTGAGGCACTCCAAAGGGATCTGTCAAGGATGGGCGAGTGGGCGTCAACCTGGCAAATGGGGTTCAATATGGCCAAGTGCAAAGTGATGCACATTGGAGCCAAAAATCCTAAATATAAATACGCATTGATGGGGTCCGAACTGGCGGAGACTGACCAACTTACCCAGCATTGATGTTGGACCAACTGGCCTGTAATTTCCCGGATCTCCTCTGGAACCCTTTTTAAAGATGGTAGTGATATTAGCTACCTTCCAGTCCTCAGGAATGGAGGCAGATTTTAAGGAAAGATTACATATTTTTGTCAGGAGATCCACAAGTTCACATTTGAGTTCTTTCAGAACTCTTGGATGTATGCCATCTGGGCCTGGTGATTTATCAGTTTTTAAGTTGTCTATCAGTCATAGGACCTCTTCTCTCGTCACCTCAATCTGACTCAGGTCTTTCAACACACCTCCCGAAATCAGCGGTTCTGGAGTGGGCAAGCACTTCTCATCTTCCACATTCAGCTTCTCCGCCATTTCCCTATCATCCTTCAGTACTCCTTTTACCCCTTGGTCATCCAAGGGCCCCACTGCCTCCCTGGCTGGTTTCCTGCTTCTAATGTATTTGAAGAAAGTTTTATTGTTGGTCTTTGTTGGATTTTAAAATTGTAATTCAGCAGAGTTAAAATAACTTAGCAATGCCAGAGTAAAATAATCAGACTCAGAGTCCATGTGTGTTTAAAATAGAAACGTTTTACTACATCCTAGCATAGAGAAAGGGTAACTGGGATGAAAATAACAACAGAGCTAAACAGCTACATCCTCACTCTACAAAGGACAACACTAGAAGAAGCGATAATGACTTCTGTACTTCTTCTTGGAAACAGCAAACAAAGAGAGGAAGAGAAACCATAAAATGCTAAAACACTTTGACACTTTCCTTTCAATGAAACTCCTAGATCAGGAAGAGTTTTCCCGGGCTTGCAGATCTAAACTACCATTGGCT
>NW_015172564.1:603483-608551 GCF_001447785.1 Gekko japonicus | reverse complement strand
CTCCCTCCCTCCCTCCCTCCACTGGGGGTTCCTGCCTGTGCAGAGGGAACTCCGTGAAGGTCTATGTGCACTGCACACACTGGGTTCAGACCTTTCAGCCACCAAGCATAAGTGTGTGTGTGGGGGAAGCACTACCTGTCTACCACCCTCCACATTCCTTTTGTACACTTTGAGAGCATAGAAAGAGGACAGTCAGAGCTGGGAGATCAGCCAGCAGTTCAGCAGACAGGGCTTCTGTCCAGTTCAACCTGCACTGAGCAGTGTGGCTCAGCCGAAGCAACCACCCCAAAGACGGGAGCTCTGTGAGGCCAGCCGGACACTCCGCTCCCCTGACCCTGCAGCGCTCTCTCTGGCCGCCTGCGGCAGTGGAGCTGCAGAGCACCAGATGTGCAACAGACCACTCCCCTGCCGGCCGGGGAGTGAAGCGCCTGACCCACTGCCTGACTCCCAAGGCGGAGACTCCCGGCCGCACACAGAGGGGGGTTCTCTCGTCCCTCTTCCCAATGGCAGTTTTTGGTTTTCCACTCAGTCCTGCTTCTTGCTCTTCCTGGGGAACAAAGCCCTCTTGCCTTCCCTCCACCACTAATTGTGAGCGTTGTCGTTGCCTTCCTTCCCCGCTTTTATGGGTGTCTTTTGATTACAACTTCCCATGGAAGAGGCACTAATTGTAACTTGCACACAATGGCTCATAATTATGCCTATTACATGTTGATTCATTTCCATATGTCAACACCACCACGAGGGGGTGTCAGTTGTCCTGGCGGGGGGAGAGAAAGTGCAGTTTTTTATCACCGGTTATTGTCTGCACACACACAGGCACACGCACGGACGCGCACACAAAAGCTGGCACACAGCCTGAGTGAAGTCTTCTTTGTCGAAATGGAAAATAAGATTATAAATAAAAGTCTTACTGTGACACCCGCAAAATGGACACTTTAAAATAAATTGCCACTGTTGATCAAGAAGATCGCTACCTCCCTTTTAGCCTAATGAGGCAAAGCGTCTTCCGGTCTCTAATAGCTCTAATATGCTGCAGTGTGTCATTTCAATGGCTTCTTTCTTAATAAGGCCTGACCTGACGGTTCCGTCCCTGTCAAAGCCATTGTCTGCCCAGGCAGATCCCTGCATCTGAGCTGCTCCTCACAGAGAAAGAGGAGGAGCCACCGCCTGGGGGAGGCCAGGAGAGGCCAGGAGGGAGGGTGGCAACGGCTGGCCCCCTCTCAGGGCCCCTCCCTTCTGGCCTGGAGCCTGCGGCAGCCTCTGCCCGATCCAGCACTGTGCAGGATGTCGGCACGCCACACACGGTCTCCGGGGACCCTGCCTTGTGGGCCCGCACCTCCTGAGCAACCATGGCACTCACTCAGAACGCGGGAGTGTCCCGCAACAGAGGAGAACAAAGGTTGAGTCCAGCGGCATCTTTAAGACCAACAAAGCTGGACTCGGCCTTTCTTCTGCTGCTTCCGACCAACGTGGCTGCTGCTGCCCACCTGGATCTACCCTAACACAGGACTTACACAGTGCCATTCAAATATAGGAGTGCAACACACAGGATGTGACTGGCCCCCAAAAGAGAGAAAACCTCAGAGAATGCACAGAACAAGACAGAGTGGCAGAAGCGAGGAGGGTGCAAAAAAGGGGCACATTCAGATCTGGGTGACTCCTCATTTTAAAAAAGTGGGGACAGATTCCTGAACACCAGACTTACAGCAAGTCGTATGAGGCTGTCAACCTGATGGTCCTTTCCTTTCGAGGTTTACAAGATTATGCATGGGATGGAGCAGGTCGAGAAAGAAGTATTTTTCTCCCCTTCTCACAATACAAGAACTCTTTGTGGGCACTCCATGAAATTGCTGAGCAGTCGGTTAGAACAGATAAAAGCAAGCACTTCTTCTTCACCCAAAGGGGAATTAACACATGGAATTCCCTGCCACAGGAGGTGGTGGCGGCTACAAGCATGGACGGCTTCAAGAGGGAATTGGATAAACCTACGGAGCAGAGGTCCATCAGTGGCTATGAGCCACAAGGTATAGATAGGAACTCTCAGTCTGGGGAAAGTGATGCTCTGTCTTCTTGGTGCTTGGGAAACGGCGGGAGGGCTCCTGGAGTCCCGGCCCCACTGCTGGACCTCCTGATGGCACCTGGGCCACTGGCCTGATCCAACATTGGCTTCTCTTATGCTCTTATTTAAAAGCACCTTTATTTTGCATGAATCGCTCTTCTCAAAGAGACTTCTCACATGCTGTGAGTGCCATGGCATCCCCTAACTTCTATATAGCACTTCTATATAGCATACAGCAGTTTGGTGTCATGGTTAAGTGCGCTGACTCTAATCTAGGGGAACCGGGTTTGATTCCCCACTCCTCCACTTGCACCTGCTGGATGACCTTGGGTCAGTCACAAGTTCTGTCAGAGCTGTTCTCTCAAGGGCAGTTTCTGTCAGATTTCTCTCAGCCCCACCCACCTCACAGGGTGTCTGTTTGGGGGGATTCTTATTCTTATTCTTATTCTTATTCTCCACTACTACCACCTGAGGCTCCCCAGACATGAGCTCCCGGCAGTGCTGGCTGATGCCGCTGCTGTTCCTTCCACCCAGGCCTCAAGCTCCCGGGAAGGCGGCCGGCCGGCTGGGAGCTGCCTGTCATTCCTTTGGCTGCGGTGCCCAACTGGTCACCATCGTCCCTCAGCGAGGGACCCGGAGAAGCACTGCCTGGGCGTGGGGGCGGGGGGTAGCCCCCGGCAGGGCAGGTGGGCCAGGGGGGAAAGCTACAGCCTGGAGATGGCGGGGGCGGGGTGGTGGAAGAGGAGGAGGAGGCAAGAGCTCAGCCTATTGGCCCAGGATTTTCGGGGGGGGGACTCAGGGCCCTGTGTGCAGTGGGTGGGGGGGAGGTTGGGGGGCTGGAAGGATGGGCAGAGGGGTGAGGCTGGGTGGAGGCGAGGAGGCCTGAACAGTGATGCCGGCCGCTGGCAGGGGGAGCTCCAGGGCAGTCAAGCGGAGGAGGGAGGAGGAGGAGGAGAGAGGTTGGGACGGCAGGAGGGGTTCCAGCACAGCAAGTGAGGGATGTAGGGGGGGGCTGGCCTTCCACTCTTCTCCCCCCCCCCTTCATTTTTCTTCCATGTGTTTTTCAAAATGTTCCGGGCTCCATTCCTTGACAAGTTTGGCGGTTGCTCTGGTCTGGATTAAAGTCCTGCAAACTGCGGGGGCTGGTTTGGAGGGTGGAGTCTATGGCAGTGTACCTGTCTGAGGTCCCACCCCTCCTCAAACCTCACCCTCTTCAGGCTCCATCCCTCAAGTCTTGCCCGGTCTTTCTTTCTTTCTTTCTTTCTTTCTTTCTTTCTTTCTTTCTTTCTTTCTTTCTTTCTTTCTTTCTTTCTTTCTTTCTTTCTTTCTTTCTTTCTTTCTTTCCCCAACAGCCAAAATGGCCGCTGGGCTGAAGTGCAGAAAGCAGGCTCCAGGGCCCCCCCCCCTTTGTCTGGCCATTGCCGCTCTGGACAAAAGAAGAGGCCGATCCTTCCCTCTGGTAGTGAGGCTGCACCCACCAATGGTGAACCATGAACTGGGGGGGGGGCAGCGGGTTTTGATGCAGAAACCTGCTGTTCTGGGGAGAGAGAGAGCTGCCTGCCCCTGCTCCTGTGCAGCACCCGAAGACGCATCCTTCCTGGAGCTCCGGGCGTCATCCTCAGGTCTGATGCTCCGGTGCATGGGGGGGGGGGCTGTTTCCCTGGTGTTCCCCCCCTCTTCCCTGCCTCTCTTCTGGCGGCGCTCTGGTCACTCCACTGGCAGGAGGTGGCGTGGCTGTGGGGGCCGCTGCCTCGCCAGTCCCGGAGCAACCTGCCTGTGCATGTAAAGAGCCAGTGTGCCTTTGCACACTGGAGAGCCTTCCCTCCCTCCCTTCCTCTTGCAGTGGCACAGGGGGCAGGACCGGGGGGGGGGCGGGAGAGGGGGACAAGCACACCACACAAGAGCTGTTGCTCAGCCCAGGTCCAGCTTCTACTGCCCCCCCGCCCCCCAAAGGGATGCTCCCCAAGAGCAGCAGAGGCCAGGCTTGCTCGGGTGAGGCTTTGAGGGTGGGGGCCCTGCCCACCGGAGCCTGGAGCGGTGAGTGGAGGAGGCCGGGGCCTGAAGGAGCAGCAGAAGAAGGCAGAGAAGCGGAGAGGGGGAGGAAGGCAAAGTCCCCGGGGACCTCCCACAAGCCCTACCTGCGCTCTGCTTGGGTATTTGCACAACGGAAACCACTGTGGCAGGGACACCAAAGGAGCTGGGCCCCCGCGGATGCTGAGGTCCCAGGTTCGAATCGTGCCTCGGCCACAAACTCACTAGTCTGGCTGCTCAGCCCCCAACATCCCCTTCCCTCATCTGCAAGGTATGAAAAATACTACTGGCCTGCCTTGCAGAGCTATCGTAAGGGCTGCAGACAGACACCGTGCGGGAAGCACCTCTTGAACACTGACAAGGGGGACCGAGACCAGCCAAGGGAGCTTTGTCCTTGTGGCAGCTCACCACGCGGGGAACGAGGGTATGTGCCAGAACACATATTTGAACAATATACAGTTGGCGTTTTGGCATTTAGCCATCGGTAGCCAGGGCCAGAAAAGTCCAATCCAAACAGAACAAGGGAGGCCACTCATTCACCTTCCTCCATCAGCTTCATCGACTGCAACCAGTTTAATCACTTATCGTTGCCTGAAACAATAAAAAAAGCAAAACTGACAACAAAGAAAAATCCCAAAAGCGTTGCTGTTTGCTCTCTGGAAGGACCTGCCTCTCCAATGGCCACGAGGGAATGAAAAAGGACTAGTTGCTCCGGCAAAGCTTCAGGGCCTGGGGGACACTGGTCTCCTGGCCTGCACGCACCTCCTTTTTACACCAGATCACCAAGGATATTCCCCAGATCTGGAACAGATCGCTTTCCAAAATCTCTTTTGTGTGGCATTTAAGTGGTACTCAGAGGCTTTGGATTGTGGTGTACTATGGTTATTATTTTTTGGCATTGGTTCCTGCTTCTGGAAAGAAAGAAAGAAAGAAAGAAAGAAAGAAAGAAAGAAAGAAAGAAAGAAAGAAAGAAAGAAA
>NW_015172564.1:601226-603319 GCF_001447785.1 Gekko japonicus | reverse complement strand
AAAGAAAGAAAGAAAGAAAGAAAGAAAGAAAGAAAGAAAGAAAGAAAGAAAAGTTTGTGAATGCTCTGGGTTCAATCGTCTTTGTGACGGGAAGGAAATATTCCATTTGGGGGCGGGGTGTCCAGAGGTCACAGGACTGCCTCGTTGCTTCCACAGGAGGATCCCCCCCCATTGTGTGCAGCAAGAAGCCCCCAGGATAAGGGGGGGAGCTTCAGCAACCTGATGCCGAGTGGGGCCAGGGCAGGACTCGCCTGGTTCCTGTTCTTCCCCCTTTGCTTCAGAGAAAATATAAGCCTCCTTTTCCCTCTGGAAAGGGGGAACTGCAGTGAGGCAGCAGGTGGAGCACCCATGTGGACAATCCCCCCACCGTAGCCACCTGGGGTGGTGGTGGTAGAATTCTGGTCCACCTTCAAAATGGTGGCTGTCAGTCCCACCCGCTGCCTTCAGCCTCTCAAAGGGTCTTTTTTTGTTCCTTTATTGAATCAGGCTGCAGCTATTGTAAGCAGGACTGGGGGAAAGAAAGGAGGCCTTTAAAGGCATCGAAAGGAGGTTGTGGGCGGGGGGGGGCTCTGGGCTGGGGGAGTTCTACAGTGCACAGGCACAGGGGGATGGGGGGCTGCAGGAAAGCAAGTTGCACCAGAACAGGCCAGGATGGGGACACAGTTCCAGCCCTCTCCCAGGCCACTTGTGGCTAGGAGTTCAGTGAGGGGGGCGTGATTTGGCACCTTCCTCTGGAAATGGGCACCATCTCGGTTCTTGCCAATTTGTCCACCCAAATATGACATGTTCATAAATGCTCAGTTTTGGATACCAAGTTCAAAAGGTTTGGGCCAAATTTTGAATTTATTTCACCACCAGTCCTGTCAATCCAGTGCAGAAGAGGCCCAAGGAAAAACGGGTGGGAGGGGGTGGGGAGACCCATGCCAGCCTGAGGGATTCTCTCCGGACCCCTGGTTGAGTGGCCACGTTACCCCCTTGGAGCGGGGGGGGGAGGGCAGAGAACCCCGAAGGGGCTCCAGAGGTCCAGCTGGGGAAGGAGGCAAGAGACAGGCAGCTGCACAGATGCAAAGCAACGTGGCGGAAGGAAGGACCCTTTTCCAGCCGCCTGCCCTCTGGAGTGGAAACGGAACAGGCAGATAGGAGGAGGAGGAGGAGGAGGAGGAGAGGAGGAGGATGATACTGGATTTATACCCCACCCTTCACTACCCAAATGAGTCTCAGAGCGGCTGACAGTCTCCTTTCCCTTCCCCTCTGGAGCCCTCGTTCCTGAGCGAAGACAAAAATGTGTGAGCCGGAGGCTAAAAAACTGAGCTAGCTCACACTAACTCAGCTGAGAGGTTACACTGCCTGTGAGGTAGGTGGGGCTGAGAGAGCGCTTGACAGAAACTGCTCTTTTTCAAGGACAGCTCAGACAGAACTACGGCTTGCCCAAGGTCATCCAGCAGGTGCAAGTGGAGGAGTGGGGAATCAAACCCAGCTCTCCCAGATTAGAGTCCGTGCATTTAACCAGGAAACCAAACTGGCTCCCCCCGCCCCATAACCCAAGTCTCTGCATGGGAAGAGGTCCTGCAGAGTCTCCGAGGAAACTGGGCAGTCTTCTAGCCTAGGGCCCCACCCGGTCCTTGGGGACAAACAGGCAGGCAGGCAGAGAGTCCCCCCCCCCAGGCCGGATTGGGAAGTCGGAGCAGCCTGCCTCCTGGCCCTCGGAGGGAGGGAGGGACGGGGCTGGCTATCGGAGTCCTAGATGGCCGCCTGCCGTCCCTCTCCTCTTGGCAACTCCTGGGGTGGTTGTTGCCAGGGGGCGAGGGGGGGCGGCTTCTTCCCACCCCTCCCTTCATACAAACGCTCTTCTCCCAGCCATTTGGGCATCTGTGAGGGGGTCAACGGCCCTTTCAACACAGATTTTTTTAAAAAAATGGGTAGAAAGAAAAGTTTCCAAAACATATTTTCTCTCCTGTCAAATCTTACACTCCTTTTGGAGATGGTCCACAGCTCTGACACGCCTGTTGTTTTTCTACCCGGTTACAAAATCTCTTTGGCTTCTAAATGGAGGCTCTTGGATAACAGAGCTCTAAAAATACAACCTTGACCGG
>NW_015172564.1:595444-600466 GCF_001447785.1 Gekko japonicus | reverse complement strand
GGGGGGTGGAGGAAAGAAGACAAAAGCTGAGAGTTAAGAATGATGGGATTAGAGGGGGGGGGGGTTGCGAGCCACAGCCGGTGCTCTAAACAGCTTTCCGGCTTGCAGGAGGAGACAATTTCTATTTTTTAAAAAAATAAATGAGAAAGTTTAGCAAGCGGCAGGATGACTGGCCTCATGCGGGGTGGGGGTGGGGGCTACTGCTCTTGGGACCCCCCTTGGACAGCGTTCCGGAGTGGCGGCATAAGAACCCTCCCAGTCAACAAGCCTCAGACCGCCCCCTCCCCCTTCTGCAAAGGACACCTCCTGGACAAAGCCAAGGTGCCTGACATTTTGTTGCGGTGATTAAACTGTCTTAAATTGCAAGCGATAAATCAGGCTCCGAGCCGACAGGATTGATCTCTTTCTTCCTGGCCTCTGACCTGGGGCCTTCCTCTCTGCCAGCACCCCTCCTGGCACCGGGCTGGGGGGGGAGCAGGTGACGGTGCTGCGAAGAGAACTGCCCCACGGAGCTCTGTGTGCTGCAGTGGCCCTCCAGGCCCGGGAGTGTTTCCTCTGCGAGAAGGCCCCCATCATGCAAACCGTGAAGAGGAAGAGGAAAAGCAGAGTCCATGGCCAGCTGGGCTGGGGGCCTGGCTCCCTCCCTCCTGAGCACCCCGAAACCGGTTGGAATGGAAAGCAGCCTGCCGTGGCTGACTGGAGGCAGCTCCTGAAAGAGCAGTCAGAGTCACCCAGGAATTATTTCCGAGTCAACCCCACCACAGGGAATGAAACTTCTGCCGGTCCATTAGAGATCCTCCTTGGTATTGCCCGTCTCTAAGGCACCAGGGCCGTTGGTAGCCCCGTGGAAACAAACCAGCCAGAGAGCACAAGGGAGGCCAGAAAACCACCCCCACCCCCAGTTGGGCTCACATCCTGGTCACTGGCTGCAAACAGGAAGGTGGGTTTTCTTTTTCTTTTTTAGACTTTTTATTGCTTTTACACTAAAAACTACAAGAAATCATAGGGAGGGGAGCTATAAACTACAGGAGAAAGTAAAGGTAACCACTAAAAACCCAAGAGGTGGTGGTCATACATTGATTTTTCCATAGGGATGCCAGCCTCCAAGAGGGCCTGGAGAATTCTGACATAAGAGGTGGTGGTCATACATTGATTTTTCCATAGGGATGCCAGCCTCCAAGAGGGCCTGGCTCTTTTTGTAGCAGGAATTCCTTTGCATATTAGGCGACACACCCCTAATGTAGCCGATCCTCCAAGAGCTTACAGAGCTCTTCTTACAGGGGCTACTACTGCAAGCTCCTGGAGGATTGGCTACATTAGGGGTGTGTTGCCTAATATGCACAGGAGTTCCTGCTACAAAAAGAGCCCTCTCCAGACTGCAGAGATCAGTTTCCCCCAGAGAAAATGGATGCTTTGGAGGGTGGGCTCTATGGCCCTGTACCCCAGGCTACATCCCCAAATCTCCAGGAGTTTTCCAATCTGGCAACCCTGTTTTTTCCGTGATCAGCTTGACCGTTTTGTTGACCCACTCATGGATTTTCATCCAGTTGCTTGACCATACGCCTTCCTAACTGTGCAGTGCAGGGTGACGGGCTTTTGCTTGCATGTGCCCAGTCTCACCTGGCCGGATGGAATTCTACTGCCTCCCCCGTCCTTGTTGCATAAGCAGGCAGTTGTTTAAACAGACAATTAAATCAACCACAAACCATATAAATCAGCCATAAAGACTTGCTGCCGTCTAATAAAACCCTAGCCTTTGGTGTTCATCTAAGTAGTCTCTAGTGACGCTAATGGCTGCTGGTTGGTTTGCATCGACAGTATCTTTGTGCGCGCACAATTCTGCAGGGCTCCCCTGCGAACCTGGTCAGCAGGCATCCGTGGCTGTTCATCCGGAACCAAACAGGCAGGCTGATTGGCTCGTGTTGAACTGACACCGTTGAACACAGGAAGTTCAGCCATCCAAGGCACCTGTGGTGAGATTCAGAGCATTCCTGTGAAAGCCCCCTGTGCAACCAGGCTGAAATCCACATGCATGCACAGACCCCTGCTCGGGAAGCACACCCCTTGGCAGGAGGGGGTTGCCGCCGTGTATCTGGGAAACAGGGCGGCAGTGGGAGAGATGAGTGTTTGGAAAGCCTGCCTTCTGTGCGCCTTTGTCCTCCCAGCTCACTCATCATTCCTCTCCCTCCTGCCGGCTTCCCCTTTTGTGCAAAGGAGAGCGACCAGCCGCCCGGGCTCCTCGGAGGATGCCAGCAGGGGAATCCACTGGGCAGGGGCCTCTGGGGGCCTTGGCTAATGCCTGCATTTTGGAAGAGGCACAGCAAAGGAGGGGGGCAAAAATTAGGCATGTAGAAGACAGGACTGGGCATTCTGCGAACCTAAACACTTGCTAGAATGGAGGGAGAGACTGGTGGTCTGTTGACGCCTAAAGTTGCCCCCCAAAGGAAGTGTCGCCAGACATTCAGACACTCCTCAACAGACTAATCATCCAAAGAATGACAAGAGATGCTAAGACTGCTCTAAGACGCTTTCTGGTGAGCTTTCAAACATCCCTCTGTTGCCAGGAGAGCAAAATGCAACATGGACTCCAAGCTTCCTACAGGCAGGCTAGAAATGCCTGGAGGGTTTGGGGGCAGGCCAAGGCATTTTGGTAATCCCAAGTCGAAGCATTCTTGTAGGGAGGGAGGCTGAAGCAGCCGGGGTCCTCAGTCCCGCCTCCCGCCTGGCTGGGTTCTGGGGCCAGACCCAAACGGCAGAACCGCTGGTGCTCAGGCAGTCAGGCCGAGGCGCTGCCTTCCGCTCTGAGCAGGGACCAGGCTGCCTCCTCAAGCTCCGTACCAAATCACAAGCAACAGAGCAGAAAACCAAATTATTCTCAGCTGTTACACTGCTTAATTTAATATTTCCAATGAGCTCCTTTGCCTTCTCCTCAAGAATGAAATGCATATTTGTGCTGTGTCACAAAACATTAGATTTTGTCAAGGCAATTCATTTTTCAATGGTAATTTGTAAAGTGTGCACCATTCCACACACACACACACACAGAGAGAGAGTGGGGTGGGGGTGTTATGGCCTCCTCCAGAGAGAGGGGAAATAAGAAGCACTCAGCAAGTGATACCCGAGGGGGGGTCAGGGGGGGAGATACACACAGAAGAGACGAGAGCCGCCCAGCCGGGGAGGGGAAACTACCCCAGGAGGAGGAGGAAGCCCCGGGGCTCTGCCAGGCAATGTAATGGACCAGATGATATCACCAGCTAACCTCAAAGCCAACTAAGACCACTTGGCTATTCCCCCCCTCCCCCGGCAGACCTGCCAGAGACCCCCAAGTGCCCAGCACCAAGGAGAGGCCCCTTCCTCCTCCAGAATCCAGGACCTTCTTGAAGGAAGGCGAGAAGGTGGGTTTCTTCTGCCGATGGGGGTGAAAGCAGGCCGCTGTGCTCCAGGCTCCTGGGCCACGGGGGCTCCGACCTTCACGGGGCACACACTCGGCCCTGCTCCGGTAGACACCAAGAGGCACCTTTGGAAAGGAGGGGGTCAGCAAGGACAGGAGGGGGTGGGGTGGGTCAGTGCCTTCGGCCCAGGCGGCTCCCCACCCCCCATGGTCCGTCAGGGTCCCTCTTATCTGTGCAGCCCAGGAGCAGGGGCCCTCCGGGGTCTCCAGAGGTCTGCTGCGCCATTTGTTGCTTTCACACGAAGGGGAGGCTGCCAGGGATCGAACCCAGGACTTCCTGCTGCCAGTTGGTGGGGACGACGGCTGGCTGGGTGGCTCCGACCACAGGGCAGCGCTTCCTTTCTGCCACCACAGGCCGTGTCTCTGGTTGACAGCAGATCCCTGCTTGGGGAGGGGGGCTGGGAGGCTCAGCTGTGACAAAAGAGGAGCTCTGCCAAAAGCTGCCACTGAAACAAAGGCCAACAAAGGCTCTGTGGCATGAAGGACGTCTGGTGGAGGAGACTCTTCCGACAGCAAGACCCAGTCAAAGCATGGGGCTGGTTCCCCAGGCTGCGACATTCCCAGGTCTCCCTGACCCGAAAGGGCATGCTTGTCCATGGAGTGAAACTGCCTGTGCACGGGGCTTGCCGGTGAGAGATGGCGGTCAGAGTCCCCATGAGCTCTGCCGTGGCCCGAGCCATGGCCCTCCAGGTCCTCCACTGGTTGGCCAAGGGCAGAGGGCTGGAGGGCTGTTGCCCGCCTTGCCCGGGGGCCACTCGACGCGCGTTGCTTCGAAACTGGCCACCTGAGCTCCTGCACGTCTCTCCCTGACCTTGGCGGCCCAGGCTCGCCCCGCCTCAGAAGCTCAGCAGGGTCGGCCCTAGTCAGTACTTGGGCAAGAGACCACCAAGGAAGCCCAGGGCCGGCACGCGGAAGCAGGCAGTTTGCAAACCACCCCTGAACATCTCTTGCCGTGGAAACCTCCGGGGGGGGGCACCATAAGTCGGCTGCCACTTGACAGCAAAAAAATAAAAAATAAACGCATTGCCATTCAGTGGGCGGCCAGCGCTGTGCCTCGCCTGCTGCCTGGGGGGGGGGGAGGCATCAAGCCCAGGGCACGGCAGCAGGGGCCCCAACCAGCACCCTCCCTGGGCGGTGCACCCTGGGCGAAGGAGCCCGCTGGGCCACTCCAGGGGAGGGCCTGGTTGCCAAGGCTGGGCCGGTGCCATCTGGCTGGGCTCCACGCGGTGGAAAGTGGGACCCCCCAGCCCCCCCGAGCCTCTGAAATCTAGAGGAGCCAGCATGCAGTTAAAACAGCGGAGACAGCCGCATTCATTAGCCGCCCACCCTCTGAAGCAGTTGTTTAATATGCAAGCGATTAATATGCAAATTGGCACAAATGAAAATGCGTGATTTGGAAAAAAAGTCCTCTGCTGAACACAAGCAGCTGCCTGAGAGGAGCGGGGGGGCGGGGCGGAGGAGGCAGGTCAGAAGAAGGTCGGGGGGCATGGGGGGCAGAGAACTGACCTGGTTCCCCCAAAGCCTCCCTGGCTGACGGTTCCGACCCGAACTCCCACCCTGGATGGGCCCCT
>NW_015172564.1:572477-595417 GCF_001447785.1 Gekko japonicus | reverse complement strand
CTCTGCAGGCCTGGGAAACTGGCCCGTCTGCCCAGAGGGTCCCTGTGCTCAAAGTGCCAGCCAGCCCGCATGCCATGCCGCGACCAAGGCTCCGCCCTGGCACTGTGCCCCTTGGGGTGCCACCCTTGAAAAGGAGGCGGGACAGAGTAGAAGAAGAGGAGGAGGTTGGACTTACACCCCACACCCTTCACTACCCAAAGGCGTCTCAGAGCGGCTGACAGTCTCCTTCCCCTTCCCCTCCCCACAACAGACAGACACCCTGTGAGGTGGGTGGGGCTGAGAGAGCTCTCCCGAGGACTGCCCTTGAGAGGACAGCTCTGAAAGAAGAACTATGGCTTGCCCAAGGTCATTCAGATTAGAGTCCGCACACTTAACTGCTACACCAACCTGGCCTCAAACTTGCCCCCTCAGCTGGAGCTTGGAAGGGACTCCACGCCCCTGCCCTGGCCCACGCCTCCCTCTCCCCCCCCCCAGTCTGCCAGTGCGTGGGGCCCTGCCTGGTGGCCTCTCTCCTTCCCTCTGCTTGCTGAGCCTCCCATCCTTGCTGAAGGAGCCCCCCAGTGAGGGTGGAGGCAGCTTCTTTGGAGGGACTCTTCAGGGTCTCCCAGCAGCCCTGCGAGGTAGGCCAGTCCTCTCGTGTCATGCCCACATTACAGATGGAGGGCTGAGAGGAGAATGAATAGGGTGCCAAAGGCTCATGGTGGCGTTTCGGGCACAGGCGAGATTTGGCCCCGATACTTGCTGCTTTGTAGGGCAGCCTCCCTGGGCTGTTTTGTGGCGGCTGCCGCCTCTGCTGCACCCCCCCCCCCGCCGGTGCCGTAGCTGCCGCCCCGAAACAGCACCCGGGATTAATGGTTCTGCGAAGGGCACAACATCACTGGCAGGCAATTATTGATCTTCACCAGCCTCCCCTCGGAAAGGAAGGAAGAAAAATATTGGCTTATTTACAAGAGACGCTTTCCTCCTGCTGCCGGCAAGACAGGCTCCAGATTCACGGCCCTGCGTCTTGCTCGGGAAGGGTGCCTGTGTGCGGGGTGGGGGGTGGGAGAGGGGCCTGGACGTAGAGGCCTTGGGGAGGTTTCCCAAAGAGGAGAGGGTCAGATCCAGACTCTTGCCAAAGGAGGAGGTCTGGCCATGGCCGCCCCCCCCCAGCTCCTTCTTCGGAGCACTGGTGCAAAACTGCAGGGGAGGGGTGGTGTAGGCCCCCCTCCCTCCCACAAATAATAGAAGCCAGGAAAGCTGGCAGAAATGAGGCAACACACAGCGGAGAGGCAGGGCGCAGGAAAGCTCCACCTGTAGCCTTTCTGGGTACCACCAGGGTGCTGTTGGCGGCGTGGAGGGACTCCAGACCTGTGACTCCAGACCTGTGGCCACCCCCCACCCCACCCCCATGCCCTCTCCCTTGACCTGCCCACAAGAATTGAGCCCCAGCAGGAACCCCAGAATCTGCACAGCAGCTTTTCAGTCTTGGCAAAACGCGGGGGACACGGGCCCAGCCTCTCCAGCCAGGCATAGCAGGGGCCTTAGGGAGAAGGGAGGGTGGTCTCCGCTCCCCTGTGCACCCTCCCCTGCTGCTCCCTCCCTCCGCGTTGGCTGTGGGGATTTCCCAGAGTAGTCGGTGGCCTGGCCCTTTCCTCCTGGTGCTGCCGGCCTGGGCCTGGCCAATGCCCGGAAGGGAGAAGCCCTCCCCTCCCCTCCCCCACCACACCCACAAAACCACGCCCAAGTGCTCGGGCACCACCAGGCAAGCCGGGCTCTCTGACACGTCACGGGCCCCACACTCAGCAGTGCTGCCTCGCTTGGTATCAGCTACCCACCGCCCACCTCTATGCAGGAACGCCTGCCCCGCCAAAGGGACCGGATCAGGTGACTGCTGCCACCACTCTGCTGACCCACGTTAAGCCCCTCCAGCCCGGCTTGTGGGGTTCCTGTCCCTCCGGAGGAGTTTTCTCCGCAAACCGTACTCTACCGTGGCATCCCCCAAGCGGCCAGCCCTCAGTAGGTGGGTCTGGTCGCGGCAGAGGGGTAGCCCCGGGAAAGTCCAGGGGCACCTTCAAGACTACCGGCCTTTGCCCCAGCAGGAGCTCTGGCAAGTCTGCGCTCCCTTCTCCCAGAGGGCGTCTCTGCTGGGCTGCTCTGCAGGCTGGGAAAGAAGCCCCTTGAGGGAGAGCAGAGCCCGGACAGGAAGGCGGGCCCCGGTCCTCCCATCTGCCCCTCCTTGAGCCATCTGCCTCTAGAGTCGAAGGAGCAGCAGGATGAAGCCGCTTGCCACAGGACGAGCCCCTGTTCATCCACCCCTGGATCTCGACTTTGCGGACTTGGAAGGCCAAGATCCAGCTCTCCCCCCCCCTCCTCTGAGCATGTGAGAGAGACTGAGGCCACCTCTGCAAGTGATGCAAAGGGTGCGTCTTGTGCTGTGTGCATTGCTGGCTTCTCTGCTCAGCCTGGACCTCTCCTTCAGCACGTCTCTTGTGGAGTCACCTTCCAGGGGGCCTTGTGGGGAAAGGGAATTGTTAAATACTGGGTTCTAGACGCATTGCAGTGATCAGCTCTGGTTTAATACGTGATTTCAGCAAACTACAAGACGAAGCTAGCAGGGCTGGAGTCCTACTTAATAAGCCTGCAAACACCACACCCAACACACACACACTCCCTGTGATAGGCTATTTACATTACACTGCTTATTGATTGGTTAGTTCCCGGATCCAGGTGCGCTATTGTTCTGGAGAAGCAAGCCCAGCCCGTTCTAGGTTCAGCTCGAGGAATGGCTTCAGGCTCAGTACATAACCCCTCTGCGAAGGCCTCCTGCACGGCAAGAAGGGTTAGCTGGCCTTCTCTCTCTCACCCCCTTCCTGTTAGTCCTCTCGAAGGGTGGTCAGAGAAGGGCTGCAAACAGAGGAGGGTAGAAGCCCCACAAACCCACAACGCGTCAGGAAGATGGCGGCCAGTGTGTGACCCACAATCCGATTCGGCACCTCCGATGGGACAGGCATGCGTGCGCGGACACGTGCGCTGGGTGGTTTCTGCCAAGCAAGGCCGCCTTTGCCCTTCCCTTGGCATCCCAGCTGGATCACCGGCTGCACGTGGCAGTCCCCAGAGATGCTGCTTGTTCAGGCAGTCAGTTTTTCCGCAGCTGCCCTGCCAGTCTTTTCCACGGGCACAGGCCCGCCTGGCTGCCTCCTGGCTGCCCCCCCGTGCCCCCACCCCTGAGGGGAAAAGGAAGTTACCCAAGAGGTGCTTGCCTTCCTTCATGGGGCCAAGCCTGCAGGGCTGTGCAAGTGTGCGTGTGGGGCGGGGCGGGGTGGGAGGGGGAGCAGTATTGCTCACCCGTCTGGTATTCCAGCCATGCCCACCTTGCCTGCCTCCCAAAGCCATTCAAGCTAATCACGTGCTCAAACTGCACCTTTCCGCTTGGGCTGCCTTTTTTTTTTTTTTTGAGAGGGTGGGGCGGGGAGAGAGAAAGAGAGATGGGTTTTTCAGTCTTCTCATCCCCTGCCGTTTTCCCCATGATGAAGAGAGCCACCCTGGGCAGTTTGCCTCCCTGCTGTGTGGGGACATTCCAAGCAGTTTGCCAAGGCAGCCTGTCATTCTGCCCAAGCACAGCCTGGTGAGCAAGAAGCAGGCCAGGAAAGGACTTCCAGGTCCTGGCAAAGCCGACTGGAGCCTTCAGGACCATTTTTCTTTAATAAAATAGAATGATAGAATTGTTAGGCACATAGAGGGACAATGGCTGCTGAGGGAAAACCAGCATGGCTTCTGCAAAGGGAAGTCTGGCCTCACCAGCCTCTTGGAGAGAAAGGGAACAAGCATGTAGACCATGGTGACCCAGTAGACGTTATACACCTGGGGTGCAAGAGAACAAAGGCCAAGGCTGTGGGGTCCCTGGGCTACGCAGCCAGCCACATCTCCAGTGGGCAGTCAGAAGCCCCACTGGGCAGGAGCCCCCCACCCCACTTTCTGGAAACGCTTGAGGGGCACCAGGGACGGAGTGAGGTCAGCAGGCACCATGTTGGGAGAAGAAGAAGGAGAGATTGGATCTATACCCCGTGGCCCTTCACTACCCAAAGGTGTCTCAGAGTGGCTTACAAACTCCTTTTCCCTTCCCCTCCCCACAACAGACACCCCCTGTGAGGCAGGCAAGGCTGAGAGAAAAACTCTGACAGAAACTGCCCTTTTTCAAGAACAGCTGTGCCAGAACTATGGCTTGCCCAAGGTCATCCAGCAGCTGCATGCGGAGGAGTAGGGAATCAAACCCGGTTCTCCCAGATTAGAGTCTGCTGCACTTAACCATGCACTTAACCACTACACCAAACTGGCAGCCCCCCCCCCCCACCAATGGGGTTGCCAGATCCAGGTTGGTGAATACCTGGAGATTTTGGGGGTGGAGCCAGAGGAGGGCGGGGTCTGGGGAAGGGAGGGGCTTTCTTTGGGGTATGACGCCATAGAGCCCTCCTTCCATTTTCCCCGGGTGAACTGATCTTGATCACCCGGGGGGGGGGGGATCAGGTGTAACCCCAGGAGATTCCCAGCCAGCACCTGGAGGCTGGCACCCCGACCCACCAGTGACATGCCACCAGGCAGGTGGGTATCCAGTGTGGGGGTGTGCCAGTTGTCAGCTCCGCATGCCAGCAAGTGGCACGTGCTGTGCTCTCCCTAAGAAGCCAGAGCAGCCGGAGGGCATGGCCGCCCCTGGAGGGTGGGTCCGTGTGCTGCTGCTGCAGCTGGCCCATCGTGCCCATCAAGGGGAGCTCCGAGGTTTGTCGAGGCCGAGTGTTTCCAGCAGAAAGCCCTTCGGCGGGTTCATGCATTCTAGTAGCTGGTTTGTGCCTGGGGGTGGAGGATGGGTGGGGCGGCGGGTTGGCTGGCTTCACCAATGTAAAGCCAGAAGTGTTGAAAAGAGTCTCCCAAAACTTCTGACAGAAGGGAAAATCCCAGCAATGGGAGAGGGAGGGGGGAGAGTGTGGGGGGGGGGTGGAGGTGGTTTCTCCAAGGTCCTGCCAAGCTGGCAAGTGTCAAAATATCACCAGCTGTTGGCAGGACTCAAAACAAACACATCTGAAATGGCTGCTTGTTTGTGGAAACCGCTGCCCGCAGCCAGCAACAAGCCATGCCTCCTCCGGGGATTTTGGAAGGCCTCTTGGACTGGCAGGCCTCCAGGCCTGTGTTTGGGGTGGGGCTGGGCCCAGCCAGAGGACCATCCTGGCTAGCAATGCCATCCGTCTGGAACAACGAGGTGCTTGACAGGCTTCTTGTGGAAAAACTTGCAGCCTTATAAACCTTAAATGCGCGAACTCTAATCTGGGAGAACCGGGTTTGATTTCCACACTCTTCCATATGCAGCTGCTGGACGACCTTGGGCAAGCCATAGTTCTGTCAGAGCTGTCCTTGAAACAGCAGTCCTCGAAAGAGCTCTCTCAGCCCCACCTACCCCACAGGGTGTCTGTTGTGGGGAGGGGAGGGGAAAGGATTTTGTAGGCTGCTCTGAGACTCCCGAGTGAAGGGCGGGGCACAAATCCAGTCTCCTCCTCCTCTTCTTCTTCTGAGGGTGCCACTCTGCAGATGGGTGAGATGATCCATCACAGCCTGTTCACGCGCATGCTCAGGGTGGCTCCCCCCTTGTGTGGAGCGGCCAGCCCGAGAAGGTCAGGACCCCCAACCATTGGCTGAGCCAGTTGGCTTAGTTTGCACTGCGGAGGAAGCTACATTAGGAATGAGGCTCGCACAAAGCTTGTTGCTTGAGAAAAGAAATAGACCTTTTTCATTTTAGAAGAGCGCCATACTAAGATAGGAAAAGAGAGAAAGGATTCTAGCGCTCTCTCTAAGACAGGATGGCGAGAGATTGCTGAAAGCACGCCCTGCTCTCCTGATGGTGAAAGAGAGACAGGAGAGAGCAACTGAAGAGAGGCATTCATTCTTAAACAAAGAGACAGCTGCTCAGCCGACAAAGGGAAGGAGGCCGGATGGGACTTATCTAGCCTTGCTAGCTCTACTGCACCCTCTTAAAGAGACAGTGTGCTGGGTCCACAGAACACTGCCACCACCCCCTATAGGGGGTGGTGACACTGCACAGGCTCTCTGGTCTAACGGCCAGATTTCCGTCAGCGTGTTGGGTTCTTTCTTGCACCATCTCGGTGGACCCCGTAACGCAACACAGGGCTCAACCCCTTTAGGAGCCAGCTTCCTCCCTGGGTCGCCAGCTGTAGCAGGGGCACTGGGGCGTGGGGGCCATTTTGTCTACATCAAGCACCATTTCTGATGCAGACCCAGAAGTGATGTCACTGCATCAAGGCAACACTCTGGGATTCCCCCACAACTCTGTGGTTAGACAATACCGTTTGGGGTGAATCCTAGAGGGCTGCACTGAAGCGGTTTGCATGATAAGTGAAGTGCCTCGGCATGACGCCATTTGCCTACTCTGTGGCCTCCGTGGACGCTGCCTGGCCTCAAAGTCTCTCTCCCAGCTCTCAGACGGGCGTGCAGTCTGCCCAGACTGAGGAGGGGTGGGGAAGAAGAGGAAGATGAGCAGAGTGTGCGCCCAAAAAGGAACACCCTTCTGCCTCTTCCAGCCACAGACCCCCACCCCCAGCAGCCCGTGACATGGTGCAAGTTCCACCCCCTTGAGTAAGCCACTCCCACCATGCCCTGCCTCAGGTCCAGCCGGCAAAGCTCCTCTTCAGCCGGACGCAGAGGTACACGCGCTCAGGAGCTGGGAGCATGCAGCAGGGGGCACTGTTGCTTTCCTGTTCCTCTTCTGGGCGGGGGGGGGGGCTGCTGGGCCACTGCTGGGAGCAGAGCCCTGGGCCAGGTGAGTGCACCTTGGCCTGGCCAAGCAGGGTCCATCTGGTGCTCTTGAGCAACAAGCAAGCCCTCCGAGGACTCCTCGAGTGCCCCACAAGCACTTCCCAAGCGCTGGGAAGAGTCTCTTCTCCGTACGGATACGTCACCCCCAAACATCTGCTCGCTTCCCAGTCCGCCCCCAAAGTGCCTCCCCATCCTCCACTGCCCGTCCTCCTTGCAGCTTCCCATCTCCAGCACGCGCATTCCTGAGAACATGTTACAAGCTCCTGTTCTTCGAGGGGCGGGGGCGGCCAAGGTGTGATGCTTCACAAGTGAGCAGCATCAGCAGGCAGCCCTTGGCAGGCACCAGCACCAGCCTACCATGGCACCTTGTTGTGTAGGGACGGGCCAAGCAGGGGCAGCACGGCCGTTTGCGTGGGGGGAGGGGTCGTCCTATGCCTCCACGAGGACGGGGCCCAGACAGCAATAGATGCATCCTGCCCCCTCCGAGGCTGAGGGCCAGAGGAAGAAACTGTAGGTTCAGTTGATTGACTCGGTCCATCCCATCTGCAAAAATGTGCCTATAGAGAGCAGCACCGTCCTCCTGAAAGGCTAAAAACACACTTCCGTGGGTTTCCCATTCAGCCTGGAAGGGTTGCAGGAGGGCTTCCCTTCAGAGAGGCACTCTGTCTGCCGTGTGAGGGAAGAGGAGGAGGGCGGCCTCTTCCAAGGCAGTGTTTGCCACCTGCAATTTGTTTTTAGCTTAACCAGGGCTATTTTTGGGCAGGAACGCGCAGGAACGGAGTTCTGGCTGGCTCCCAAGTTGGCCACGCCCAGCAGGAACTCATTAGCATAATAGGTCACACCCAACAGCAGAAACTCATTAGCATAATAGGCCACACCCAACAGCAGAAACTCATTAGGATTGGCTACATTAGGGGTGTGTGGCGCAGGGAGTAACAGCACCTGCAGTAACATCTATAGCGAACAGCCGTAATGGCTGTTCGAATCCCCACCGCGGCCGGAGTGAGCTACCGGCCCCAGTCCCAGCTCCCGCCAACCCAGCGGCTCGAAAGTAATTGCGAGTAGAGAAATGGGTACCTGCCTTAGAGACGGGGGGCACCCTCCTCCTGGTTCCGTGCCAGGAAGGTTGAAGAACAATGGCGGCATCTGGCGGACCATAGGAGCGACGACAACATCGGATCGAGGCGGGACCAGATGACGCAACTGCGGAGCGACGTGGCGCGGCTGGAGCCCGAAGGGACGAGTAGCCGGGAACGCCGCAGTCCAGGAGCAGTGCGCATCAACGGAGGGTCCATCTGCAGCCCGCTGATGGTCGCCGCTCACCGGAATGCCGCTCATCGGAATACCGAGACTACGCCAGAGCCACCGAGAACGGAGAGAAGCCTGTCATCCGGGTGCTGTTAGGCAACCCCTCCCTGCACAAATTGTCGCCCTAGGTAGGATCTGACTACAATAATGTAGGCCACCTGTAAACCACTCTGAGACCCAGTAGGGGTCATGAGCGGTATAGAAGTCACATGTAAATAAATAAATAAATAAACAAACATGCAAAGGAGTTCCTGCTACAAAAAAAGGCCCTGGGTTTTGACAACAAACAAGGTAAACAGAATAAGAAGCAAAAGGTGGGTGTGTCTTGATGACCACACTTCTGGTAACATGGGGGTGTGGCCTAATGTGCTAATGAGCTGTGCGGTCGGGGGTGTGGCCCAATATGCTAATGAGTTCCTGCTGTTGGGTGTGGCCTATTATGCGAATGCGTTCCTGCTGGGCTTTTTCTACAAAAAGAGCCCTGATACAATAACCAACGCTATTAAAAATCTGTCGTGCAGTTGAGCAGGGTCCCTTTTTGGCCAGTTGAAGGCTTTCCCACATCCCTTTCCCAGGCATGGAGCAGCAGCAGCATCGAAAGTCACGGGAGCCAAGCCTTTCCCAGTCCACATGGCACAGCCCCTGGCTACATCCGTTCACACTGTTCTCGCCGCCTCTTCTTGAACGGGAGACTCCTTTGCCCACACTGACCCTGGGCAGCTGCTCCTGAGCAGTGTTGGTTCCAGCCTGGTGGCCCTTCCGCGTCACCCTGGGGCAAGGCCTCCTCCTTCCCTCCTCCCTCGGCCAGGGTCTTCCTGCCTGGATGCTGCCGGCAAAGACGCCCCTGCTGCTGCTGCTGCTGCTGCTGTGAAATGGGTGGGGTCCTGAGGGCCACAAGGCCAAGCCCCTTGCAGACCTGTGGGTTCCTGCAGGGAGGAGCCCAGGACACAGTGTCCTCTGGGGCCAACGCAGCGGTGGGAAAGGAGGCCCAAAGGACCAGCCTGTTTCCTGGGAAGGCAGGCTCCTCTGGCCACGTACCCCTCTTGGACCACCTTGCCTGAAAGATTCTGGGCCCCAGGCAGCTTGGCAGGCCTCCTTCGTCTCAGGGAAAAGCAGCCCAAGTTTGGAAATGTTTCTCCCTAATCACAAGCAGATGTGTTCCCAGCCAGGCTGTCCAAGGGAAAAGGATTCCTCCTCGGGTTAGCCAGACCTCCGCTCCTTTTGCAAAATTCAAGGCTGCCCGGGTCTGGAAACTCTGAAGCACTCGCTCCTTTTTTAGCGGAAAGAGAAGAAGAAGAAGAATGGCTCTTTCGGCTGTTTCTGAATATTTTTTTTTTTTTTTAAGAAAATATCATGTGGGGGGGGGGAGAGAGAGAGAGAGAGAGAGAGAGAATCTCCTGGCGCGCGCACCCCTCCTTTGCTTCTGCCTCACCACTTTTTTGTCTCCACAAGTACAATGGGGGGGGGCTTTCAAAGGATTTGTTACTTGGGAGGGGGGTGCTAATTCGCATGAAGAGGGCCTCTCCTGGCATCTCCAGCTAAAAAGAGCTCCGGAAGAAATTGTCCTTCCCATGGCTAGTTTGTAGCCAGCTCAGTTGTTTAGGGGATTTCGGCACCTGCTGAAGCCTCACTCAGCATCCGGAAACTCCCAGGAAGGGACACTCTTGCAAGGTTTTGTGCTGACAGAATCTCTCAGACACTTTCCAAGGGGAAGGTCCAGTTGAAGTGGGCTGCCTGTCCCATCCAGGCTCCTTAGGGATCATTTTTCCGCTTAGCTAAGCGTGAGAGGGTGGCGGGCCCCTGGGGGCTGGGAAAGCCAACACTGACTCTTGGTCCCTGCCCATCCGGGTTGCTGAACGCTAGTCAAGGGCAGGTCAGGAAGCCTCTGATGTCCACCCTAAAGCAGTCAATAACCTTGCTCAGTTTCCCTCGGCTGCTGATGGAAGCGGTTTTTCATCCATAAGAACATAAGAACATAAGAGACGCCAATGTTGGATCAGGCCAAAGGCCCATCCAGTCCAACACTCTGTGTCACACAGTGGCCAGAAATAACAGTTTCCTGTGGCAGTGAATTCCATGTGTTAATCACTCTTTGGGTGAAGAAGTACTTCCTTTTATCCGTTCTAACCCGACCGCTCTGCAGTTTCATGGAGTGCCCACGAGTTCTTGTATTGTGAGAAAGGGAGAAAAGTACCTCTTTCTTTACCTGCTCTTTCCCATGCATAATCTTATAAACCTCGATCATGTCACCCCTCAGTCGTCTTTTCTCCAAGCTAAAGAGCCCTAAGCGCTTTAACCTTTCCTCATAGGGAAAGTGTTCCAACCCTTTTATCATTCGAGTTGCCCTTTTCTGCACTTTTTCCAAAGCTATAATATCCTTTTTAAGGTGTGGTGCCCAGAACTGCACACAGTATTCCAAATGAGGTCTCACCATTGATTTATATAGGGGCATTATTATATTGGCTGATCTGTTTTCAATACCCTTCCTAATAATCCCCAGCATAGCATTGGCCTTCTTTATTGCAGTCACACACTGTCTCGACATTTTCAGTGAGTTATCCACTACAACTCCAAGATCTCTCTCTTGCTCAGTCTCTGCCAGTTCAGACCCCATCAATGTGTATTTATATTTAGGATTTTTGGCTCCAATGTGCATCACCTTGCACTTGGCCACATTGAACCCCATTTGCCATGTTGACGCCCACTCGCCCATCCTTGACAGATCCCCTTGGAGTGCCTCACAATCCTCACTGGTTTTCACCACCCTGAACAACTTTGTATCATCCGCAAATTTAGCCACTTCACTGCTTACTCCCATCTCCAAATCATTAATGAACAAGTTAAAAAGCAGTGGACCAAGTACTGATCCCTGCGGTACCCCACTGCTTACCACCCTCCACTGAGAAAATTGCCCACCTACACTCACTCTCTGTTTTCTATGAACTAGCCAGTTTTTGATCCATAAAAGGACTTGTCCTTCTATCCCATGATTTTTGAGCTTACTTAGGAGCCTTTGATGAGGAACTTTATCAAAAGCTTTCTGGAAGTCAAGGTAAATAATATCTATTGGATCCCCCTTGTCCACATGTTTGTTCACCCCCTCAAAGAACACTAACAGGTTAGTGAGACAAGATCTTCCCTTACAGAAACCGTGCTGAGTCTGCCTCAATAGGTTTTGTTCATCTATGTGCCTACTAATTCTTTCCTTAATAATGGTTTCCACCAATTTACCCGGTATCGACGTCAGACTGACTGGCCTGTAATTTCCCGGATCTCCTCTGGAACCCTTTTTAAAGATGGGAGTGACATTAGCTACCTTCCAATCCTCAGGAATGGAGGCAGATTTTAAGGAAAGATTACATATCTTTGTCAGGAGATCTACAAGTTCACATTTGAGTTCTTTCAGAACTCTCGGATGTATGCCATCTGGGCCTGGTGATTTTTCAGTTTTTAAGTTGTCTATCAGTTTTAGGACCTCCTCTCTCGTCACCTCAATCTGACTCAGGTCTTTCAACACCCCTCCTGAAATCAGTGGTTCTGGAGTGGGCAAGCACTTCTCATCTTCCACAGTGAAGACGGAGGCAAAAAATGCATTTAGCTTCTCAGCCATTTCCCTATCATCCTTCAATACTCCTTTTACCCCTTGGTCGTCCAAGGGCCCCACTGCCTCCCTGGCTGGTTTCCTGTTTCTAATGTATTTGAAGAAAGTTTTATTGTTGGTTTTTACGTTTTTTGCTATATGCTCCTCATATTCCCTTTTTGCCTGCCTGACCTCAGACTTGCATTTTATTTGCCATAACCTGTGTTCCGTTTTATCAGCCTCACTGTGACTAGCTTTCCACTGTTTAAAGGAATTCTTTTTACTTTTTACAGCCTCCATTACTCTGTTTGTTAACCATGCAGGCTTTTTCCTATACCTTTTTGTGCCTTTCCTAACCTGCGGAATATATATTTTTTGAGCTTCTAGGATGGTAGTTTTAAATAGATCCCAAGCTTCCCCAATTGTTTTGACCCTTTCTACTTTTCCTTTCAGTTTCCTCCCCACGTGTCCCCTCATATCAGAGAAATTACCCCTTTTAAAGTTAAAAATGGTTGTGTGAGTCTTTTTGGCCAATTCTCTATTTGTACAAATGATGAACTCAACAACATTATGATCACTGTTTCCAAGCGGTGCAATCACTTTTACATCTCTCACCAGGTCTTGAGTGTTACTTAGGACCAAATCAAGAATCGCCTCTCCCCTGGTAGGTTCCGTGACCATCTGCTCCATAGCACAGTCATTTAGAGTGTCTAGAAACTCAATCCATGACTTAGAAGTCCATCGCCAGAGAAAAATAGGGTGGCCAGTTATCATCCAGTCTCTAATCTGACCTTTCTGGGCAAGATAAGTGAGCGAGAGAGGGATGGCAAAGCAGTCCCAAGTCTTCCTGGATGACACATCTGCTCTAGATCCCTTTCCCTCTGGCCTCACGGTGGACTATGGGATGGAGACAGTGCGCGTAGGCTTCATTGGTGATCTCCTCTGGTGCTTGGGGGGGGCAACAGTGGGAGGGGCTTCTGGTGTCCTGGCCCCACTGCTGGACCTCCTGATGGCCCCTGATATTTTTGGCCACTGTGTGACACAGAGTGTTGGACTGGAGGGGCCTTTGGCCTGATCCAACATTGGCGTCTCTTATGCTCTAAAGTTCTTATGAATGTTTGCTTGCTTGCTTGATTCAAAACATTTCTATGCAGATGCTCCATCCAAGTTGGGCTCCCCAGGCAGCAAACAACAAAAAAGACATTAAAAACAACTTTCAAACACACACGCACACACTGTTTTTTTGTTTGTTTGTTTTTTTAGAGACGCCAATGTTGGATCAGGCCAAAGGCCCATCCAGTCCAACACTCTGTGTCACACAGTGGCCAGAAATACCAGTGCCATCAGGAGGTCCAGCAGTGGGGCCAGGACATTAGAAGCCCTCCCACTGTTGACCCCCCCCCCAAGCACCAAGAAGACAGAGCATCACTTGCCCCAGAGCCCCTAGCTATACCTTGTGGCTAATAGCCACTGATGGACCTCTGCTCCATATGCTTATCTAATTCCCTTTTGAAGCCGTCCATGCTTGTAGCACCCACCACTTCCTGTGGCAGTGAATTCCATGTGTTAATCACTCTTTGGGTGAAGAAGTACTTCCTTTTATCCGTTCTAACCCGACCGCTCTGCAGTTTCATGGAGTGCCCACGAGTTCTTGTATTGTGAGAAAGGGAGAAAAGTACCTCTTTCTTTACCTGCTCTTTCCCATGCATAATCTTATAAACCTCGATCATGTCACCCCTCAGTTGTCTTTTCTCCAAGCTAAAGAGCCCTAAGCGCTTTAACCTTTCCTCATAGGGAAAGTGTTCCAACCCTTTTATCATTCGAGTTGCCCTTTTCTGCACTTTTTCCAAAGCTATAATATCCTTTTTAAGGTGTGGTGCCCAGAACTGCACACAGTATTCCAAATGAGGTCTCACCATTGATTTATATAGGGGCATTATTATATTGGCTGATCTGTTTTCAATACCCTTCCTAATAATCCCCAGCATAGCATTGGCCTTCTTTATTGCAGTCACACACTGTCTCGACATTTTCAGTGAGTTATCCACTACAACTCCAAGATCTCTCTCTTGCTCAGTCTCTGCCAGTTCAGACCCCATCAATGTGTATTTATATTTAGGATTTTTGGCTCCAATGTGCATCACCTTGCACTTGGCCACATTGAACCCCATTTGCCATGTTGACGCCCACTCGCCCATCCTTGACAGATCCCCTTGGAGTGCCTCACAATCCTCACTGGTTTTCACCACCCTGAACAACTTTGTATCATCCGCAAATTTAGCCACTTCACTGCTTACTCCCATCTCCAAATCATTAATGAACAAGTTAAAAAGCAGTGGACCAAGTACTGATCCCTGCGGTACCCCACTGCTTACCACCCTCCACTGAGAAAATTGCCCACCTACACTCACTCTCTGTTTTCTATGAACTAGCCAGTTTTTGATCCATAAAAGGACTTGTCCTTCTATCCCATGATTTTTGAGCTTACTTAGGAGCCTTTGATGAGGAACTTTATCAAAAGCTTTCTGGAAGTCAAGGTAAATAATATCTATTGGATCCCCCTTGTCCACATGTTTGTTCACCCCCTCAAAGAACACTAACAGGTTAGTGAGACAAGATCTTCCCTTACAGAAACCGTGCTGAGTCTGCCTCAATAGGTTTTGTTCATCTATGTGCCTACTAATTCTTTCCTTAATAATGGTTTCCACCAATTTACCCGGTATCGACGTCAGACTGACTGGCCTGTAATTTCCCGGATCTCCTCTGGAACCCTTTTTAAAGATGGGAGTGACATTAGCTACCTTCCAATCCTCAGGAATGGAGGCAGATTTTAAGGAAAGATTACATATCTTTGTCAGGAGATCTACAAGTTCACATTTGAGTTCTTTCAGAACTCTCGGATGTATGCCATCTGGGCCTGGTGATTTTTCAGTTTTTAAGTTGTCTATCAGTTTTAGGACCTCCTCTCTCGTCACCTCAATCTGACTCAGGTCTTTCAACACCCCTCCTGAAATCAGTGGTTCTGGAGTGGGCAAGCACTTCTCATCTTCCACAGTGAAGACGGAGGCAAAAAATGCATTTAGCTTCTCAGCCATTTCCCTATCATCCTTCAATACTCCTTTTACCCCTTGGTCGTCCAAGGGCCCCACTGCCTCCCTGGCTGGTTTCCTGTTTCTAATGTATTTGAAGAAAGTTTTATTGTTGGTTTTTACGTTTTTTGCTATATGCTCCTCATATTCCCTTTTTGCCTGCCTGACCTCAGACTTGCATTTTATTTGCCATAGCCTGTGTTCCGTTTTATCAGCCTCACTGTGACTAGCTTTCCACTGCTTAAAGGAATTCTTTTTACTTTTTACAGCCTCCATTACTCTGTTTGTTAACCATGCAGGCTTTTTCCTATACCTGTTTGTGCCTTTCCTAACCTGCGGAATATATATTTTTTGAGCTTCTAGGATCGTAGTTTTAAATAGATCCCAAGCTTCCCCAATTGTTTTGACCCTTTCTACTTTTCCTTTCAGTTTCCTCCCCACGTGTCCCCTCATATCAGAGAAATTACCCCTTTTAAAGTTAAAAATGGTTGTGTGAGTCTTTTTGGCCAATTCTCTATTTGTACAAATGATGAACTCAACAACATTATGATCACTGTTTCCAAGCGGTGCAATCACTTTTACATCTCTCACCAGGTCTTGAGTGTTACTTAGGACCAAATCAAGGATCGCCTCTCCCCTGGTAGGTTCCGTGACCATCTGCTCCATAGCACAGTCATTTAGAGTGTCTAGAAACTCAATCTCTTTTTCCCGGCTAGAACACATATTGACCCAATCAATGTGTGGGTAGTTAAAATCACCTATTATTACACAGTGTTTTTGTCTAGTTGCTATCTTTAAGGCATTCATCATTTTATAATCCTCCTCTATCTTTTGATCTGGTGGGCGATAACAAACTCCCAGTGTTAAGTTTCCTTTTGGCCCCCCTATTTCAACCCATAGAACTTCCAGAAGCGAATCCAATTCACTTAGCCTCTCAATCTTTCTAGACTTTATACCCTCTCTGACATACAGAGCTACCCCACCTCCAACCCTTCCCCCCCTATCCTTCCGATATAATATATAACCGGGAATCACTGTGTCCCACTGATTTTCCTCATCCCACCAAGTTTCAGAAATACCCACAATGTCTATTTTTCCCTCCGACACCAAGCACTCCAACTCCCCGATTTTACCTCGGACACTTCTAGCATTTGTATAGAAACAGCTGTAATTTCCCTTACAAGTTAAGCCTGCATCCTTCCTCTTGCTATCTCGAGTCGTTGTCCGGCAGTCCATGTCACCAGCCATGGCCTCTGTGGACAATTTCAATCCACCTCCCTGTAGAAAAGCAACCGGTACCCCCTCACCTCTCTCAGATGAGCCAACCCGAACCAGAGACTTTTCATCTCCTGTCGGCTTTCCCCCAATATTCAGTTTAAAAGCTGCTCTGCCACCTTTTTGATTTTAAGTGCCAGCAGCCTGGTTCCTTCTCGGGACAAGTGGAGACCGTCTCGCCTGTACAGCTCCCTCTTGTTCCAAAAAGTATCCCAGTGCCTAACAAACCTGAACCCTTCCCCCCTACACCATCGTCTCATCCACGCATTGAGACTCCTGATCTCTGCCTGTCTCTCCGGCCCTGCGCGTGGAACAGGTAACACTTCTGAGAAGGCTACCTTGGAGGTCCTGGACCTAAGTTTCCTGCCCAGCAGCCTAAATTTCTGTTGAAGTTTCAAGTTGCTTGCACTTCAGTCATTACAGAGTTAAGTGTTGTTTGTTAGGAAACAGGATGTTACGTTACATAATGTATTCAACAGCGGGAAAGTTTGTGGGAGCTGTTTATCCTAATGAAGTGAAATGCTTCGATCTAGCATTAATGTATTCACAAGGTTTATGGCTCTTTGTGTGAATCAGACAGGACGCTCACCTCTAGAAGCCAACACAGTTAGAAAGATGTAGCTGTTAGCATTTAGTACTGAAAGTAACTGCAAGTATGTAACCTTTTCATTTTATTTCTTTTATCCAAAGTACCTTACCTGTGCTTTATTTTGTTTTGTAGTAAAGATATTTTTCTTTTACTAATGTGGCTCTTGTGTTTGCAAAACGACCATCGATCTTGAATCTCAGAATCCCAACACACACACACAAAATCAGCAATTAAAAAGAAACAGAAAGGAGGGTCAGTAAGGGCACACCACATGAAACAGAAAAAGTCCACTTGCTGGCAGAAGACAGCGGCTGGAGGGGACTGGCTAATCTCCCTGGGCAGGAACTCCCACAATTGCTGGTTCCCTGACTGAGAAGGCCCTTTCTTGAGTTGCTTCTACCCATCTAGCCTCCAATAACAGGGGCACCTGAAGCAGCCCCCTGAAGATGGTCTTACCAGTTGGGAAAGTTCGTACAGGAGTCCTTAAGGTGTGCTGGTCCCAGGCCATAGAGGGCTTTACCTGTCAATACCAGCTCTTTGAACTGGGACCACAATCGGCAGCCTAGAAAAAGAAATATTGAGCTGCGTGTCGATCAAAGCAGTGGGTTAAGGCTTCTGCCACATCACCAGGAGATCCGGACACAGAAAGATCAAGCTGGGTGTCGTCAGCGTATTGATGACAACCCACCCCAAAGCAATGAATGATTTCCCCCAAGGGCGTTATATAGAGGTTGCCTAGAAAGAGGGATAAGACGGCGCACTGTGGAGTCCGAAAAGGGAAGTCCCACACTGTGGACAGCTGATCTCCAAGAGCCACCCTCCGAGTCCTGCTGGTCAGGGATGACGAAAGCCTTCCTAGTGGCATCCCTCAACCCCTGCTCCTGCCTCCAGACAGGCTCAGCAGGATCGCCTGCCCCACAGGGTCAAAGGCTGCTGATAGACCCAATGACAACGGCAGAGGAGCTTGTCCTGTGTCATCTGTGGCTGCTTCAGGGCACACTTCAAAGTGCTGGTTCATAAGCAGACCAGAGGATGGATCAGACGTTTCTTCTCTTTGAGCTAAGTTACCACCAGTGTTCCCTCTAAGCTGAGTCAGTGTGAGCCAGCTCACAGTTTTTTAGCCTCCGGCTCACACATTTTTGTCTTGGCTCAGGAAGGGATGGCTCCAGAGCAAACTAATTCATGCCGTAGCCCAATCGCTCGCTCACAACTTTAACGCCAGTAGCTCCCAAAGTAGAATGTTTGCTCACAAGACTCCACAGCATTGGTTACAACCAGCATCCAAATCAGAAAGTGTTTGAGCTCTCCTCTCCATTCAGCCCGCCCGGGTAGCTCCCTCCCAGATGAAGGGAAATGCCACTAAGCCACTGCTCAGTCTCCGCGAAGGACTTTCCTCCCCCAGCTTAGTCTCTAAATGTCTTCCCGAGTTCAGCAACCCAAACTTAAACATGCCCAAAGGGAACCAGGCCCCGCACCCTCCCTCCAATCCCCAGGTGGATCCTACAGAACTGAGCCAATGGCAGAGCCCTCTTTGTGGAGTCAAGCCCCTTCAGAGCCTCCAAAGAGGGCATCTCAGGGCCCTCCCGCTCTGTAGTTGGCTTCAGACATAAGAAGAACGTAAGGCCAGGGTCCCCTGCCTGGGGCCCGAGGGGGCAGCCGTGCCTGCTGACACCTTTCCTCCTGAGGCCCAGCAAGGGTCTTTAGAAAAGTGGGAGGAGCCGGGTGGGGCTTTTGCCCAGCAAAGCTTCTGACTGGCCATTAGGCATTTGACTGGCTGTGCCAACTGAAGGTCAGCTGAGGCAACCGTTATGTGGCTGGCTCTGCCTCCTGCAGCAGCCATTTTGTGACTGTGCCCACCACCCTGTCTCAGACTTCCATGGGTGCACACAGGACCCCTGATGTGAGAAGAGCCCTGCTGGATCAGACCAGTCGTCCATCTAGTCCAGCATCCTCTCTCTCTCTATCACAGACACACACAAACACAAACACACACACTGACCAGTGTGGTTGCCAACCTCCAGGTAAGGAAGCCAAAAATGAGAGATCACAGGAGGAAGTGGAAATCCAAAAACAACATCCGTGACAAAAATAATGAAGAGTCAATAAAGATATGTTGTAAAATCATTTACTGTAGAAATCATTCTGTAGAAAATCCTCTTCTATTATCGCTCACACGTAACAAATGCTGCGCAATGTAAACTATTCGTTTCACAATAATTGCTTTATCTGAGCGTGTAACAATCGCAATTCTTATCACCAGAAGGAAGAAGATACACATTCAATTATAAATGTAGGTTAAAAATCATAATAAACCATTACACTCAAAACTGTCACTTACATTACTACTTATCAACTCTTGAAGGAAACATTCCATCTTGACTGTCTAATAACAGAACACAGGGTCTTCACAATGTATTAGCTGGATTCTAAAAGCCAAACATAAAGTCTCCACTGCTAATCACTACCAGGCACGGTCTGCCTATGTGGCTGGCTCAGCGGGCTGCAGCGGTCATTTTGTGACTGTGCCCACCACCCTGTCTCAGACTTGCACAGGTGCCCACAGGACCCCTGACCTTAGAAGAGCGCTGCTGGATCAGACCAGTCGTCCATCTAGTCCAGCATCCTGTCTCTCTCTCTCTTAGACACACACACACACACACACTGACTAGTGTGGTTGCCAACCTCCAGGCGAGGTCTGGAGATCTCCTGGAATTATAATTGAGCTTTGGACTACAGAGATCAGTTCCCCTGGGAAAAGATGGCTGCTCTGGAGGGTGGACGGTGTGGGATTATACCCCACTGAGGCTCCTCCCCTTATCAAAGCCCACCCTTGCCAGGCTCCATCCCCAAGTCTCCAGGAATTTCCCAACATGGAGTCTACAGCCCTACCAATGAGTTCCTCTGGAAGTCCGAGAGCCGGTCACAGAGGCCGAGGCCTTCTGCTGGGGTTGCCTCCCAGCACTGGGAATCAGAGGCGGACTGCCTCTCCGAATGTGGAGGTGCCCTTCAGTCACCTTGGCTAGCAGCCACCGATGGACCTCTCCTCCAGGGATCTGTCTAAACCCCTTTAAAGCCGTCTATGCCGGTGGCCATCATTCCATCCTCTGGCAGTGAATTCCACATGTTGATCAATCATTAAGAATTTATTTTCACCCTAAATCTACTTCAGCAGATGCCCTTGAGTTCCAGTATTTTTGGAAGGAGAAAAAGTTCTCTCTGTCCACTCCCTCCACCCCAGGCATCATTTTATAACCCTCTATCATGCCCCCCCCCCTAGTCATAGCTTGTCTAAACTGAGCAGTCCCAGAGACCCTTCGGCCCTTCCTCCTAGGGACGTTGCTCCACCCTCCTCCTCATCTTGCTGGCCCTTCTCTGTACTTCTTCCAGCTCTGCAGTGTCCTTTTGGAGACACGGGGTGACCAGAACTGCACACAGAAACCCCCCCCCCCCATAGATCTATACAGGAGCATTATACCATCGGCTGTTTTATTTTCAGTCTTCTTCCTAACAGTCTCCAGCAGAGAGTTTGCCTTCGTCACTGCTGTAGCACAAGGGGCAGACACTTCTGTTGAGCCAGCCCTCTGACCCCATTCAAAGCTTCCTGTTCCCTCAGCGTGTCTATAAGAACATAAGAGAAGCCAATGTTGGATCAGGCCAGTGGCCCATCCAGTCCAACACTCTATGTCACACAGTGGCCAAAAGTATCAGGTGCCCTCAGGAGGTCCAGCAGTGGGGCCAGGACACTAGAAGCCCTCCCACTGTTGCCCCCCCCAAGCAACAAGAATACAGAGCATCCCTTACCCCAGACCGAGAGTTCCTATAAGAACATAAGAAAAGCCACTGTTGGATCAGGCCAGTAGCCCCTCCAGTCCAACACTCTGTGTCACACACGGTGGCCAAAAATTCCATCAGGTGCCCTCAGGAGGTCCAGCAACAGTGGGGCCTCATCAGTGCCCGACTACTGCAGGCGGAAGTGGACTGAATGTGCGCTTCATCCTCGCACTGAGGAGGAGAGCACCAGTGGAGGCCAGAGCGGCCCATCCTTCTCCTCCCTTCCATGTTCCACTCCCCCTGTGCTGCCCCCAGTCAGCGTTAACTGTAGTTTAGTAAAACTGCTCTGTATCTTTAAGACTTGTTGCACCTGGGAATTGGAGTCCACAGTTAGGGGTCCCAGAAGCTTCCCTCTGACTGGCTCATTAGGAGCAATTTCCTGAGCTCAGAGGCGCAAAGATAGGAGTTTTTATTGAGCCAGCGCTCTCTAGGTGTGAGCCAACACACGACCACTGAAGAAAGCTTAAATTGTCTTTATTTGACTTCACGTGCATTCAGTAGATCATTTACTCAGAATCGAGCTGATAGCTGCATAGAGCGTTACATCTTTCTGATCTAGGCCAATTCTATGGCCGTGGTGAGAAAAGAGATGGGCTTCCCCTCTCCTTGCCGTAAGGGTTGATGGACAAAGAAACGGAAAAGAACAATAAAACGCCTGTCTTGTGCCTGGCTGCAGGAACCATCCCTCTCTGTCAAGCGGCCTTATGTAGCGATCGCCCGACCTTCCTCCCGACAGGGGACCCAAAGAGACACGGGCCTCGCCCTCCTCTGTTGTGGGGAGGCCTTTCCCCGGGTCAGCTTTTGTGTCTCCTAAGACCAGACTTTCTGCCTCTCCGTTGGGCGCAACAACCCAACCGGTGCAGCCCCCACAGAAGACACAGCCAAGGCAGCAGGGGAAAGCAGCCTCGGGAGCCTCTGCTGCACAATGGGCTGGGTCTGGAGGTCCTTGTTTGCCATTGGCCTTTCTCCAGGCGGCAGGTTCCCATGGTGGGAGCCACCTGATAAGCCATGCAATAGGACTAGGATCACCAAGATTGGAAGCAGCGCCGAAAGCAGCCCCGTAGCTAGGGAATTCTTTGGGAGGGGGCCTTGGGGGGGCCCGCCAGCTAATTAAATAGAAGTACAGTGCAGGTGGTAAGTTGGAGCACTTTGGGGGCAGCCCCGGAGGGAGGGGGCCCAGAAGAAACACAAGGGGGCCGGGCCCCGTGGGCCCCATGTTAGCTACGGGCCTGGCCGAAAGGTATGGGATTGCAGAGGATGGTGTGAGGGGAGGAGACCAAGGTGTGATGACAGCTGGACAGGCCAAACTATCACCAGAGGCAGTGGCCTAGTCCACAGAGTCCAAGGCTCTCCGGTCAAAGGCGCCCTCCGGGACAATTCCCTTAGGCACATCCCTCGGAATGATTGACAGGAGTCTGCGGGGGAGGGGGGCTTCCTGGCGTCCTCTGGCAGCCCATCCCAGAAGGGGGGAGCCCCAGCCGCGGGGCAGTCCCCCGGAGGAGTCGGGAAACAGAAGCACGTGGGAACCCTGCCCGCCCCCTCTCTCTCCCCCGTCGGGTTCCACCGTGTTCGCCAGTCCGGGCATCCAGCCAGCCAGCCGTCCGCGAGTGGTCTTGGGGGATGGGGCCGGTCAGAAAAGCAGGAGGGCACCCAGGGGGATCCGGCTCTCCTGGGGGGCAGTCTCCCCTCCCCCCCCCACCGCCTCTGCGGCCGGCCGGCCCTGTTTCTGCACGGCGCCTGCCCCGGCCTCCGCGCCGTCCAGAAGCCGATGAGGAGGAGACTGCTCTGGCTTCCGATGCTTTGCGCTCTTCCAGACGCCCCAGTCGGCGGCCCACACACACAAGTCCATGCAACACGTTGTGGGTCGGCCGGGCCGTTTCCCCGGTGCGTTCTGGTGGGAACTGTGGTCACTTGGCCGTCGCTGCAGCTCAACGGGAGGGTGTCCGTGACGTCACCCTTAACGAACTCTTCCCCCCTCCTCCATCCCCTTCCCTTCCCCTGCGTGCTCTCTTGAGACTCTTCCTTGGAGGGGGGTGGGTGGGGGGGGCTTTCCTCGTCTTGCCGCCTCTTCTGCAAGCGGCAGCAAGACTGGGGGGGCCCTCAGCCCAGGGGCCCTGGCCTCCACCACCCCTGAGGCCCACCACTTCCCCTCCCCTCCTTTGCCGGCTCCCCTCCCGAGGGGGCGGCCGGATGGAGTCCCGGGAGCAGGGAGCCCGCCTGGGGAGGCACTCCGCTCCAGCGCCTCGGGGCCTTCTCCGCGGCCTCCTGCGACTCTGCTCAGGAACGGGAAGCGCAAAGGGGAAGGGAAAGGGCCCCCCCCCGCGGTGCGGTAGCCCCCCACGCTCTCTGCCGGCCAGCAAGTGAGGCGCCTTCGCCATGGAAACGGCCCGTCCGCCGGCCCGGGGAGCAGCCACGTGTTTGCCGAACAAGACAGCCCGACGGCTGCTCCGGCCTCTCCCCCCCCCGC
>NW_015172564.1:542064-572311 GCF_001447785.1 Gekko japonicus | reverse complement strand
AAGAGCCCCCCTGCCATTTCTCTGCTCTCGGGAGTCCAGGTGGCTCAAGGGGGTCTCCAGCCCCATCAGGTGGCGTCCGCCTCTTTGGGGGAAGCCCCCACCAGAAGCAGAAGGGAACTGACAGGGACCGCCAGAGGGGACTTGACCGTCAGGCCAGGAGGTGACACACGGCCCCTGCCTGCCCCTGCCTGCCTCCGCGGCTGAGCATCTGCTTTGCGCGCCCAAGGTCCGCGGGGCGGGTGGTCGGCCCCTCTGCCTTCCCCAGCCAGAAGAGGGATCGCAGGCCTTCCCCCACCACCACCACCACCGCCACCGAGTATTTGCCCCCCAGGCGCTGCTGTTGGGGAATGAGGTTCTCTCCTGCAGTTCCCCACAGCACCACCCGGGGTTTCCCCAGGCTTCTCTTCGGCAGCTCCTGGGGGGGGGGGGGGCTGGCTGGGGCCCACTGAGGGGCCGCTGGTGGGACCTGGCAGCTGAGATCCGCCGCCTGATCCCCGGGGGGCCCCAGAGCCTGCAGGGGTGCTGCTGGGCATGATGCCCGATGCTGAGCCATGCTTTGCCCGGTGCGTCTGGCCCTGCACCATCCGGGCTGAGTGTCAGTTGGGGGGGGGGGGCTTGGGACTGGTGGGTATGAAGCTCATTCCCCCTCCCGCCCCTTTTGGGTCATTGCCTGGGCTTGGGGAGGCGGTCTTTGTGTCTTTAAGGGTCATGTGGACGGGGCAAGGGGGCGGTCTGCCTCTGCCATGCTCAGCCCCCCCCCCAGCCTTGTGCCTGGAGGCAGGGGCCCCACCCATAGCACCTGCTGATTGGCTGCTTCCCCCTCCCATCTCAGCTGTGGTCTCTGATGGCACAGTCGCCAGGGGCTCCACCAACGCCTTCACCGCCATGCACACACGCACACACACACACACGGCCAGTGCTTCTGGAGGGTCTGCGGGGCTCTCTGAACCCCCCTGGGATCCGAGTCGCAGTGCCAGAGAGGGCCCGTGGCAGATCCCCAGACTGGGCTGTATTGGAAGCCATTTCTCAGCCCAAATAAAGAGCCCCCCATTCACAGGAGCACACCTCAGGCCGCTAGTCCATCACGGTCAGTCTTGTCTGCTTGGAATGGCCGTGGCCCTCCGGGGTCTCAGGCGGAGGAGGCCTTTCACCTCACCCAGGACCTGGCTCCTTTGAGCTGTGAGGAATTGGACCCAGGGCCTCCTGCATGCCAGGCAGAGGCCCTGGCACCGGGGAGCCACAGCTCCTCCCCTCTTGGCTCCTTCAGCCTCTTCAGAGGGTTTGCTTTGACTTGATTTGGTGCCTCACGTTTATGGAGAGAAAACTGGTTGTGTGAATCCAGCTGCCACTCTGGGGTCCTGAAGCTGACATAAAAGCAGCAGCAAAGAGTCTGTCTGCACGTCCACTGTCTCTATTCTGCGCCTCTCCGTTCAGACCCCAACATCTTTGTAAGGGATCGCCTGTGGAGCTGCCGCCGCCGCCGCCACAGCTGAGCCCTGTGCCCATGAAGAGCCCCCTGGCCTGTCTGTGTGGCATCTGGGTGGAATTTTCAAGAATGAATCAGCCTGAGCATTTTACACATGTTCATTTCCTCTTCTTCCATGTTTAATGGGATTTCTTCTGCAACAAAGGTGCTATTGAAATGGAAGCCTTAAACAAGAAGCCAGACAGGAAGGAGGGGGGGGAGAGGTGAAATTACAGAGGCAGGAGACTGCACAGGGAGGGGGGCAAAGATAGGGGGAGGCCTGGCTGCTCTCCCAGCATGTCAGCTGTCCGACATGACTTGGGGATCTACCGTGAGATCCACGTGCCACGGGGTGGAAGGGCTGTCCTCACCCACCAGAGACCCTCGGCCCCCACGGAGGCATCTGCTCCTCCTCCTCCTCTGGCGAGGTTTTCTGTCTGTCCCTTTCGGAATCCCACCCACCCTTCCAAGAGCTCAGGATGGTTGATGTGGTTCTTCCCTCCTCTGTGTTTTCCTTGCAGTCACAATCCTGTGATAAAGGGAAACTCCCATCCTGGAGGTTATTAGGAAAGAAGAAGAGAAGAGATTGGATTTATACCCCATGGCCCTGCCCTTGGAGTCTCAGAGCAACTCACAAACTCCTTTCCCTCCCCCTCTCCACAACAGAGACCCTGTGCGGTAGGTGGGGCTGAGAGAGCTCTTTATAGAAACTGCCCTTTCAAGGACAGCTCTTGTCAGAACTATGACTTGCCCAAGGTCACCCAACAGCTGCAAGCGGAGGAGTGGGGAATCAAACCCGGTTCTCCCAGATTAGAGTCCACGCACTGAACCATGACACCAAACGGCTGATAACAAAACAGCCAGTATTGTAATGCTCCTGTACAGATACCTCCCTTGCAGTACTAAGTGCCGTGCTGGTCACTGAACCCCAAAAATGGCGTTGCAGAGCTGTGGAAAGTACAGAAAGGGGCAGCCAAGATCATCCGGAGCATCTTCCCCAGGAGGGAAGGCTGGAGAGTCTTTTCCGGGGACCGTTTGGTTTAGAAAAGAGGGGACCCAAGGGAGACAGGGTAGAAGTTGAGAAAGTGGAGAGAGAGCAGGCAGAGAGAGCTTCTTGCCTCCCTCTCTCATCAGACCAGAACTCCGGGGGGGCACCCCGTGAAGCCAATGGCCGCCACCCCCTGGCTGGCCAACAGGAAACGCCACGGTGGAAGTGGAGGTTCATCCCCAGAGGATCTTAGGCTGCTTTTTTGCAACATTCAGGTCTACTTTCTTTCTCCCAGTAATGATCAACCATTCTAGGAATGTTTTCCCCCTGACAAGCCCATTTCCCCTGCACTCCCCCCCTCCAGCAGGAGCATGTTTTTAAAAAGGCGCTCATTCTCCCCTGAAGGGGGTCTCTTCCCACTCCCCTCCCCACTCCAAGGCTTCTCCCTTCCTTCAGAGCATGTGTACAGTTATCAGGTTACCACCGCAGGACCAAGGCTGGTCTCACGGTCCTCGAAAGGGGGCTCCCACAGCACCCTGTGCAAAAGCCCAACATCTTCAGGTGACTCTGGGTGCCCCCCCCTCCCAGAAGATGGCAGCTCTTTCACCACCCCTCCTCCTGCTGGGATACCCAGCACACTCCTACGGGACCAGTTCACACCCGGATAGTCCCTTTGAGTTAGATGTTTATATTACATAAGAAAACCAATTAAGTATCCATCATTACAATTCAGACCCTTAACCCAAATTAATTCATAACACAACAAATAAATGTGAAAAATGAACGAGGGGAAGAAAACCTTGCACTGATACACTTATTTCCTTTTGTCTTGCTAGCTACTTTATAAATTTGTATAATCTTACTAAACATTCCTTATCAGGGATTTACTTTAATGCTGCACGGCTGTAAAAATCAAAATCGGTTATTCTGCACCCAAAGAGAAAAAGTTTCCAGCACAATAGAGCTTCTGTAATTTTCTATCACAGAGGCATTCCATCTCTGTCAATTTGGACTGTTTTAGCTACTTGCCACGTTTTATTGCTCCAAGCTTTAACTTTCCAATATCTAAAAGTTTTCCAACTTCTACCAGTGTTCATCCTTGTCACTGAAAGAATATCCGCTATCACTGGCTTAGGAGCACAGTCTGTTAATCAACTGAGCAAAATCACCTTTGGATCCACTGGAAAATTAGTATTTGTTGACCATTCTGACAAGATTCCCCCCCCCCCGAAAGATTTTAGCCATGGACACGTCCGCCACACATGTTTCAGACCCACATTTCCGACCTACATGTCTGCAGTTCCTGACTTTTTCTTCCACCCGTGGGGTGGTGCCAAATGCCATACAGACATAAACATTTTTCTTGCTATCTGTACTGATAGTTGTAGCGGAACCGTGATACAAAAATAGTTCTCCATTCTGTCTCAGCTGTGACGATATTAAACATTTCCCCCTTTATTTTGCAAAGCAAAAGCTCATACCTTGGGGTAGATTGCATAAGACAACAAAGAGAAGATATTGACCCTATACGCTGTTCCTTCTTGGATATCAAATTTTCAGAATGAATTAACTCGACTCAAAGTAGAGTTCGAGTAATGATTTTTTAGACTGGCTATAGTATGTGAGTTGAAAGTACTGACGCCTTCCTACACGTATGTCATCCTCAGTGCAGTCCAGATACCGACCATATGGCTCATCTGTGGCTATTCTTGATCAGTCTTGCGCACTGGTCATTCTTCCAGTTTGACTGGGGGATGGAAATCTCAGACTTTTTACTAGCTATGAATGGGCTTGGAAGGGGGAATCAGAAGACCACTATCTCCATAACCTAGGCCACCTTGTAACTATCAGTACAGTTCCGAGTGGAGGGCGGCCCACGTAAGCCGTCCTCCCCCACTGGGCAAGTGCAGAGGCCTCCCCGGGCAGGAGGGTGTTATGTATGTGGACTGCCACCAGGGGCCCGCAGCACTTGCAGGAGCTTGGCTCCTGGAACAAAGGAAACTTGGGATCCTGGTTTCCCCCAGCCCCAACCAATAGCCACTTGGGACATTCAAACCCTCCAGTGGGAATGGGGGGTGCTGGGTGGATATGTATATAGTTGGCCCTGTTGGGCCGTTAAGAGTTAGTCTTAGTTGGAGTGAAGTACAATAAACGTGTGCAAAAGCATGTCACCGTCTGAGTCCTCCATGCGGCGAACCCAGTACTTTACAGAGTCCTCATGCAAGTCAGGGGAGGGCTTCTGAGAAACTTCTCAACGTGGCCCCTGCAAAGCAGCAGAGCTGGGGGGGGCTGGGGGAGGTGGAGACCAGGAACGTCCTTTTCTTCCCACCCAACCCAGCAACGTACCACGTGGGGAAGGAGAGTGGAGCCCAGGGAGGCTCGAATGCCCCCAGGGCCGGTCCCAGGGCCGGTGGAGCAGAGTGGGCTCAGAGGGCCCCCTCCCCTCCCCTGCCCACCACCAGGCACCCTGCACCCGCCTGTGTGTCCTTGCCTGCCTGCTCATGCCCCCTGCCGCCATCCCCCCTCTCACCCGCCGGAAATGCCCTTTCCTCAGCGGCACCAGGCAGTGCAGGTGGCGGGAGTGCCCTGGCTGCAACCATCTGGAGCACTGCTTGCACCACCCGTGGGCTCTTCCTGGGGGGGGGGGGAATGGCAGACTCAGCCCTGGTGAACGCACAGCCCCGCTCCAGTCCTCTGCCAGACACATCCCCTTCCCCCCCACCACCCCCTGAAACGCTGCTTTCCCTTCTTCACTTGACAGGGAATGCAGGCCTGGTGGGATGGAGCCAGACTGTTTTTCAAAAAGTGATTCACTCCTTGGAAAGGAGGGAGGGAATGAAACACTGCAGAGGGCCGTGGCTCAGTGGAAGAGCCTCTGCTTGGCAGGCAGAAGGCCCCAGGTTCAATCCTCGGCGGCATCTCCAGTTGAAAGGACCGGGCTGTAGGTGGTGTGAAAGGCCTCTCTCGGCCTGGGACTCTGGAGAGCGGCTGCCAGTCTGAGGAGACCATACTGACCTTGAAGGACCAGTGGCCTGATTCAGTAGAAGGCAGCTTCATGTGTGACAGAGGAGAGGGTGAGGATTATCTTGCACAGGACCCAGTTTCCACTCTCAGTGCTACATTTTCACAGCAACCACCCCATGGGAGCTCCGTGTGTGCAGACAGATGCAAGAGCAATCTGCAGGGAGAGTCTGTGGTGGTGACTCTCTGCCCCACCCCACCCCCATCCAGCCAAACCCCGCCTGCCCCCACCGTGCTGTCAGACCCTCGACCCACTCCACGCAGGTGCACTGGCTTCCTCCCAGGCTGGTGCTTGCTGTGATGCAGAGTCCAGAGAGGGTCGGGGGCGAGGAAGGAGATGCCTGACTCCTACAGTGGCCAGGTTTCCCTTTGGCGTGACCCCTTTTCTCGAGTGAGTGAGGTTTTCTGCACACAATGGAAGGAACAGGCCACAAAGACCTTTGCAGCAGGAGCTTCATTCTCAGCTGGAGGTTTTGGGGGCTTCCAAAGCAGCTTTTCTAAACACTGCCGCTGTCCCTGACTCCTGTCTCTGCTTCCCCTTCCCTCCTGACAGCTTTTCAGCCAGAAAAGAGAGAGACAAGGGGCCTAACTAAACTCTGTGTGTGCGCGTGTTGTGTGTGTGTGAAGAAGAAGAGAAGAGATTGGATTTATACCCCATGGCCCTTCACTACCCAAGGGAGTCTCAGAGTGGCTTACAAGTTCCTCTCTTTTTGGAGCAAAGCAGGATATAAATGCTGAAATAAATAAAGAGGAAAACAAGGGAACAAATGCATAAGCAAATTACTTTGGGCCGGAGCTGAGAGGGGGGAAGGCCCAGGCGGCCCATCCCGACAGACTCCCGGCTCCAGGAGGAAGAGGAGGCCCATTTCCCCCCACCTTGCTGTGGTCTTTCTCAAACCTGGTTTGGTATCACAGCCAGTCCGTCCTTTTGGAGGCCAAGAGGATGGAATTTTGCAGGGCTCCAAGCTCTCTTGGGGGGAGGCTCTGTAACCATGGTCTAGTTCCCCAGTTTTCCCTTGCAAAAAACAGTCTCTCTCTCTCCCTCTTCATTGCAGAGTTTTCAGGAGAAAGGGACCAGCTGGGCATGTCTGCTTATAGCTCTGCAGGGAAAGGGGCTTTTAAAGAACGACATTGGCGAGCACACAGCTGCAATGGAGTGCTAGAATGTTAAGCAGCCATCTAGCTGTTACGGGTTTTTCTAAAGCAACAACCCTCTGGCGGGTGGGGGGTGGCACCCATGGAGGGGGAACTCCCCTGTGGATCCCGGGTTGCCCGCAGCAGGGAGGCCTCGTCTCGTCGTCTGCGTTCCCAGCAGCCGGCCTCTGCGTGGAAGCAGCCCCGGCCTCCTGTCCCTGAGGCGGCGCGGGCTTCGCAGGCACCCACCCACTCTCCCTCCCTCGGGGCGGCCGCCTCTGTCTCGCCCAGCTCCCTCCCCGGCCTCCTTCGCAGCAGGCTGCTGCCACTAGATTCACGGAAGGGCTACGCCGAGACCCGCAGACCTCCCTGCTGGGAGCGCCAGAGCCCTCGCAAGCCTTCCGATGAAGCCGTCCTCTTCCTAGGCCCCCGCCGGCCCTTGATGCTGCTGGCCGCTGCCTCCCCTCGGTCCCGGAGGAGAACGTGCCGGCCGAGAGGGGCGCTAAACTCTGGCCGCGCCACCCCCCACCCCCCACCCCGGCTGAGCTCCAGCTGGAAGGAGCGCCGGCAGCCTCGGTCTCTCGTCCGACCCCCGGGCACGACCCTCGACAGACAGAGCGTCGGCGGCTGCTGGGCTTCTTTGACACCCCCCCCCCCCCCGGCCCCTCCCGCTTTGGCCCGAAGGAGGCGCGCCGCGCTGAGCGTGGAGGGCCGCGGGTGTGCAGCAGTCAGGCTACCGGGCAAACGCGCCGGACTCGACGGCTGCGCAGCCCCGACGGCGGAGGGGAAGGGGCTCTCGCTCGGGCCTTCCCCCTGGAGGCGCTCCTCTGTGCTGGCGAACCGGGCGGGGGTTGGATGCCCGCCGGCCACTCGGGCCAAGCCGAGCGGGACGGGGGGTGCTGCGCCACGACGCAAAGAAGGGCGGCGGAGGGGGCTGTGGCGGAGGGGGCTGCGGTCAGAACGCTCGTGGCAGAGCGGGGGGGCATGCTCTCACTTCTCCCCCCCTTTCCCAGCGACAGAGAGGGCGGGGCTGGCCAAACGGGGCTCCCGGAGCGGCTCCGGCAGGGGGCGAGAGGACGGAGGGCCGCCCAAACCGGCCGCGCGTAAGGGGACCGCCAGGAGGGGGGCCCGCTCCAGAGAACCCGAAGTCTGTAACCTTGCTGGGGTCTTTCAGATATGACTCCTGCGGGCCCTCTTGGTGGGCTGTTTCCAAAGCAGGGCGTTCCAAATTACAACCCCCGGCCGGCCGGCCGGCATGAGAGTCAGGCCCGGACAGCCGCCGACGCCCCCCCCTCCCCCTCCAGCGGGCGCACGTGCGGGTAGCCCGGAGACCGTCCCGTCAGCTGGCCCTTCCCGCACGGGGGACGAGGCGCTTGCCAGGAGGAGGGGAGGGGGGACCGCGCCGCCGCTGCTCATCTCGGCACCCGCGGCGGTGGCTGAGCCGGCCCGAGGCCTGCCTTCGCGGAGCACCTTCAGAAGCGGCCGCCTCTAAGGTGCCACCAGGGCCCCCTAGGTAGGGAGTTCCTTGGGGGGGGGCACCAGCTAATGAAATGGAAGTACCGTGCAGGTGGTAAGTTGGAGCACTTTGGGGCAGCCCAGGAGGGTGGGTGGGCAGGGTGCATCTGTGGGCATCTCTGCTCCCCCGGGGAGGGAAGGCAGCTGGCCTGTTCTCTGAGGGGCCGTGCTTGGAGAGCCCTGCCTGCCAGAACGGGGGTGGCCCTGCTGAAGAAAGAACAACCTGGAGGTGCAGGTGGGGGACAAAGGGGCCGTCTTGGGGGGGGGGGCTTTCACCGTGTCTGCCCCACAGAGGCTCCTGCCATGGGCAGGTGAGCTGCTGGGAGGGCAGGGTGGGGGGCTCCAAGGGCCCCGGAGGTCCCACAGCTAGGCCAGCCCCTCCGCCAGGCCCCACACAGCGGGGATGGGGGGAGGAAGGAAGGCACCCTGCAGCCAAGCAGTCCCCTTCCTGTTCCTGATTGGCCAGCCAAGGAAGAGTTGAAAAGTGGCTGTTTTCACTGAAACCTGAGTGGAAGGGAAACACGACCCTGCCGGGGACCCTCTGGAGGCTGGGGCTGCCCCCTCCCCTCCGGCCTGGCGGGCCGAGCCCTGCTTATTCAAACAACATCGCTGGGAACGGGAGACCTTTCTCAGGCAAGGCGTGTGATTATTAGCCCCAAACCAAACTCTCCTGTCTCAGCCGGTGGTGCAAAAAACCCAGTGCTGCTTCCTACAGCCAGGCAGCGCCTTGGGAAGGAGCCCCCCCTACCTGTCACGTCTGGGCTTCTTCCAGCAGGGCCCCACGGAGGCAGCGGCCCGGGAGGCCTTTCCCCTCTCAGGGTGGGGCATCCAGGCTGGGAGGCTGAGGGGGGTCCTGCAGGGAATTGCCCCTGTGAGACAACGCAGCAGCCCCTTTCCCCTATTGATTGATTGATTTAAAATACCCATACATCTGCCTTTCTCCCCAACTAATGGGAGCCTTTCCCTGCCCCTAAGGGACTCCAGGAAGAGCACAGGACCTCCAGTAAGGAAGGGATTCTCAGCTGCCTTCCCAAACTACAGCTCCCAGGATTCTTTGGGGGACGGGAGAAGAAGAAGGACAACAACTACAGGTCTTTATCTCCTGCTTTTCGCTACCCGAAGGAGGAGCCTCAGAGGGGCTTACAATCACCTTCCCTTCCTCTCCCCACAACAGACACTCTTTGAGGAGGGTGGGGCTGAGAGAGCTCTGAGAAAACTGTGACTGACCTAAGATCACCCAGCTGGCTGCATGTGGAGCTGTAGGAGTGGGGAATCAAACCCGGTCCTTCAAATTAAAGTCCTGCTGCTCTTAACCACAACACCAAACAGACTCTGAGATGACAAGATGGCCGCTAAACGGATAGGACACAGAGGTGGATTTTGCTCCTCCTCCTCCTGTTACTTTGTGATTTGTGACCTGCCCTGAGCCTGCTTGGGGGGAAGGCGGGATAAAAGTTGTCTCGAATAAATAAATAAATAAAACTTTGGTCACATTCTGAGAAGGAGACGGGGCTCCCTGGAAAAGACACTGAGGCCAGGAAAAGTGGAAGGCAGCAGGAAAAGAGGAAGATTCAGCCTGAGATGAATTCGGTTCGGTCAAGGCAGCCACAAAGGCCCTCCTCCGTTGGCAAGACCTGAGCCAGGCTGTGAACGAGAGGACCTTCTGGAGGTCTTTCACTCATCGGGTCTCCAGAATTCAGCAGCGGCTTGATAGCACTGGGCACAGACCCACGGTGGACTTTTTCTTCTTCTGTGCGGTCTTTGCACCGGGTAGACACCAAGTAGAGGGTGTTTATGTATATTATTCACAGCTATAATCTGTGACTAAATATGGCACATGAGTAATGTTGAAAAAATGGGGGGGGGTTGGCACGTGGGAATGGTAAAGAGCCCTAAAGAAACCTAATGGAGCCTCTTGTGCTCAGTTCACCACCACCACCACCCCGGAGGTGGCCGGGAACCAGCCAGTCAGCCCCACTCCTGTGCTTCCCAGGGCCCCCCCCTCCCCCCCCCAGTGCCTGCCCAGCGAGAGCCACCAGCTCGATGGGAAAGAGAAAAGGCCCCGAGGAGAGAGTGGGGCATGTCCCGGCTCAGCCTGGCCCTGAGAAAAGGCAGCCAAGCATCCAGGGGGAGGGGGGAGGCCTCCCTGGCCCCCCAGTGGTGGCTGCGGCCCAGGCTGTTCAGTGGGAAGAAGCTGAGGAAACAAAGAGCCCTTCACGGGTCCCTGGCAAGAGCCGCTTCGCCCGTCTGGGCCCAGCAGAGCTTTCCGTGGAGGCCTGCTGGACGGCCGCCGGACCAGCCAGGCCCTTCCCCTTGGCCTGAGAGCCTGGAAAAACCCGCACCTTCCAGGCCAGCCCTCTTCCCTGCTGCTGCTGCCGCTGCTGCCATTTGCAAGATGAAACCTTGGCTGAGAAGTCTCTGGCTGGCTGGCGAAGGAAGTCCTCCTCCTCCTCCTCCCCGCAGCATGACGGCTGCTTTGGCACAGTGGCTAGGAAGGCTCCTGCCAGAGACATGGAAACTGGAAGGTCTGCGTCAAAGGAACAGACTGGAGGATCATCTCCACACGCAGGGGGGGGGGACGACATCTCTCTCTTTGTCTCCCACCCTCCCCCCCTCCCCCCCTCCCTCTCTCTCTCTCTCTCTCTCTCTCTCTCTCCATGCTGAGCTCCTTGGTCCTGTAAAGAGCACCAGTCTGCCACTCAGGTCTCAGTTGCCGCTTCAGCTCATGAGTCTCAGTTGCCGCTTCAGCTCATGACTGGACTTTCCACCAGTTTCTGTCCCACTTTGGCTCATCCTCTGGTGGGCCCCTCCCTTTGTCTGCCGGCTACTTCCTATTTCTTTATTTCACTCTCCCTCCCTCCTCTTTCTTCCAGCAAAGGGATGAATTCTTGGTCGTTTCTTGGCCTTCCTCCTCTGTAAGAACATAAGAGAAGCCCATGTTGGATCAGGCCAGTGGCCCATCCAGTCCAACACTGTGTCACACGGTGGCCAGAAATACCAGGTGCCCTCAGGAGGTCCAGCAGTGGGGCCAGGACACTAGGAGCCCTCCCACTGTTGGCCCCCCCACAAGCACCAAGAAGACAGAGCATCCCTTGCCCCAGACAGAAGAACATAAGTGTTGGGATTCTTTTAAGTAAGTCAGCAGAGTATTAAGAGACTGAGTCCATGGTGTGATTAAAATATAAAAGTTTACTATAAACCTAACATGAGAAAAAGATACACAGAATATGAAATAACAAAGAGCTAATATGGCTACATCCTTACAGCTAAAAGGTAAAACAGGAATGGCCGGCGTCTTCTTCTCAGAACAAAGAGAGGAAGGAGAAGCCAGTATGCTAAATACTTGACACCTTGGTTTCCAATCAGACTAGCAAGTTAGCTCCAAAGTTCCCGGGCATTCTATTGTCTAAACAGATTGGTTACAAACAAACATGTGACTTCCTGTTGATCATAACAAACATCATTAACCCTGTAAATACTGAAGTGTTTTGACTTGTAACACCCAACACCCCTTCTCAAGTTACAACACTGAAGTCATGCAAATTCAGTCTTTCACGTAGAGTCTCAAACTTCTTCTTTTCGAGTGGCTTGGTGAATATGCCTGCGATCATCTCCTCAGTAGGACAGTATTGGAATTCAATCAGTCCTTGGTCTTGCAAGCCCCTCCCACTGTTGTCCCCCCAGCACCAAGAATACAGAGCATCACTTGCCCCAGACCAAGAGTTCCTATCTATACCTTGTGGCTAATAGCCACTGATGGACCTCTGCTCCAGATGTTTATCTAATTCCCTCTTGAAGCCGTCCATGCTTGTAGCTGCCGCCACCTCCTGTGGCAGTGAATTCCAAGTGTTAATCACTCTTTGGGTGAAGAAGGACTTTCTTTTATCTGTTCTAACCCGACTGCTCAGCAATTTCATGGAGTGCCCACAAGGAGTTCTTGTATTGTGAGAAAGGGAGAAAAGTCCTCCTTTCTCTTTTGTGATTATTTCGTATCTGATTGTGATCCAGCCTGGTGTCCTGGTTAGGGTGTCAGGCTAGGACCTAGGAGAGCCAGGTTCGAATGCTGAGTCCGCCATGGAAGCTCACCTTGTGGTGGCCACTCTCTTTCAGCCCAACAAACCTCATGGGGTTCTTGTATGAGTTTGGAATGGTGAAGAAAATGATTTGTATTGCCATGAGCTCCTTGGAAGAACAGCATACGAAATACAACAGTGCCTGTGCCTAGGTCCTCCCTTGCTGAATCACCTTCTAAAGTCTTCCTTCCTTCCTTCCTTCCTTCCTTCCTTCCTTCCTTCCTTCCTTCCTTCCTTCCTTCCTTCCAAGAGAACCGCCATATATAAAAACACTGTGATGATCGGATGGATCAGGATTAACTGGCTCTTTGAAAGGGTGAGACCAGTGAATGGAAGACGACAGCTAGGGCCGCCTAGATAGATACAGGAAAGCCGTGTGCTCTGGAGAAGGCTCCCTCCGCATGCTGGTTGCTGGGGACGGAGAGCGATGGGCGACCTTGTTGGGTGATAGTGATATGTACACCTTGACACTTTAGTCCCAATCAAATTCCTGGATAAGGGAGAAAATTCCCGGGCATCCAACAGCTAAAGAACATTGGTTACATGAGAAACATGTGACTTCCAGTGAGTAATATAAACAAACATTTAACCCCAGATATACTGAGTGTTTTCAACTTGTAATACCCAACAGACCTTCATGCCTTATTTGGGGACCCTGGATTTGGATCCAGGGTGCCGGTCAAGATGTGGGTCTGATCCGAGATGGTCATTTGGACTTCATCTGCTGAGTGGAGGCCTCTAGCCCCACCTGGATTGACTTGTGGGGCTAGTAGAGGGAAGAGGAGCGATCAGGCTTGGCTCCACACCTGCTGGGGCAGCTCCATGTTAAGGTTAAGTGGGAGTAGCGGAGGAATGCCTGACCTGCCCCAGAATTCCTCTCCAATTATCTACTAGCTAAGCTGGGCTCCAGATGTTGCTTCCAATGTTACACCCAACCTGCAGTAAAAATCCTGGAGGCTTCGAGACCAACCCTGCTGGAATGCAGGCAGCTGTCGTTCTGAGTGAGCCCACAGGAAACCAGAAAGACCCTGACCCCCCTGCGTGTGGGGGGGGGGGGTAGACAAAGGCCTCATGCCACAGTTCTTCTCCCGTTGGGCTTAGTGGATGTGTTGCAAGCCAGCACAAAAGTGCACAGAAGAAGGATGGGTGGAAATCTGGCCATGAAATATTGCAGTCAGCACTGAGAGAAGGAAGGGCCGGTCAGAGATGGGGACAAAATTCAGGAGGGGTGGCCCATTTGTAAGCTTCTTACTGTGGTCCAGGTGGACTTTGGCATTTGCAGGGCAATTCCCATGTTCTCATGTCTAGGCAGGAAAAGAGACTGAAAATGGGCACCAGCCACCATATATTTGCGTTTGTGCAAAGGAAAGGGCACCGTTTGGTTCAGTGCCACCTTTGAGGATAAGAGTGCTTCGGAGACCCGGGAGAATTCCTTCAGCGGAAACCAGCACGGGTAGCTCATGTGGCTCACACAGCATCCACTGCCCGCCCTCACGTAGCCTCCTCCTCCTCCTCCCCTTCTTCAAAGAGGCGCTGACCTCCCCCCGGAGCATTGCTATCCAGCCGGGCGGTCTGTGTACAACTCCTGGCTCAGTGGTCAAGCTTTACAGGCAGAAGGCCCCGGGTTGGATGCCCAGCATCGGCAGCTCCAGGAGCCCGGGTGCGGGGGCCCTGGGGGCAGACTCTTAGCCTCCCTGCCTCATCCCCTTTGTCAGTCATCTGAGCATGCCTCTCCTCCTGGGCCCCGGCCAGCCACTCCTCTGTCACTGTTCAGTGGCTTTCTATGCCGCAGGCCTTTCTCTCCTCGCTGAGGCTCAAGGAGGTTATCAGGCATCCCTCTTTTCTTCGTGGAGTCCTTTGATCCGCCGATGGGCCCACCAACCCCAGGGAGACACACAGAGCAGAATTCTTTCTCCTCCTTTCAATGGGACGTTTCTAACTGCCCCCAACCCTCCCCCTCCCTGTCCTGCTTCTTGCAAACCTCAAGGGAAGCAACAAGTCTGCAAGTGGGAGGCTGCTTTTGCTGGCACACCCCCTCCCCCCCCACCACCAAGGAAACTTCCGCAGATGCCTCCCGCTCTGTTGTTAAGCCCCTCCACGGATTTGTCAGCATGCATGATAACCACGCGGATAAGGGCCGGCTGCCGGGGCTGATGGATATCTGGCATGGAGGCAGCTGAATGGGGTCTTCGAAGGGAAAAGGCTCTTGTGAGCTCCAGCAGCTGAAGGGAATAAAGCCCTTGCCAGGGAGAGCAGATCAGATAAGCCGCACGGAAGAAGAAGCGGAATCAAAATCGGAATGCAGGATGTTAAGAAAGAGCCCTCCTCTGTAAGTTGGGGGGGGGGGAGGTGAAGAAGGCCGCCCTGATGATGCTGCAAGAAAATGGAGTCCGGCGTAAGATGGTTTTCCAGGGGAAAGCAAAACCCTGAGCTGTTGGTGGGTGCAGAGCACTCCGAGCCCCCTCCCTCAGGCGAGCGCCACTGCGCCCCATTTCGTGGCAAAGCGATGGAGGTCCTGACAAGCTGAACCAGCTCTGTGCCCAGGCCTCTTGCCACAGTCCACTTGCCCTCGTGGGCAACCCACCTGTGGAGCTAGAGAAGCCAAAGGCAGAATGCCAAAGCCACCCCCAGCTCCTGGCCCTGAAGAGTCCTGCTGGGCTGGCACATCTTTGTTGAGTCATTCCTCTTTATCTCAGTGTGGCGTCAGGTCTTGGCATTTCCTGGTTGGTGTAGTAGATGCCTTTGGCCTGAGCATGCAAGTTTTATGGCATACTATTTATGTTTTTACAACTCACAAGGACTCATGGGGGCATCTCATTTTTCCCTGTACCCCCCTCCCCCACCATTTCCTTCCCGGGCAGCTCCCGTAGCCTTTCTCTTCCACCTGCTCCCTGGCCTCCTTCCCCCACCCTCCTGCCTGCCAGCCTCCCTGTATCTCCCCCGACCCTGTCTTCTGCATTCCCTCCTCCTGGCACCCTCTCCCCAGGAAACGTCTGGCATATCTGTGTAGTGCCTGCGGTAGCCAAGCCAGGATGATTGTGCCAGGATGATTGTGCCATGGCTGCCAGTGGCCAGGCTGAGTTGCAAGGTGGCCACCAAGGGCCAAGTTGTGTGGGCAGTGAACTCCAGTGGTCACTGCTGGGCCTGTCCCTGGCAAATACTCCTACATCAGGAGACATGACAGGGGATGGGGGAAAGGTCCTTTTCCAGGGCTGATTGGCCTCCTACCTAGTCCATCACTGCTCCCTTCTCCGTGGCATTGGTTTACAGAAACCAAGGCTTGAGAGGCTGGACAATATTATGATGATTGCCTAGCAACCCCCTAAATGGCCCTGAGGTCTCAGAACAGAGCCTCAACTGGTATTCTTTCCTTAAAGTTATAGATGCTGCTTCTATTATTTGGGGGAGACTTTGAACCCCTCTTTTTTAGATGTCAGATTTTTCTGCAACCTCGGGCTTCCTTCAGGTTTGTAGAGAAATCCCTCCCACCCAAGTCTGTGGACAGCTCTGTTTTGCAAGTGTGTGGATTACATTATGAGATAGATATCATATAATGCTGATTCACTGATGCCCAAACAATACTGAAAAGTGTTTACATTTTGTAGGGAAAATCAGCATGAAGAAACAGGGAATGGCACAAAAAGAGTCACAATTTCAACGCATGTGAGGGCACTCAAAATGAAGACTCATTTTCAGGTCAAATAACACATGGGGTGAGAAATTAAAAAGCATCCTTACTCCAGTTGAGTCCTTTTTAAACTCAAGATGGGTTCCCACCCCACGGACACACAACCCTCCCAGCAACAGGAGAAAATGACCGAACCCCGGAGGAGGGGTTGGGGGGGGGGTCCTTTGCTGCAGACTTGCTTGGCAGGCACACCCCCTGGGCATGCTCAGAGTTCCTGCGGACTGACGGATGGACGGGAGGATCCCTCGTCTGGGGCGGGGCGGGGGGGGGGAGCGGAGGGAACAGCGAGAGCATTCTTGGGCTCCTGTTTGCTGAGGACCAGGGCTCAGCGATCTGAAAAGGTTAGGCTGAAGGCAGGGTCACCGGGCTGTTCCAGGCCTAATAAAACAAAACCCCGGCCAAATTGGAAACATATTTCATCCAATACGAGGGAAATATAATTGGGGAATGTGTCTGGAGTTTGACCTACAGTATTTATGCTAAGTAAAGATTTAAATATATCACAGCATGGAATGTGCAGGGAAAACAGCATGGGCACATTCTTTGCTGAGTGGGGGAGGGGCATCCTGTCTCTCTCAACCCCACATGTGCCTTTGTCTCCATGAAAGAAATGGGGGGGGGAGAGGATAGCCGCAGTTTTTAAAGAAGGGGAGTCATTTGAGAGGGCCCAGCATCTTTCCCCAACACGCACCAATGACAATTCGTTAAGCTCTTAAATAATGAAATCACAGTGGACGGGGATAAAAAGAAAAAAGAAGAAGAACCAGAGACAACTTGCCATCCCTGCAACAAGGACCCAGCCATTATGAACTGCAAATCAAAGTAAGAAGCCCCACGGAGGACGGACGGACTGGCCTCACACCTTGACTCAGGGCACAGCTGTCAGCTTCGAAAGAGCCCCCCCCCCCCCCCCCCCCCCCAGAAACTGGTTTCCAGCAACCTTTCTCCTGGTGGTCCCCCTGCAGCAGCTGGTATACTCAGTCTGAACATGGAGGCTCAAACCAGCTCTCATCATGGAGAGCTACTGACAATCATACCTGCCGGCTGTCTAATTCCTTTCTGTCCATAATCATGTCTTCTTTTTGCAAAGCCCATAAATGACAATTACGCACACGTCAACCAGTAGCAACTCCAGATCCTGTGCATGGGGCTGGGCACATTCCCATGGTACCTTCCCTGAGGATATTGACAAAAGTAACAGAAGAAGAGAAGAAGAGATTGGATTCATACCCCGCCCTTCACTACCCAAAGGTGTCTCAGAGCGGCTTACAAACTCCTTTCCCTTCCCTTCCCCACAACAGACACACTGTGAGGTAGGTGGGGCTGAGGGAACTCTCTGGAAAAAGAAGAGGAGGAGGAGGAGGAGGAGGAGATTGGATTTATATCCTGCCCTTCACTCCCCAAAAGTGTCTCAGAGCAGCTTACAAAGTCCTTTTCCCTTCCCCTCCCCACAACAGACACCCTGTGAGGTAGGAGGGGCTGAGAGAGCTCTTGACAGAAACTGCTTTTTTTTCAAGAATAGCTCTTATCAGAGCTACGGCTTGCCCAAGGTCAGCCAGCCAGGTCCAAGTGGAGGAGTGGGGAATCAAACCCAGTTCTCCCAGATTAGAGTCCCAAACTGGCTCATAAAGTGAGCACAGTTCTTCTCACCTCCCCCCCTGCCTCAGGGATGCAACAGGCACTGTAGATTGTGGCTCTTTCATTCATTCTTTCTTTCTTTCTTTCTTCCTCTCTTCATGAGAGCGGGAAGAGGCTAATTAAATTCCTTTGCTGAGTGAAGCGAGTGAGTGTGTCAAAAGGCTGATTGCCGCTGGCTGCTGTCCAATATGGCGGTGAAGAGAGAGCATTGTGTGCACCATGAGGGAGAAGGGGAGAGGAGGAGGAGGAGGCTGCCAGTTTTGAAATGGACACAGGTGGGCAGCCAATTGTGTGGGGACATTTTGAGGTATGGAGGCTGTGCAGCTTGTGGAGACTTTGGGCTAGATCGCATTATTAAGAGTTTTGAGACTGCAAAAACCTCATGTTCATTTTAAGACATTTCTCTGTTGATACAAGGACAGGAAACAGGATAGTGTTTAATTGCTCTCAGGCGCTCCCACCCCATTGATGGTCCAGTTTGGTGCATTCAACTCTGGTGGACTCTAATCTGGAGAATCAGGTTTGATTCCCCACTCCTCGTCCACATGCAACCAGCTGGGTGACTTTGTATCAGTCACGGTTCTCTCAGAGCTGTTCTCTCAAGAGCAGTTCTCTCTGAGCTGCCTCAGCCCCACCTACCTCACAGGGTGTCTGTCGTTGGGAGAGGAAGGGGACTGTAAACTGCTCTGAGACTCTTAGTGAACGGCGGGGTATGAATCCAACTTTTCTTCTTCTCTCAAGCACCCAGCACTTAAGGCTGGGTTGTGTAAGTTCTCCTAGCTAGCAGACACCAATCAGAGAGCCATCTCTTACCTTGGCAGGAATGTGACATCTTTCTTGGACAGAGGCTTGAAGATACCAGATGCCAGATACTGTCTCTTCCTAAGAAGGATAAGAAGAGAAGGAAGGACCCATGTGGGAGTGGGCAGAGAGGGGTAATGAATTCCCTGGATAGGAGGGGAACAATGTTCATTTTGTGAGGTCTGTTTTAGCAGATATCATCTGGAGGAAGGAGCTCTTGCACTTGAGCTCCATTTTGATGGCCACCTTTGCCATGTGGGTCTAACAAAAGGCTGGCACCCCTGATAAAGACTCCAGGGGAAGGGTTTTAGAACACTGTAACTTTTAAATTTAAAGAGACTGCCTTAGAATAAGACCACGTAGGGCATGTGTAGGACTGATGGGCAGAGAACTGTGTGTTTCCATATGGAAGGAGACGGTCCTTTAAATATATGGGTCCTAGGTTATAAAGGGTTTCAAAGGCCATCACCAGAAACTCGAAATGAACTCAGAAAGAGACTGGAAGCCAATGAAGCTGTTCCCAATGCCTAGCCCCTGACAGTAATTGGGCTGCTGCATTCTGGACCAGTCATCGTCTCTGGGTTGTCTCCAAGGTCAGCTCCACATTTGATTTCTGTAATATGGGATCACATGACTCCACTAACTGGCCCCAATTAGCAGTCTATCCTCAGCATTCTACACTTGCAGCTTCCAAATGCTGTTCAAGGGTAGCCAGTTTGGTGTCGTGGTTAATTGTGTGGACTCTATTCTGGGAGAACTGGGTTTGATTCCCCAATTCTCCACTTGCAGCTGCTGGATGACCTTGGGCAAGCCATAGTTCTGTCAGAGCTATACTTGAAAGAGTTCTCTCAGCCCCACCTACCTCACAGGGGGTCTGTTGTGGGGAGGGGAAAGGAGTTTGTAAGCCACTCTGAGACTCTGAGTGAAGGGCGGGGTATAAATCCAATCTCCTCCTCCTCCTCCTCCTCTTCTTCTTCTTCCCCCAAGCAGAGCTCATTGCAGTAGTCCAGCCTGGATGTAACTAAGGCATGAATCTCTGTAGCTAGGTCTGATTGAACCAGGAATGGACACAGCTGACACACCAGGCAAAGTTGGACAAACGCACTCCTAGCCACAGAAGCCAGCTGGTTTTCTAAGGTGACCGCTGTGTTGAGCAACATTCCCAAGCTACAAACCTGACTTTTTAAGGGCAGTGTAACCCCATCCAAGATAGGGGAGACCTCAAGTCCCTGGGTGCCAGGTGAAGGGAGCCAGTTGCTAGATTGCCATTTCCCCCATAAGTGCACAAGTACACTAAGCCGTCCTGAAGGTAACTAGTCATTGGGTAACAGGAGATGTGAGCACAAGATGGAGCAATACAGAAGGGAAGCGAGGGTTGCTGGTCCTCTTGGTAAGAATTTCTGAAATCAACCAGCTGGTGGAAGTGCATCAACGTAGCAGTGCAAGAAAACCCCTCCAAAAGTCAGACGGATTTGGGAGAGCAGTGCATCACCGGGCAGAGACTCAGGAGGACCACCACTGAATGCCTGGGCACCTTGGAGGGCCAGAACAGGGTTCTCAGGTCAGTGGGGCCATTCCACAACAAAGCTACATAATGGGCTCAAACAAAGACTTGAGTTGGACCTTCAGCAGAAATCTCCATGTGGAGTGGGAAACAGGCTACCAACAGACGTGGCAGGCTCCCCCATACCAGAGGACCTTGCGCGCGTGTGTGTGTGTGTGTGTGTGAGTTGGGGAGTGTGTGTTGGGGAGCAGACCAGGGATGCCAGCTGTTTGATCCAGCTGCTCCCTCCCTGCGCCAGAAGAAGGAGCAGCCACCTGCTGCCACGCCACAGGTGTCAGGTGGCACAAGAGGGCCGGTAGAGTCGCACCGCACACCGGAAGCGTGGATTCTGACCTGGCTCATCAGAGTCTGAGCAATGCACTGTCTGAGTCGAGATGTTTTGTTGGACAGGTGTGGATCTTCCCACAATGTCTGTACACAGCACTGAGAGACTGTCGTCACCATCACCACCTCCACCACCACCACCACTTCAGTGGCTCCAAAGAGCAGGAGAAATCAGTAGGAACAAAACCCCAAGGGAGGAGCTTCAGTGCAGGCAGACACTCCCTTTAGGTGGCTGGAGAGTCTCTGAAGCCATTTTCATAGCGTCACAGAATCACGGAGTTGGGAGGGGCCCTAGAGGCCACCTAGTCCAACCCTTCCTGCTCAGTGCAGGATCAGCCTAGAGCATCCCTGACGAGTGTTTGTCCCGACGCTGCCTAAAGACTGCCAGTGAGGGCGAGCTCACCCCCTCCCGAGGCAGCTGATTCCACTCTGGCACAACATTTTTAACTGTGAAAAAGTTTTTCCTGGCCAGAAGTCGAAGGCAGCCATCCCCAGTAACAAAGGTGTTCAGTTCTTTCATGAGGATGGCTGTCCACTGGAGGGGAATCTCTGCTGCTGCTCCTGCTGCTGCTGCTGAAACTAATTACCTTCCTTGTTCTACTGCAAACAAACTGAAGAGTCGAATCGGTAGGGAAATGGGGAGGGGAGGGGGGCATTGTGGGCTCTCCTGTCATTCTGCTCTTCCCTGCATCTCAGCAATGTGGGCAGATCCCTTCCTAGGGTCGTCCACAACAGGCAGGGGAATCGGGGACATGCACTGCCCCTTGTTTGCCTGGAGGCGTTCCCTCCATGATTTATTCAAACTGCAAGTGCCACTTACATGACAAAACTAAACACAGCCATTCATCATGGACACCTCGGCAGCCCTCCGGCAACTCTCTGAGCTGGGGGGGGGGGGATCCAGAAATGCATCTTGCAAAGTGAGGATTTCCTGCTTGGAGAAGCCTGGCAGAGCCGCAAATGGGAGGGGCTTCCTGAAGCCAGAACCCCAGGCAGGGCCTCTGCCGAGCTAGAAAGAAATGGCTCCTGAGCATGTCTGACCCACGTCCCTCTCAGCCATCCCACCTCACCATCGTGATTTTGCACAACATCATGATGTCGTCAAAGCTTTGGTGGTCTCCAATCCTTGAAAACAAGGGAAAGCTTCGACAGAAACATGTGGGATGTTCCCAAAGCCCACCCCACCTGCTGTTGTGCTGAAACCGTTCACACACACACACACAGGACCCCCCACCCTATAGACAGAGGTCTCACCTCTTTGAGGCTTCCAAGTTGAAGGGGGGGGGCTGTCCACCTTTGCTGGGCCAGTCCCCATCTGTGGGCAACAGGGCCTCTGCACCCTGCTGTCCCCCAGACACACTCTCTCTTTTTCCCAGGGCGGTGATGGCAACGTGCCTGGGCAAATGTGTGGACCACCAAAGCCCGCAGCTTCTAAGGGCATCCTGGCCCAGTAACACAGTAGAAGCAGAGCCGCAGCCCCTCCCGTTAATATTCTAATTGCTTATTTCTTGCTGACTAGCAATGTATTACATGGCTCTTTTAGGACAGGTTTTATTGTTCAGATCTTTGACAGTTGTAGATGCCTTCAAGCTGTGTTTAGGTAAGGGTGCGTTATGTAACCCTATCAGATAAATAAATAAGTATAAAACATTTCCGTGGTTTTGGCTGTGCTGCTTCTGGCCCAGCTCAGTGAACTAGTAATGTCCTCATGGCCACACGTGGTGCTGGAACCCACCCCTCTAGGCTCTCCACATGCCTTTCCCACCTTCAGATTGCCCAGCGGATCCCGGAGGTCGGAGGGGCTGAGAGAGCTCTTGACAGAAACTGCTCTTTTTTCAAGGACAGCTCTTATCAGAACTACGGCTTGCCCAAGGTCATCCAGCCAGGTGCAAGCGGAGAAGGAGTGGGGAATCAAACCCGGTTCTCCCAGATTAGAGTCTGTACACTTAACCACTAAGAAGAAGAAGAAGAGGTTGGATTTATACCCCATGGCCCTTCACTACCCAAAGGAGTCTCAGAGTGGCTTACAAACTCCTTTCCCTCCCCCTCCCCACAACAGACACCCTGTGGGGTAGGCGGGGCTGAGAGAGCTCTGAGAGAAACTGCTCTTTTTTCAAGGACAGCCCTTATCAGAACTACAGCTTGCCCAAGGTCATCCAGCCAGGTGCAAGTGGGGGAGGAGTGGGGAATCAAACCCGGTTCTCCCAGATTAGAGTCCGCCTGCACTTAACCACGACACCAGACAGGCTCTGCTGAGCCAAAGCACACCCACCACCAGGAGTGGCCACGTTCCCCACCGCCGGCACCACCAGAAACGCCTCTGCCTCTTGCAGCCTTGCCTGATGCCTCCTTTCTCCTCGAGGGTTAACACTCCATTGGAGAGAAGTATTCCTTTTCCCCCCCAAAAATAAAAAGGGCCCAGGCTATGGTTGCAGTTACCTCACGCCTTTGCTATGAGGCCTGGCAGGGGTCCCTGAGCACTTGGAGCAGCAGCAGCAGCAGCAGCGGTGGTGACTCACTTTGGAGCGTGCCGAGCCGTCCTCCTTCTGGGCGCCTCTTCCAAGGAAGCCGGGGGAGGGAGGGGAGGCCGGGTCCCTGCTGCAAGGTCCTCTTGAGCGGGGCTTGCTGACCTGGGCCCCTCACCCGGAGGCCGCCAGGAGTGGGCCAGAAGGGGGACTGCCTGCTTATAACCAGAGCTTCCCCACAGAGCATCACACCCGTCCACATCTGGGGGCAAGGAAGCGCGGGAGAGGGCAGACGGAGGGGCAGAGAGGCAGCGCCGCCCCCCCCCCCCCCCCCCGCTTGCCAAATCGCAGCTAATCTCTGCCCAGCACCAAACAGCCCAGGTTCCTGGGCTTTATAAGAGAGGGCTGCCCCCCACCCACCCAGTGCTCAAGTCTGTGCCGTTCCAGAACCAGCTTTGCCTCCTTGCCACTCCCATGCCAGCTTCTGTGGCCCTCTGTGGGAATGTAGAAACAAGAGTTCACCAGGGGCATCCATTCTGGCCGAATGCTGGGGGGAGGGGGGGGTCAGGTGCTGCTTTCCACCGTGGGTTGGACCAAGGCGGGGGCCGAGGGAGCCGAGCTGGAGGGGGCCCTGCTCTTCCGGTGAGGGGGCAACAGGTGGCGGCTCCTGGTGCAGACATCTTTTCTATGCGGCCCCCTCCTGGGTCATGCAAGGCCTCCACTCAAGAAAGGGGCCGGGCCAGGGCTCCCCCACATCACTCCTCTTGCCAGCTGCCCGTGGCTCTTGCTTTCCCGTGGGCACAGGCGAAGAAGGCCCCGCTGCACCAGGACGCCCAGCACTGGCATCCCTGCCGGAGAGGAGCCAGCCAGTAGCCCTGACCCTCCCCAGTCATCCCAAGGGCAACGGAAGGAAGGCTCCCAAACCCGAGGGAGAGGCGTGCAGGTGGCCCGAGCCCTTCTGCCACTGGCAGCACTCAGGATCGTTCTCCTTGGGGCCGGGAGCGCCTCGCCACAGCCCTGCTGCCCTCTGGTCCGAGAACACCTTTCCGCTGGAATCTGGGACAGTCATCAGGAGCAATTGCCTCCCCACATGTCTGACAGGTTATAAGAATAGTCCATAGGAAAGTAACGCAGCTGAAACTCTCCAAGGGGGCATCGAATTACCACAATCCAGCCATATTGTAGCTGGAAAGGATAATGTAATCAAACTGGGCAAACCTTCCTTGCTGACAACATTGGCCTCAGCACAGAGGGCCTTCTCCTTTCAGTTACGAGCACAGAAGTGAACTTTGCTATCCCACATTTTTTCCCATTTAAATGTGCAGATTATGTTTCCTGCGAACTCCAAGTCTGGGGAAAGGGAGGCGCACCCGGTGCTCGGAGGGAGGAAACGCTGGCTGCCTCTAGGAATGGGGAAATGAGACGCCCCAAAGGAAAGTGAGCACAACAAGCTGGATTCTTGCCACCCGTCCTCAAAACCTACATCTGCACATGTGGGCCTCTTCGAACGTTCTGTGTGCAGACAGACAGCGACATCAAGTTGGGGGTGACCAACAGGTGCATCGCCAGAGGGCTGGCCCTGGCCCAAGCTCCTGCTTCAGGGCAGACACACGGGTCCCTTCCAGGCCCATTTCTCTGCCGTCTGTGCCACGGCCCCGCTCATCCTATGGGCCAGCTTCAGGGGGGAGGCGCCCCAGAGCCACCCCCGGCCGTTTGGCCCCTGGGCAGCCCCGAGGGCCAGAATCCTTCCCCAGGGGAGGGCAGTCCCGGCTGACCCCCATCGTGCCGTTTCTGGTCTTTCACTCCAACGCCCTCCCAAGGACGCTTCTGAGACCCTGGGAAAGGAGGGCATCATATTAAGAAGGCACCAGAAGTCGGCCAGGTTGTGCACACGCAGGCGCACACACGCACACCCCTTCCTTCGTGCAGGCCGTAGGAGCCAGCTGAAGCAGAGACTTGGGGGAAGGAAGGTCATCATCGCCGTGAGGCCCGCGTGGACGGGGGAGATCTCCTGTTGCCCCCCACTGGTGCAGCTCGGAGCTACCAGCCATGGGATGAGTCACTGGAACCATTTGCAAGAAAAGGCTTATTTTAGAAAGTTCACATGTAATGCGTGTTGATGAAAACAAATCCCAAGGGCGCAGCTTTAAATAGCGCACCATGGCAACAGCCCCTCCCCCTCCCCCGTGCAGCTGCTGCAAAGGGGAGAGTCGCCCTGCCTGCTGAGCTCCCCCACGGCCTCTGTCCGAGGCCCCCCCTGACCAGTCTCTGGGGACCAGTGCGCTTCTTCTCACTATGTCCGGCTGGACATCCTCCCTGACCTTGGGGTAAGGAACCCCCTCCCCAAAGAATGCTGGCCACATGCTTTCAATTTGGATATTCAGATGCTCTCGGCGCACACAACCACTTTTCTCCTCTCTGGATCCGGGTCGCTCCGAGGCTTTGCTGTCCAGGGGTCTCGTCTCAGTTTTGGACAAGCCACGCAGCCCCCCACAGCCAGGAGCCAGCCCAGATCCTGACCATCCACTTCCAAGTAGGGACGCCCGGCCATTGCCTGGCACCCCAGGAGCTCTGGAAGCAGGGCAAGGGGCAGATGGGACACTGCAGGGCTCACCGACGCCACGTCTCGGAGAACGCAGACGGGACACGATGCATCACGTGATGTCATTTCCACCCCCACCCCCACCACCCTGTTTCTCTTGGGAGGGCTGTCCTGCCAAGAGATCGCCCACCGGAAACATGCACGTCCATTAGGCCTTGCAGCTCCAGAGACAGAAGCCAAAGGGACCAGCAGAGCACTATTCCTCCTCATTGTCGAGTGAAAAACAAGATGACCCCGGTCTTCCATGGGTCTAGCTAGGGTTGCCAACTCCAGCCTGGGAAATTCCAGGAGATTTGGAGGTGCAGCCCATGGAGATTGGGGGGGGGGGTCACCTAGACTGTCTGGCATACCCTTGGATTTGCCCTCTCTGAGGCGGCCACTTTCTCCAGGGGGACTGATTCTCCTCTGACTTCAGTCCCGACCTCCAAACCATTCAGGAGACTCTACCAGTTCCCTAAAGAGCCCCTCCTGAAGCGACTCAGCAGGTTCAGAGGAGATGTGTATGATGATGCGACTTGGAGAGAGAGGGCCCACTGGAGCCCCACAACAGCAGCCACCTTCATAGCTGTTCTCCCTCCCAAACCCCAGTGAAGCTTGTGGCTTCTCTCCCAAACGTTATCTCTTTCCCGACCCCTTTGGATCTCTTGACCCCACTGGCCAGTGCAGGAAGCCACAGCCAGGACAGGGAAGCTTGGTACACTCGGAAATCCTGGCACGAGCAAAAAAGCCGGGGGACCAGCGGCTCTGCATGTTGACTCTGCCCCGGAAACCACTCAGTCTCCCTAAGACCCAACATCACAGCTAGAAGTGTAAGGTTGCCAAAATGTGGTTAGCCTCCCAGCAAAAGCCACTGTTTGAGCCAAGCCTGGCTTTGAGGGCACTGCTTGTGGAGGTTCAGAGGCTGTTTTGGGGTGTTTCTCTCTCGGGAAAAACCACCCCAGGTCCTGGGTCTGTGCTGCTGGTTACATAGGGGGGGTCTGGAGTTCTGGAATCAGTCCCACTGTTTTTACCTGGCCTTATTCAGAGAATTATGGTGCTGGAGAAGACCTCTTGAGAGTCCCCTGGACTGCCAGGAGATCAAATCAGTCGATCCTAAAAGAAATCAACCCTGACTGTTCCCTGGAAGGCCAGAGACTGAAGCTGAAGCTCAAATACTTTGGCCACCCAATGAGAAGGGAGCACTCACTGGAGAAGACCCTGATGCTGGGAAAGACTGAAGGTCAAAGAAGAAGGGGGCGGCAAAGGATGAGATGGTTAGACAGTGTTACCGAGGCAACAAACATGAAATTGAACAAACTCAAGAGGATGGCGGAAGACAGGAGGGCCTGGCGTGATCTGGTCCATGGGGTCGCAAAGAGTCGGACTCGACTGTGCGACTGAGCAACAGCAACGTCAGAGAAATGGAAGGGAAGTTTGCATGGAATAGCCTGATCTCGTCAGATCTCCTAATTGGAGGGGAGATTGAAAAGTACTAGGTTCACCGCATGGAGGACTCGGACTACGACATGCATTCAGATGCGTTTATTGTACTCCACAACAAGACTAACTAAACGGACCTGCAAGGCCAACTATATACACTCCACCCGGCACACCTCTGTCCCCATCGGAGGGTTTGAATTTCCCGCCAGGGGTGCTATGGGTGGGCTCGAGGTGGACTAGGATCCTCGGTCCCCTTTGTGTTTGGGGACCCAGCTCCTGCTTTAGCCGCGGACCCCTGGTGGCTGTCTGTGTACACAACAGAGATGAACACGGAAGACTTTGCAGAGGCAGGCCACGGCCAAGCACCTCTGCTTCTCACTTGCCTTGAGAGCCCCTTGCTGGGGCCGCCATCTGTTGGCTGCAACTTGACTGCATTTTGCATGCGCACGTGAAGAGACACGGCAGGTGCCCGTTGGGACCTGGCTTGCAGAGTCCATCCGGTTCGGGTAAGAAGATCAATGCTAGCAGTATGCTGATGACACCCTGCTATCCATTTCTCTCTCTAAGCGCCATCAGAGGTGGGCGGCATCTCCGTTCTTGGCCCGTGCCTGGGTGCCACAGGGAAGCGGCAGAGGGCAAGCCAGCTGGAACGTCATCCGGGCCAGACAGAGGCGAGGCCGGTCCTCAAGACTGATACCCTGGAGGAAGGTTTGCTCCCCTCTTGGGAAGCTTATCTTTATGGGCTGAGCTTATCTTTATCTAACTCTATTAAGAGCTAAGGAATCTCGATCGCATCTCTAGGAGTGGATTCAAGAAGGAATCTCGGTCCTATTCCCAGAAAAGCTGCTTTGGGCTGTGGCAGACCGTGCCTCTTCCCAGTACGTCCAGTTGACAATGGGTTTCACTGCTAGGCAATGAACTCTTTTCAGCTTGCGCACCCCTGGCCAAATGGATGGCTACAAGGGGAACAGTCATGTTTCACCCACACAAACACACACTTTTCATTCCCACTTCCTCAGTCTCCTGAGCAAGCAGCCAGATTTGGGTCTCGCTGCCACTCTTCTTTCTTCTGCAGATGGGTGAACTTTTTCCTGCCCCCTGAACTACCTGGCAAGATGGGCAGTCCTCTTTCTCAACTGATCCACCGGCGGGCATTGAGGTGCCCAACAAGCTTGGCTTTCCTTCCCTCAATCTGCAGGAAGAGGAGGAAGCGTTTACTGAGCCCGCTGGCAACAGCCAAGGAAGCGGTTGAGTGGAGGGTAGTATCTGCCCAGGAACGCCATACCTTGGTCGCCTCCAGGGCTTTTTTGTAGAAAAAGCCCAGCAGGAACTCATAAGCATAATAGGCCACACCCAACAGCAGAAAGGCATTAGCATATTAGGCCACACCCCTGACAGGTCAACTCATTAGTCCATTAGGCCACACCCCCATGTTACCAGAAGTGTGCTCATCCAGCCACACCCACCTTTTGCTTCTTATTCTGTTGTCAAAACCCAGGGCTTTTTTGTAGCAAGAACTCCTTTGCATGTTAGGCCACACATCCCTAATGTAGCCAATCCTAATGAGTTTCTGCTGGGCGTGGCCAACTTAGAAGCCAGCCGGAGCTCCGTTCCTGTGCGTTCCTGCCCAAAAATAGCCCTGGTCGCCTCCATCTTGTACGAGAAACCTACGTGGCTCACATGAGATGGTAGGACTCTCTCTCTGTCTCTCTGGCTGGCCCACATGCCGGAAAGGAGAGCACCTGGCAGAACTCTGAGGCTCTGGGGGCTCTGGGAAGAGAGCCAGCATGGGGGCGAGCCCTGGGAAGAAACGCTGGGATTATCCTGCAGATCTGTATCCAGAACACACAACCGTATTCCTTCTCTGTGGGCACCCATCCTGCAGGAGGACACGACAATGGAGTTTCGCAGCAAGCAGCCAGAGGAGGGACTGTGCTAAGTGGTGGAGTTCAGCGTTAGCACACAGAAAGCTGGCTTTCCCAAAGGGCAGCTCGCAGCCTCCTTTTTGGTTTGCAGGAGGGTTCAAGCAGACAATCCCTTCAGAGCACCTCTTGGGCGGCTGCCACGCCGGGCTTCTCCTGGACTCTCCCTCACACACACACACACACACACACACAGACTGGTGGCTCCAGCCCCCTCCTCCTTTTTTCCGTGATTCACCCCCTTTTGATTACTTCCCTGTCACCTCAGACTGGGACTCCTGCTGGCAGTCCATACGTGGCTTGGCGTGTGCAGCACTCTAAGCTGTGGAGTTTTGTGAGCAAACATTCTACTTTGTGAGCTGCTGGCATTAAAGTTCTGAGCGAGCTACGTAGCTACGTGGCTACTGCATAAATTAGTTTGCTCTGGAGCCCTCCTTCCTGAGCAAAGACAAAAAATGTGTGAACTGGAGGCTAAAAAACTGTGAGCTAGCTCACACTAACTCAGCTTACAGGGAACACTGGTGGGCAGCACACGTTCACAGGTTTGTTTTGTTCTTTGTAGATTTGTTTATATGCTGTATGTTTGTTCTATCATTTTAAGGTGTGGTTTCTATGGTATTTATACATACCATGTACATAATTTATTCTGATAATGTAAGTATAAAGTATAAATGCTGATTTATTACTGCACAGACGAAACTGAAAAATACGTACATTTTTTTTTGGGGGGGGGGGATTTGATGCCCAGAAAGCAGAGTAAAAATGAGTTGGATTTAAATAAAAGAGATGCAAAATCAAAATGAGGTTTTGGGGGGCTGAAGTGGTAGGTACGAAAAACTGAAAATTGTCCCTAGCTTAAAATCTAGATAGTTCACTCTTCTGCACAGGGAGGCAAATTTGTCACTAGCACATTAAACAGAATATTTCAGCATAAAAAAAATTTAAATCACGGTGTGTGTCATTTTGAGATGAACTTTGTTTTGCATACATTTGCATATTTCATCAAAATTAAAGCCAGCGCGGTTGCTGATGAAAGGCAGGTTACAGCTGAGGTGCTTCGCTTCCAGCCCGCTCCACTGGGGAGGCTTCCCAGGGGACAGGACAGGCGAGGAGGGGGCTCGGCCCCTCCCTCGGGACACTCCTTTCTTGCAACCAGCCAGTGTTCCCCCCTCCCGCACCGGGGCTGGGGCCACCAGAGAGGCAAGGGAGTTGTGGCTGGGCAGTGCGGATCCTCTCTCCGACCCTAAGAAGAACTCGCTGCTGTGCCCCCTACCCTACCCCCCCACCCCCGTGGCAGTCGGGGCATTCGGCCTGCATGAGGGGGGGGTGCTGGTGGGCAGCACAGGAGGCCCTAAGAAGCCCCAAGCAGTTGAGGGCCTGGAAGAGAAGAACCAGATCTGTGGAGGAGGAGGAGGAGGAAGGAATGGTCTGCAAGGAAAAGAGCTGGAACTCCTCCTCCTCCTGCTGCTGCTGTGGTCAGTCTCCAGCCCTGGCTGCTCTTTTCTACTGTTATTTTAGAGTGGGGGTTTGGGGTTCTTTTACATTTTGTAAGCCGCTTCGAGTTCTGCAAGAGACGAGCAGGATCTATTTCAACAATGGCCAGGAGGACTCTGGGGGCCTGAGGGCCG
>NW_015172564.1:522937-541880 GCF_001447785.1 Gekko japonicus | reverse complement strand
CAGGGGGCCTGTGGGGCCCTGGGGGCCGGGCGGGGGGGGGGGAGGATGATGCCTCCTCTGGAGGGGCGGCCGCTCCTCCCTGCTCTCCAGCCTCAGCGCCACCAGCCCTGCCCCGGCTCCCATCGGCAGGCAGGCAGGCAGGCAGGCCGGCCGGGAGGGACTCAGCCAGGCGCCACGCACCGGCCCTTGCCTTGCCTGCGGTGGGGAGAGGCGTCTTCAGAGGGGCTCCTGGCTCTTGCCTGTGGACGCGGCCGGTGGGATCGCTGCCTGGGGGCGGGCGAGGGCTGCGGCCGCGGGGTGCCTTCTTCCCCCTGGCCAGAGAGGTGCCCCGCCGAGACCCTGGCCAGACGAGGGGTCCGCACAGCTGGCGCGGCCCCCCCGCCCCGCCCCGTCAGGCCAGTGCTGGGCTCTCCTGCCCTCCGAGGGTCCGGAGCGAGGCCAGCCTGATGCCGTCCGGACTGATTCGGGCGCGGAGACTCTCCGGGAGGCGTCTGCATTCCGATGAGTGTCGCCATTCACAGGCCGCCTTTCTCCCGGGGGCTCACGGCGGACCAACGGGGGGCTTCTTCGGCAGGGCCTGCAGGCGAGGCGGACGAGTCAGGCGGGCCCCATTCCGAGGAGCTCGACGCACAGCACAGGCTCTCCTCGCCGCTCACCCGAGCCCCTGGAAGGGAAGGGAAGGGAAGGGAAGGGAAGGGGGAGCTCCGGGGCCGCCGCTGCCTGGCAGGCGAGGGGGGGGGAAACCGGAGCTCCCTCCGCAGTCAGGCGGGGTCAGCAGAACCAGACCAAACAGTCTCGCGCAGGGCCGCCGCCGCCCGCCGCCGCCGCCCGCGCTCCCGGCTCTCCCCGTCGTGGAGCCGGCCCGGAGCTGCTCTTGCCCTCTCCCGGCAGGGGACCCCGCGAGGCCGCGGCCAGACGCCAGGGGCGAGGCGGGGCATCCGAGTCTGTCCTGCAGCACCGGCAGGCACCGAGCCTGAGCGCAGCGCCGCCGGGGGAGAGCCGGCCGCGTGGCCAACCTCCAGCTGGTGCCTGGCGCTCTCCTGGGCGGACAGCTGCCGGCCAGGCGGCAAAGATCGCTTCCCCCGCGGGGAGTGGCCGCTCTGGAGGAGGGCAGGTCCAGCACCCACACGCACACACACACACACCCCCCAGGCTCCCGCCTCTCTTCCCCCCCCCCCCAGCACTTTCCTAAACCTCCGGACATTTCCCAGGCCACAGTTGGTCAGCCGCCGGAGCAGGGAGGGTCCATCCTCCTGCCTCACACGGGAGCGGACCGGTTGGTTGCCCAGCAGGGCCAAGGAGGAGGACGGGGCATGGAGGCTGAGGCTTTCCCCTGAGGCTGAAGTTTGCTGCCTCTGAATATGGAGCTTCACTGTAGTCCCCATGGTGAGGAGCCACTGGGAGGCCTCTCATCCACGAATCTGTCTCACTCTCTTTTAAAGCCATCCTTACGCCCATTTTACAGTTCAGCTCACTGAGTAAAGTGTTTCTTTTTGTTGATCTTGAACATATGTACCAAGAAGTTGGTCCTGTGGAGAGAAGCAGGACCTAGTATTGTAGAGCAGCAGCCATTTTAGGTGCCGGTAGACATCTATCTTGAATTCTTCCTGGAAGTGAAAATGACCAAACTGAGGCTATCGCCCTTTGGTCCCATGATGAGAAGACACTAGTCACTGGAAAAGACACTGCAGTTAGGAAACGCTGGATGCAGCAGGAAGAGAGATGAGATGGATTGACTCAAACAAGTTATGTGTTATGAACACATTTCAGGCACATGCACAGATGATTGTATACATGAACATTACCAAATGGCCAATACAGATATCAAATAGATTACATAATTGGAAGCAGACGATGGGGAAGTTCTATTTTCTCTGCTAAAACAAGACCAAGAACTGATGGTGGCACAGACCCTGAATTGTTCATATCGAAAATTAGAATAAAGCTGAAGAAAAACACCCAAACATTCATTGTGCCAAAATAAAATCTAAACAACATTCCTGCAGAGTTTAAAGACCATGTAAAGAACAGGTTCGCATTACTTATTTCAAGTGAATGTGAACCAGAACTATGGTTGAAACCAGAGATACTATCAAAGAAGAACATGCAAAGACTATTGCCGTAGCTAAAATAAATGAAAAGCCTCGCAGATTGACTGATGAAGCACTTAAGATTGCTAGACAAGTAGCAAAGGTAAAATGTGATGGAAATAGAATCAGAAGTTTAAATGCAGCATTCCAGAAACTTGAACATAGAGATAAAAAGAGCTATTATAATAATTAGTAGAAATAAAAAGGACAACAAAAAAGAAAACAAGAACCCTGTTCCACAAGATCCAAGAAATCAAAGGGAAATGTAAAGCACAGTTAGGCTTGCTGAAAGATCAACACAGAAATGCATTAACTGAAGAGGACAAAATAAAGAAAAGACGGGAACAATGCGCTGAAGAATTATACAGGAGAGACGAAAGGATGACAGATTCCTTCAGTCTTTTGAAGAAGAACCTGCAGCTCTAGGTAGAGAAGTGGAAATTGCACTGAGAGCAATTGGGAGAAAGGAATAATCAGGAAGAAGTAGGTGGAATATCAATAGACCTGTTCCAAGCCGCAGAAATGAGTCCATCAGAATCTTAACAAAATAGGCCAACAAATATGGAAAACAAAGGAATGGCCCATTCCAATTTAAAAAAAGAGATATCAAAGACTGCAGCAACTAATGGACCATTGCATTAATTTCTTATCCAAATAAAGTGATGCTCAGAATCTTACAACGAAGATTCTTCCCATACATGGAACGAGTGAGGCCAGATGTTCAAGCTGGATTCAGAAAAGGAAGAGGCACTAGAGATCATATTGCAAATTTATGTTGATGACTGGAACATACGAAAGTGGGGGGGGGGGGTTTCCCCAGAAGAAAATCAGCTTACATTTCATAGAGTACACCAAAGCTTTTGACTGTGTGGATAATGAAAAGCTATGGCTGGATTTAAATGAAATGGGTGTGCCACAGCATCTGATTGTTTTGATGCACAACCTATACTCTCGACAAGAGGCTACTGTTAGGGCAGCTTATGGAGAAACAGAATGGTTTCCAGTTGGCAAAGGTGTCAGACAAGGATGTATTTCATCTCTCTGTCTCTTCAGTCTATATGCAGAACATATCATAAGAGAAACTAGATTAGAGTTAGATGAAGGTGGAGTGAAAATTGGTGGAAAGAATTTGAAATATGCAGATGACACCACATTACTGGCAGAAAATAGTGAAGACTCGAAATGACTACCAATGGAGTTAAAGTGCCAAGGAAGGATTACAGGTGAACATCAAGAAGACAAAAATACGACTTGAAGGCAAATGATGAAAAAATTGTTCCAGGTTTTCTATTCCTTGGCTCCATCATCAACCAAGAGGGGAGACTGCAACCAAGAAATCAGGAGGCTGGGCTGGGAAGGGCAGTCGTGAAGGAGCTAGAAAAGACCCCTACGTGTAAGGATCTGTCACTGGTGGTGACTAAGATCAAGTGAATTCATACCACAGCGTTCCCCGCTACTATGTGTGGGTGTGAAAGTTGGACAGTGAAGAAAGCTGACGGGAAGAAAGTTTATTCATTTGAAATGTGGTGTTAGAGGATTTACAGAGGATTACAGAGTTTTACAGATAATGATGAGATGTTGTTACCTGCCCTGAGCCCGCTTGCAGGAAGGGTGGGCTATAAATATGAATAAATAAATAAATACCGTGGACCATCAAAAAGCCAAAATAAGTGAGTTCTTGATGAAATCAAGCCTGAACTTTCCCTAGAAATGAAAATGACTAAACTGAGGCTGTCGTACTTTGGTCACGTTATGAGAAGACAAGACTCACTGGAAAAGACAATCATGCCTGGAAAAGTTGGAGGCAGCAGGGAAAGAAGAAGACCCAACAGGAGATGGAGGGACTCCATCAAGGAAGCCACAAAGGCCCCCAGTTCCCTCCTTTCCGGGGGGGGGGGAAAGAAAGTGGGGGGTGAAGTGGCCCCGCTCTTCTGTTCTTGGGCTGGTAGCTACTGGGTGCAAAGAGGGAGCGAGCAGCAAGCAGGATGGGGCCCAAGACTTGCACCTGGATGCCAGGTGGGCATCAGTCATCCATACTGTCTGCCTCTGGGTGCTTAGGAAGAGCCACCGTCTACAGCACAGCACAGGGTGGGGGAAGAGCTGCTTGTTTGCAGAGGGGATTGTGTGCATGAATTGCTGTGACATATGGCAACCCTATGCAGTAATAATGACCACCAGTCCAAGGGGATTGGTGGCAGCTAAAGAGAAGGAAGGAAGCCAAGGAGGAGAAGGAGAAGAAACCAGCCAGAAGCTCCCTGGACCTCCGGAGTGACTCATCGTCTTGGGGGGTGGGGTGAGGGGGCAGTTTCAGTTTCTGAACTGTAATTGTTGCATTCATTTCACAACATAACAGCTTAATACAGAGAAAGAAGGGAAAAGAGCAGAAGCGTGTTTACAAGAGGTCATTAAAATTCGAAAGGATATGTTGAATTCAAAAGTTTGGTGTCGTGGTTAAGTGCGCGGACTCTAATCTGGGAGAACCGGGTTTGATTCCCCACTCCTCCACTTGCACCTGCTGATGTGACCTTGAGTCAGTCACAAGCTGTGGCACAGCTGTCCTTGAAAAAGAGCAGTTTGTGTCAGAGCTCTCTCAGCACCTCACAGGGTGTCTGTTGTCATGGGGAGGGGAAGGGAGAGGAGTTTGTAAGCCGCTCTGAGACTCCAAGTGAAGGGCCGGGTATAAATCCAATCTCTTCTTCTTCTTCTTCTCTATACCTTTCTCTGTAGCTTTAAAAGGGAATTAGATAGATTCATGGCTACCAGCCATGGTGGCTGAGGGGAACCTCTGAATCCCAGCACCTGGAGGCAACATTAGGGGTTAGGGTTAGACCCCTGGGTCCATCAGGGTCAGTGTTGGAATACTATGTACAGTTCTGGTCCCCACCGCTCAGAAAGGCTATTATTGCATTGGAAAAAGTGCAGAAAAGGGCAACTCGAATTATAAAAGGGTTGGAACACTTTATGGAGAAAGTGCTTGGGGGCTTGGGGCTGTTTAGCTTGGAGAAACGACGGTTGAGGGGTGAGATGATCGAGGTTTACAAGATTATGTATGGGGGGTACTTTTCTCCCTTTCTTGTGGGCACTGAATGAAATTGCTGAGTGGTCGGGTTAGAAGGGATAAAAGGAAGTCCTTCTTCACCCAAAGAGTGATTAACACTTGAAATTCACTGCCACAGGAAGTGGTGGCGGCTACAAGCATGGATGGCTTCAAAAGGGAATTAGATAAGCATATGGAGCAGAGATCCATCAGTGGCTATTAGCCACAAGGTGTAGATAGGAACTCTCGGTCTGGGGCAAGTGATGCTCTGTGTTCTTGGTGCTTGGGGGGGGGTCAACAGTGGGAAGGCTTCTAGCGTCCCGGCCCCACTGCTGGACCTCTTTGTGGCCACTATGTGACACAGAGTGTTGGCCTGGATGGGCCATTGGCCTGATCCAACGTTGGCTTCTCTTATGTTCTTATGTTGCTACTCAAATGAGCAGCAGCTCTGCGGGGTCTCAGGCAGAAAGGTCCTTCCCATCGCCTGCTGCCTGGCCCTTTTAATTGGAGGTGCCACCGGGGATTGAACCCGGGACCTTCTGCATGCCAGCCACTGAGCCATGGCCTCTAACCTCTGCAGTCACTCCACTGGTTACTAATTCAACATCTGGGTTCAAACGGCTGGTTATCACTTACAATACCCCTCGTAGCTCAGGGCCCACATGTGAGCAGGACTGCTTTCCATGATAAGCTCTACTGTGACAGCTCTCATCCCCTGAGCAAGGTCTTGGGCAAGTATCACCCTGCAGACATGCAGGATCAACAGCAGCCGGCACTTCCCCGTGCACCAGCTCCTTCCTGGTGGCAAGGTCAGGACCGCACCTGCACTCCTGTGTCATATGGAAATGTTCGGGAGGGCCTTCTTATTGGAGGAAAGGGAGCTGTCGCTGTGAAGCCCATGGAGACTCTGCAGAGAGGGTTTTTTAGTGCACTGTTCATTGTCTTGTCTTGTTCTTAATGTCCTGTTTTCTAACCTTTGTAATCTAGTTTAGCTGCACTGTGGCATGGATTGTGCTGCTTTATTACATCATATGGGTGGCTAAAGGTGACTCACTAAAAGGCTTCCTGGAAATTGCCCACCGAAATCACGCGAAGGACGTATTCATCTAAACATAGCTGCGAAAAAGCCTCAATGCACACACACATCTTGGGGGGTTATTGAAGGCAGCTGCGGAAAAGACCCAGCTTGCACGTTACTTTTGCCACATCAGAAGGGGCAAGGAGCAGCCTGCCCTTTGGAGGTTAAGAGCCCCAGATGTGAGCTATTTCATCTGGCCAGCTGGGGTCCAGGTGGTGGTGGGGGTGGCCAAGAGACTCTTTGTCCCAAGGCCGGGGGGGGCCACTGGACAGCCCAGCATTCCCCCCTGGGGTGATCTCAGCAGTGTGAACCCAACACCGGGCCCAAAAACAGATGTTGGCCATGTTGCCTGCCTGATGTGCCTGCCAGGAAGCTGAGGGAGGAAGCACAGTGGGCCCCCTTGCCAGCACGGCTCCCGCTTCCCGTGCCCCCTTTGCTGTCGCCTGGAAGCCAGGAAGGAACACACACACACTGGGCTGGGCGGCTTATAAATCAGCAGAAAATCAAACGGTAACATGTAAATAAATTGCAAATCAGCTGCAAAATTGGTTTCATTTTAAGATGCTAACGTTTCTGTCGCCGCTTCGGCTTTCCGAGGTACCCCTTAAGAATAGTGATAGTTCTGTGTGGTAATGATCAACATTAGTGAGTTGCTTCAGATATGAAAAAATAGCAACCCTCTGGGGATCTGTAGGGGAAAAAACATATGCACTTCAAATTTGAAAATCTAATTTAACTGTCCATTATATAAAGAATAAAAAAAAAAGGCAGTGGAGGGATAATTCTGCAGTTACACAGCATTTGACTAAATCTGATGCTGGGATGACAGCTACACTTTAAGAGCTCCCTGTATCAATGCAAGGAGACAGCAAATCATTTATTTATGATTGCAATCTAGCTCCTGTCTAACAAGTTAACAACTGCACTGTGTGCACTCCCCTACTCAGGCTCCGTGGATGTGGATCGGCCTGTCAGCACTTTGGGAAGAGAATCCTGGCTTTTAAAGCACTGCTGTGGAGAAAAGGGTAGTCACACACACACACACACACACACACACACACACACACACACCCCACAGCACACACACTGGCACACATCAGCACAGGTTAAAGACGGCAGATTCAGAGGGGTATCCAAAGCAAGCTCTAGAAGGAGACGCCCCCCCCGCCCACTTCTGCTCCTTTGGTGTGGGGGGTTTCGTACCAGGGAAGGCCGGCTGGCCTCCCAGGCACTGCCTCAGTTGACATCCCACGTCTGGGGGACTATGCTTGCTGAAGATGAGGGTCCAACTTGACTTGCGGATGTCTTTGCAGGCGCACATTCAGCCAGTGTTGCGCCAGCTGCGTTGGTTGCCAGTTGAGTACCAGATTAGATTCGAGGTGATGGTGCTAACCGGGGGAAGATGGTTCCGTTTTGTTTGGCATTCCCTCCCTGACCCTCCCTCCTTTTTATGCCCGTTTGACTCTTTGCCACCTGGGGGATTCTAAACTGGGAGGAAAACTGGCATTGAAATATTAAAAATAAAAACTTAAGCTTAAAGACAAGCATTTTGCTTACATTTGACAATGTAGACGGACATGTCCCTCTTTCTTGGAAGCAAGACAGTTTATTAAACATTCCTAGGTTTCTGTTACCGGTAGGTGCCTTCAATCAGAATATAAAACATTGCTAACATAATCAATCTAATATCAGTGATGATCAAAAAGCCCACAAAAAACAAAACACCAGTCATTACAGCAGAAGGGGGACGACGACTATAAATTTCCAGAGAATTATACATGTTTAAATAATCCATAACCTATTTTTCAGTCTATTTGTCATAACATTACTCTCTTCAGTTTTATCATAATAAACTACCTATCATCTACCTAATCAAAGTTCAAGAGTGTTTACTGTATATGGCCAAAGACCCTCACAATTGAGCAGATAAAACTTACACTTAAAACATGAACAAAGGTCAGCAAACACAACAAAGCTATAATGTTAAAAACACACCTAAAAGTTCATTCGTGCAGATTCACACCTTCTTTGTGGACTGGTGAAGGAGTCTCAACCATTAAGTGCAACTTCAGCCCAAATTTTCTGAGCTTCTAGGGCAAACTGTGCTACTCTATAAGAGAGAGATGAATCCATACCAGAACATCTACCTAATCAATTTCACAAACTACATTATCCACATCAAACTTAAACACCTACCTTACCTTGCCTTCTTACAATGGTAATTTCAGTTTATGCATTTTTTTCACATCTTGTCCATAGCTCCCTGATTAAGCCTCTGTTTTTTAAAAATTGCATGAGTTATATAAATCAAGGGTTAAATGATACTCCCTGTTCCAGAAATTATAGACAGGCTGCCAGCTCTGAGTTTCTTTAGTCTTTAGTCTCTAAGGTTTCTTTAGTTTCCAATCACACAATTGCATTAGTTCTGTCAAATCTGCCAATTTCACTCTTTGTTGAAGAAGAAGAAGAAGAAGAAGAAGAAGAGAAGAGATTGGATTTATACCCTGCCCTTCACTTGGAGTCTCAGAGCGGCTTACAAACTCCTTTCCCTTCCCCTCCCCACAACAGACACCCTGGGAGGTAGGTGAGGCTGAGAGAGCTCTGACACAAACTGCTCTTTTTCAAGGACAGCTGTGCCAGAGCTTGTGACTGACCCAAGGTCACATCAGCAGGTGCAAGTGGAGGAGTGAGGAATCAAACCCGGTTCTCCCAGATTAGAGTCCACGCACTTAACCACTACACCAAACCACTACACCAAACCACTAAACCAAAAATATTTGCCATATTTTTGCCATCCATTTTTTAATATTTAACAAATTTGAAAATTTCCTATGACTAGCTATAATCATTCTTGTGAGTGTCACCATTATCATGCACCATAGATCTATGTTTTGTTGGGCTGCAATTACTTATCAAGCCCCATAAACAAACCTAAGGGTACCTGGGCAAATCTATCATTCTATACATTTAATCAAGAACTTTAATGCAAAAGTTCTTAATTACATGTTCTCATGTTAGCTAATCCTTCCCAAGTCAGACTGTTACTTTGTAGGAGCAGACAGACTGTCCTGTGATTTACTTGCCCCCAGACTCTTGGGATGGATGGAGTTAGAAATAATAAGAAAAGCAAATAAATGCCCTTGCCGTCAAATGGTGGACGAGTTACACTATGCGCAATCAGGATGCGACCTTCAGCCCTGCCAGGTCTGGTGTTCCTGCTGGGAGTCTGGCCTCACTGCTCCTTTGGGGCACCACAGGCCGCCGCCCCCCAAGCCTGTCAGGCGGTCTCTCTTGTTCTCACACTTCTGGGCAGGTCGCAGGCAGACATTTTCATTTGCCCCTCAGATTCCATACTGCACTGTTGGCTCTCTGTAGCGGACAACTTCACCCCAAGTGGTTAGAACATTTGTTTGTGGACATTCCGTGACATCAGCACATTTCAGCCAGTGTCTGCTTCAGAGGACCCACATGATGACAAAGACAGCCATGCGGAGAATTTTTGTCCCGTATCATGAATGTTTTCTGAAACAAAAAATACAGATTTTTTTTTACATTGTTGTTGCTGTTGTTGTTGTTCAGGTCAGACACCACCCAACTCTCTAACAAGTAACTGCAGGATGATCTTTCTTCTGGGATTACAAAGCAGATTTTTGCGTGGATTCACAGTCCCGCAGGCAGCCTCTCGGACAGACCCAGGCAGGGCACCAAGTAGCGGGAGGGAGGGGGGCCGGACCCTCGGGCCCAGTGGGGGACCCAGCCCCTGAAAGGCAAGTCACCCCAGCCCCCGCAGACTAATTAATCTCCTTTTTGTTTTTTCCCCGAAGTTTCATTTTTAAATTACAGTCTTCCCTCCTCTTTAATAAATACTCGACAATTAAAGCTTTCTCCCTGACATGCGATGCCAGCCTGGCACTGCCCCACCCCCCTGTCACCTTCTCTGCCATAAACAGATTCGTAAAAACGGCTTTTCAAGCCCCAGCTGCCATTAGCCACTTAAAATCCCATAATTATCATCCTATCATGGGCCTGTTAACGAGCAGTAAAAATAAGGCCATTGAATATGGTAATTTATTCGTAAATTAGCCTAATGAGAATAGGTTTCAGACACTGTTTACTTTCTGGCTGCCTGTTCCGGTACGGTGCAGCCTGACTGGGGGGCTGGGGGAGTGGGGGGGGGCCTTCATGCCGGGTGACAGACACCCCTCCCCGCTTTGCAGAGGAAGATCTGTTAAATTAATGTGCCATCCCACATTTTCTGCTAAACTGGGTGTTCGGCAGAAGGTATTTCTCATTTTGGCAGTGTTTTCATCACATATTTTTCAGTTTGGAGTTTTAAAATTCAGCTCCATCGCTCCAACCTCCTCTTCCTCTTTCCACCAGGAAATAAAACCAGCACTTCAGGAATGGTGGGCGGCTGGGTTCTCGGGGAGAGGCAGGGGGAGAGGGCTGCGGCATCATCTCCCCAAGGAGGAAGGACCCTTTTGCGACTCCTCAGAAGGGGGAACGGCCCCGCATCTGCTGGCGCAGCCAAGGGGTGGTGCCTCTGCAGTGACTACTCATGAACGCTGTCTTTCAGAGCCAAAGGGCTGACTGCTCTCTCTGGGAGGCTGGGAAGCTAAAAGGATTTTATTTTTTTAATGCAGCCAAGAGAGACACAGGGAATCACAGGGAATGGTTTGCCCAACCCAGCCGTCTGTTCTGAGGCCGCCTGTCCTTCCAGAAGCAGCTCTACCAAGGACCTTTTCCCCAGCCTCCTCCCTGGACGGCATCGTCTGCTCCTGTACAGCCATTTGCTCCCAAAGATTCTCTGCAAAATTCTCTGCTTCAAATTCACTGGTGAATAGTTATGATTATTCATAGAAGACATTTCTCTTACATGCGTGTCCAAGACAGTTCCTGATTTCCACCTACAGGTATGACACTTGTGAGCAGCAATAAGCCGATTCAGAAGAAGAAATCCAACATACAAAGGATACTCATAATTCACAAGAATCACTAAAGCAATTTTAGCCCTAGTCTAACATTCACTCCAGTAATATGAGTAATCACCAAAAATATCTGAGGCCAAAAGGCAGGGTACAACTGCATGCCCACCAGAGAGAGGGAAAGTTGGCACGATCCACTGTTTACATGCATCTGTGTAAAGAATTTTGTTTATTCTGTCTGATTAATCTGCAAAGTATCTCTTCACCTAAGATAGTTGGGGAATGATCCCCCCCCCCTCCTGTCTTTTTCATTTCCTGTCTCTGGATTGACTGTACAGTCTAAAACTGGCAAAGAATCTCACGCAGAGGGAAACCCACCGTGAGGGGCTCTTGTTCCTCCCAAGTGGCACATTTCCCCTTACCCACAGGTCCAGAATAGGACTTCTCAGTCAGAAAAACTGCCAGTTCTCGTTCTCCATTTTGATGGCAAGTAGTGTTTAAGCCAGCCAGACTTCTTCCTCCGTTTTTGCCAAGCTGCTAATACTTAAGCAACTGCCTTATTTCTTGACCAACAGACAACAGCATTCAAGAGGCTGGAGACTATCCTTTGTCCCAGTTTCTACACACTACCACTTTCACCTCTGGAGCCATCCAACAGCATCAAGTCGGGAAAAGCCAGCGGGAACTGATTCTACATTCTTCCACTCTGGACGTCTGGATGTGGCACAAGCCCCAGAAAATCATTTAGGATTTCTGTCAACTCTCACTGTCTCTATATATTATTTCTAGGTATAAAACCAGACATCTTTATCGCTGCTATCCTGACAAACCAGAAGAATTATCTGAAGGACTGTCTTTCCCATGCGTCCCTGTGCACCAACCACAGTCCTCCAGTTCCCTCTTTCTGGCTGTTCCCCTGATGCAGGTGGCCTCGTTGCAGGCGGCCTACTAGATGCAGGTCCTTTTCAATAGTGGCTCCCACCTTATGGAACGAGGGACTGTTTGATTTGCTGGCGCTTTAATGGACTAGGCTGCAGGCATTTTCTTCGGAGAAAGGGGCGTTTGGGGGTTGTGTGTGGCAGCCTTAAGCTGCAAGGGAAAAGTAGGGTAGAACATAAGAACATAAGAGACGCCAATGTTGGATCCGGCCAGTGGCCCATCCAGTCCAACACTCTGTGTCACACAGTGGCCAGAAATACCAGGTGCCATCAAGAGGTCCAGTAGTGGGGCCAGGACATTAGAAGCCCTCCCGCTGTTGCCCCCCCCCCAAGCACCAAGAAGACAGACCATCCCTTGCCCCAGAGTCCCTATCTATACCTTGTGGCTAATAGCCACTGATGGACCTCTGCTCCAGATGCTTATCTAATTCCCCTTTGAAGCCGTCCATGCTTGTAACAGACCTATTAATTAATTAGCTTGCCATTCCTTCCAGCTGACCAAATCTTCATTTTGTTTTTTTGTTTAGACATTTCAAGTAGATTATGTACAAATCAAACCCTCTGTGTGTGTGTGTGTGTCTGTGTGTGTTTGCTCTTTAAAATCAAGTCCGTGAGTTAACCTGATGCTTCCCAGCTGCCAGGATGCTGATACCCTGCAGTGCAGATTTGTCTGTGGTGACAATGAATTGATTAGTTGAAGGAGACGTAATAAAGAATTCATGCCACTTATAACGCTTTGTCATCAGCACAGAGTGGGATCTTGCTTTCTCTGCTCACTGCCTGGACACCTTCAATGCAATGGCTAAATGGCTTAATAGCAGTCTTCTGGCTCGTAGCTGTCCTATAAGATTGCTAACTGGGAAGTAACTAGGATCCTGGCGTGACGGGAGTAATCTATGGTTTGTAGTTAGGAGGTAGGTACAGTCTGGGTTTCATTCAGTGCTTTCATTATCCTATCTAATCCTGCCACTCCACCCTATCAAATGCCTTCACAGTCCTGAGGACATTTCAGGTCTCTGAGCAGTGTTGTATAGAGCTTTACATTTTTTACATACCAGATTCCTACTTTTAACAAACTCTGTCTGATTAATTACTATATTTTGATAAAATTTGATTCAATCTAGTAGCCATGATAACCTGCCAAAATATTGTGATGTTGAACTGTGCAACTCAACTTTTGTCTGGTCTTTTCCATCTTTTCAACTAAACACTTTCCTAGCTTAAAAAACAACCTAAACTTGGAGACCATTTGAAGAGTATTTTGAACAAACTCTCTTTTCTGTTTGCACAGCATGGAAATGCTGATACCAGTGTCCAGGGCTATCCACATTCTTCCTGAGGAATTTCATTTTGATCATCAATACTGGTGCTGTTGTGTTTTGAGATGACATTGAATAAAATGTATTAAATGCCCAGCCCCCAGGAAACCGCCCCAGGGGGCTCAGGCCCAGAAGAAAAGCTGGAACATGCTGAGATGTTTTCCCAGCCCTTCCTTTGCATCCCCGGGGATGCGGCCTACCCGCCCCCCCCCCCAGCACTCATCCTGGCGTGGTGCTGAGCGCAAGAAGCCTGCCACTGCTGGGCTCCATTCCTGCCCATCACATCTCCCGGGCAGGTTCAGACTCACCTAGCTGTTTGGGGGTGGGGGGTGTCAGGTTTTGCAGGCCAGGCTCATGCAGCTGCTGGTCTCCGTAGCATGAAGATCAGAGACACTTTCCGACACGGCCGGGTTGCCACCTCCAAGTTGGGAAATTCCTGAAGGTTTGGGGGTGAAGCCCAGAGAGGGAAGGGTTTGGGGAGGGGAGGGGCTTCAGTTCGGTATAATCCCATAGAGACCCCCTTCCAAAGCAGCCATTTTCTCCCGGGTGGGGGTGGATCTTTGTAGTCTTGAGATCTGTTGTAATTCCAGGGGATCTCCAGCCCTCACCTGGAGGTTGGCAACCCAATGTTGCCGTGATCCCCCCCCCCACTCACCCCCGTTCTCCCCAAGCAAGAGCCCGCGTGGCACACCCAAGTCCTCAGCCCTGCGGTTTTCCCCGAAGAGAAGGGAAGGGAGGCCACCTTGGAGCAGTCCCCGGAGTCGCAGGGCAGCAACCGATGCGGGGGGGGAGAGAGAGCTCCGAGAGCTCCGGGAGCACCTTTGCGGGCGTGGGAGGGAGGGAGGGGTGGCCACGCACCCGGTGGCGCCGGCGGCAACCCACAGCTCTATGGAAGGTGTCTTCGGAGCGGCCGTTCGGCACACGGCATGTTTAATTTGAGCACTCGGGGCGGGGGGGGGGCTTTAATTTTTCTTTTTTGGAATTTTTTTAAAAGTGCTTTTGCACACTGCCTTCAGGGCTCTTGCAGGATGGCCAATGGAGGATGAAAACACTCTGGGGGGGAGTGGGGGGGCCGAGGTGACCAATTTCCCCAAAATTTGTTTCCAGCAAAGTTCTGAGGCACTTGCCAAAATTAACAGATTTATGGCACCGCGTGAGATGGTGGGGGGCCAAAAAAGGAGGGGGGGACTGTATTCTTTGTCAGGAAAGGAGTCTCGGCTGAGGCCGGCGGCCCTCCTCTTTCTCCGCACCCCCGTCCTGGATGCCTGGTTGGCCCACAGAAAGGTGCCGGGGGGGGGTGTTTCCGCTGTGCTCATCTCCATGCCACCCCCAGCCTCCAAGAGCATTCCAAGAATATCAGATCTGAATCCTTTCCTGGCAAGGCGAGAGGGGCACCTGGTCGGGTCTCCAGGTAGGACGCATCCCTTCCCTGTCCACTGGCTCCCCCACGGGCTCCCACTATCCCTACCGAGCGGGGGGGTGGGTTTCTCCCTGTACTTGACAGCCATCCCTAGAGAATTACTAACCCTGCCAGGTCACGGGGGTGGCTTTTGAAAAATGTCAGCAGTGTGCAACCCCTGTGTGCTTTGTTCCAGCTTCTCCCCCCCACAAACACACACCCAGGGGTCATTTCCTGCAGGAGCGCGCAGGAGCGGAGCTCTGGCAGTAAGGAGCCCAGGGGGCGGGCACATGCAACAAGCCCCACCCCCTGCTCCCAGTAGCCCTCAGTCAGAACAAGAAGCAGCCAGGTAAGCTGCAGAGCACACCCCCCCGCCCACCTTCAGGTACAAGCTCTCCCTCCTCTGTGAGGACAGATCTGCATGTCCCCTCCCCCCCCCCAGCTAGCAATCCAAAAGAGTCCAGTGGAGCCTGAGCAGTAGGTGTTGCCCTCTGACACACTTCCGGTGATGTCAGGGGGTGTGGCATATGCAAATGAGTTATGCTAATGAGTTATGCTAATGAGCTCCTGCACCTCTTTTTCTACGAAATGACCCCTGCACAGACCCGATTCTTTTAGTGCCTTTGAGGGGGCCAGTTGCATCTTGGCATGGACCTCACGCATCTCCTGGCCGTCAGGTGCTCTGAGACGCTCAGCTGCATCTCCCCACCTAGAAATGTGAAGGCCCGGGGGAAAAACTGAAAAATTTGGGGGGGAAACGGGGTTTTTTCCCCGTTTTTTCCCTGAAGCCTTTTTTGTTTTTTCCGAAAAATTGGAAAAATTGAAAAAAGAAAAGAAAAAAAATGATTATGGAATGTTTTATTTTAACATGATGAATAAAATATTTTAAGACAAGGTATTCAAATATTTTCCAAATCATTTCTAATATATATATATATATGGTATCAGATTGATCTAATTTCTGTGCACTGAGGACAAGTAAGTCCTAGGTTACAAACTGAACTCTCCAATGCAAGAACAAGATGCATTTCTTCCTTTAGGAGGTGCGACTAAACAACAACAACAAAAATTGTCACAAGAAAATAAAAAGGTTTCAGTTTTGTTTTTGCAGGTGGGTGGGTATTCTGTTTGTAATAACTGTTTGGATACACTATATTTCTAATATGCTAGTTGTGATAATTTCATGCCAAGTAAAAATGTCCATAGTCATATTTTATGTTCCTAAAGTAACAGAATGACTTTCAATCTAGAAAAGACAAAACAAGTGCTAATGTAGCATTTTTTTCAATTTTTCCGAAAATTTCCCTTTCCCCCCGAAAAAAACTGGAAAAAACCCAGGATTTTTTCCGAGCTACAAAATTTCCGGAAATTTTACATCTCTATCCCCACCTGACTCCCTTCGGAACACCCAGCGCTCCTGAGAACAGAGTAGGGCCACAGCCCTCCCTCCAAGGCCGCCCCGCCCCCCCGGGTTCCGGGGGCACATGATGTGCCCGTTTCTTTGAGTGGTTATCTCCGTCCCTCTCAACATCAGAACGGTGCTCCTCCCTCACCACGTATGGGCCAATTTTGTGTCGTGGTTAAGTGCGCGGACTCTAATCTGGAAGAACCGGGTTTGATCCCCCACTCCTCCACTTGCACCTGCTGGATGACCTTGGGCAAGCCATAGTTCTTGCAGAGCTGTTCTTGAAAAAGAGCAGTTTCTGTCAGAGCTCTCTCTGTCCCACCCCCCTCACAGGGTGTCTGTTGTGGGGAGGGGAAGGGAAAGGAGTTTGTAATCCACTCTGAGACACCTTTGGGTAGTGAAGGGTGGGGGATAAATCCAATCTCCTCCTCCTCCTCCTTTTCTTCTTCTTCTTCATCTTCTTCTTCTTCTGTGTAGTGGTTAAGTGCGCGGACTCTAATCTGGAAGAACCGGGTTTGATCCCCCACTCCTCCACTTGCACCTGCTGGATGACCTTGGGCAAGCCATAGTTCTTGCAGAGCTGTTCTTGAAAAAGAGCAGTTTCTGTCAGAGCTCTCTCTGTCCCACCCCCCTCACAGGGTGTCTGTTGTGGGGAGGGGAAGGGAAAGGAGTTTGTGAGCCGCTCTGAGACTCCTTCGGGTAGTAAAGAGCCATGGGGTATAAATCCCATCTCTCTCTCTCTCCCCCCTCCCCACAGCCCATTTTCACTCTTGCAAAACGCAAGGGCAGCCTCAGAACCGAAAGCCATCCAGCCTTTAAACTGCCTGGAAAAGCAGCTCCGTTCTGAAGACAAGAGTTCAGGTAGAGCTGCCAGTTCTGGGTTGGGAAACACCTGGAGATTTGGGGGGGGGTGGACCTCAGCAGGGTCTGATGGCATGGAGCCCACCCTCCAAAACAGCCATTTCTTCCAGAGGAACTGATCTTGGCCGTCTGGAGATCACTTGTGATGGGAGGAGATCTCCAGGTGCTGCCTGATAGTTGGCAACCCCGGAGTTCAGGGATATAGCGCTGGGAAGGGCCTGGGGACTCCCACCTCGCCTTTCCTTTCCTCCCCTCAGCCACTTGGCTTGGCTACTTCAGTGGCCACCATGTAGCTCAAGAACTTTGACTTCTGCCGAATCCAGGTGGATGTCTGCCGGGTTCAGTCTTGCGGGGTCAGACTCTACACCAGTGGGACCCAGAGAAGCCAACGTGGTTGCAACCGTGTGGTCCAACCGGCAAGCGCCAAGTGTCACCGTCTAAGGCAGAAGCCCCCTACCTGCCAAGCCTTCGAGCACCTCTGGAATTCTGACACGGGGTGTTGGGCACAGCCACAAAATGGCTGCCACGGGAGGCCAAGCCGGCCATAAAATGGCTGCCTACTTGGCTGTCATAGGAAGCAGAGCCCACCGCAGCATTTCAGGGCATGAGGTCGGGCATCCTTCTCATCGTAACTCCTCTTCAGCATTCCAGGCAGAGGCTCTGTTTAACAGCATGCCTTTGGAAATGAAGATACTGTTTAAACGTATTTGCTTGTCTGCTCCTTTGGTTAGGCAGAGGTCTGCTCCTTTGGTTAGGCAGCTGCTGCGGAACCAGTGCTTCTTTCTACAAATCCTCAGGACCCTGCAGGTCTCCAGTGGCCCATTAGAAGCCCAGCTGGGCAAAAACCCCACCTGGCCCCACCCACCACCTGAACAGAGAAGTGGGCACCAGGGAAGGTTCCAGCGGGCAGTGCCACGAGGCCCTTCGTTTTCTGCACTGTCCATGCTCCGGGGAGAGAGTGTCTTCCCCTAAAAACCCGACCCTCCCCTTGCAGGGGAAAGCCTCCTTCGAAGAGCCTCACCTTCATTGCAGGACAAAATGGGGGGTGAGGAGGCGAGCCTGAGGCCGCAAGAGCATCCTCCTTGGGCTGCGGAAAGCCTTCCTGTTTCCTCCCTCGCCCATCCAAGCTGCACTTGCAGCAGCTGCAGCCTCTGCTTGGAAATTTCACCACCACCAGACAAATGTGTCAAACAAGCGGCATCTCTTGTGGCTGTTTCGCATGCGCTGGGTTTTAACTACATGCAACGCAATCAGGTTGTTGATAGCTGATGTGGGAAGGGGAGGAGTCCGGCTAGACAGGCCTCACGATGGTGGGGGGCAGGGGAATGCCGCCGAGGAGGCCCTCCTGTGCCAGCTGCCATTCCAGGGCCCACGCGTTAATTCGAAGTGGCTCTGCAGCACAGAGGCCGCCAGCGCCCTCCCCCTGCCCCTGTGGGCCCGAGTGCTTCCAGCCTTGCCATCTCAACCCAGTTCCCGGGCCCAGCGAGCAAAGCCGAAGCAAGTTGGACAGGTACCAGCGAGGAGGAGGAGGAGGAGAGTCCCCGGCTGCTGCGGGGGGCCCCATGCCACTGAGCGAGTGGCTGCCTCCCCGGGAAACTTAATATTCCAGGCAGCTCCTGCGTCAGAGCCAAGGAGCGCATCGCTGCCCCTCGAGCCGAGGGAATATTACTCACTGGGTCATGGTCGGCTGAGTAAAATACAACCCTCATAGATCATCATAACTGCCAGCAAATGACAATTATAATTGAGACGGCAATAACTAGGAAAGAGTTCTTTAATTTAACATCCAATTATTACAAGTTATCACTCCTTAATAAATGTAATATAACAGACAATCAATGTTGCATGTGACGGGGCTGGCTACAGTGGGATGGGAAATTTATATCCGGGG
>NW_015172564.1:521363-522917 GCF_001447785.1 Gekko japonicus | reverse complement strand
TCCGTGTGGATATGTGAGAGAGAGGGGGGGCACGCGTGGGGGGTGGGGGTGGCTCTGTCTTTAAAAGAAATGCGAGGACCTTGATACATCCAGCAAGAATCCCGGCCGTACAGAGTGGGGATGGCTGGGCCACATTTGCATATGTACAATAGCTGCAGGGGGGGGCGGGGAGAGGGAGAGACTTCTTCTCTCCCCTGTGGTAAGACAGGCAGGATGGCAGAGCAAGCCCAGCCTCCGCCTCTGCGGCCGCCGCCACCACTGGGGCCTCTCTTGCTCTCTCGCGGGATGGAATGAAGCACATCCTGACAGAAGCATCCTCCTAGTACCCCCTCCCCCCACCCGACTTGACCCCCACCCCGAGGGGAAGAGGGCTGCCCCAGGCCGGCTGCAATGTCCCCATTAACTGGCCCCACAATTTGGGATGGGCAAAGCCCTGCCGTGGCCACAGGGTCTGAGCCCGGCTGGGGAGCCTGGGGTGAGAGGGCTTCTCATCAGTGGCCCCTTGACTCTGGTGCTGCTGAGCTCCTGGGGATGTGTTGTGTCCTGGGTTCAACTCATCGAATGAGCAGGAAACAGAGTGATACTCAGCACACGTTTACTAGTACACAACATAACACACAAATATCGGTCGGTCGGCCAACTGTATGCGGTCCCCTTGGTCCACCCACAGGTCCTATTGGAGGGTTTAAGCTTCCCACCAAGTTCCGATGGGTGACCACTAGAGGTTTCAGGATCCCAGACCCTATTGTCTCTGAGAACCAAGCTCCGGTATTGGTCACTGGCGCCTGGTGGTAGTCAGCGGACATAACAGGATGCCAACTCTGGGCTAGAAAATGGCTGGAGATCTGAGGACAGAGCTTTGGGAGGGAGGGAGTGTAATGTACTGCTGCCTTTCCACGTGTAAGGCATCAGCCTGACATGCCCGGACTTGCCCGGGCTGGCCAGGCACAATTCATCTGTAGCTTCAGTCGATAGACAAAGGATCCGAAGGATCCTAGCCGGCCCAATCAAAGGGCTAGCTTCCCAGCCAGGAGACCAATGGTCGCCCGGTTATTGTAAATAGCCTATCGGGAGTAGGGGGTGTGTTTAGGTGTACTTGGTGGCGGGCTTTCTGAACGCATATAAACCGGCCTGTGAGCGGGTTTCCTTTGTCTTGTTCCTGATCTAATAAAGTACTCTTGCTGAATCACTCTTGCTGAATCACTCCACGTTCTGAGTACTTTTCACTGGCGACGAAGGTGGGATCTATGACCCCATGAACAAGACCCGGACGCCAACACGAGTACCGCACCGAGCCTGACGTCGAGGCCTCTCCGGGAACCGCGCAACTTCGCATCCCAGCTCTCCGGCAACTGCTCATCGCTCCGCTCCCGGCTCCGCTTGCACACTGCTGACCCCGCGAGCAGCAGCATCGCTCTCCACGCCCCAGTCGCGGCCGCTGACGCCGAGACCTCTCCGGGAACCGCGCAACTTCGCATCCCAGCTCTCCGGCAACTGCTCATCGCTCCGCTCCCGGCTCCGCTTGCACACTGCTGACCCCTCGAGCAGCAGCAT
>NW_015172564.1:521199-521318 GCF_001447785.1 Gekko japonicus | reverse complement strand
CACCGCCGCTCCAGCAGGGACCTCGCACGAAGGCATCGCTCCGTTTGACTTGGCCCACCCCGAACGATGGACCACGTGGGTGAGGATCCTCAAGCACTACCTTGCCTGCATGCGGGTCA
>NW_015172564.1:491093-518099 GCF_001447785.1 Gekko japonicus | reverse complement strand
GCACGACCCCGCACACCGAGACCGGCTGCAGCCCGGCGGAGCTCCTGATGGGTCGTCGCCTAACCTCCCGGCTGGACCGTCTACACCCAGACAGGGCCCCCGAGATGGAACCGACATCGGAATCGTACGCAGCCGCCAGAGGGTTCTTCCCGGAAGACCCAGTCTACGCTAAGAACTACGCACAGGGGCCACCCTGGATCCCCGCGAGAGTGGTCCGGGTGCGAGGGCCTCGCTCCTACGAGGTCTCCTGCGAGGACGGCCAACTGCTCCACCGCCACATCGACCAACTGCGGCGCCGGGTCCTCCAGAACGACCCCGAGGACCTGGAGCCCCAGGAGCACGACGAAGCATCGGTCCACGCACCAGAACCGCAGAACCCGGCCTCGGCCCCGGCCCCGGTCACTCCGGAACCTCCGGAACCTCCGGCATTGCCGCCGCCGGAAACGCCGCAGCCAACCGCCCCGCCATGGCCACAAGGAGCAGCCCCAAGCAGCACCCCGGAACTCCGCCGTTCCACAAGGCCCAGGAAGTCTCCCGCATACCTCCAGGACTTTGTATGTGGGTAGTTTGGACTATGGGGGGAGGGGTGTAATGTACTGCTGCCTTTCCACGTGTAAGGCATCAGCCTGACATGCCCGGACTTGCCCGGGCTGGCCAGGCACAATTCATCTGTAGCTTCAGTTGATAGACAAAGGATCCAAAGGATCCTAGCCGGCCCAATCAAAGGGCTAGCTTCCCAGCCAGGAGACCAATGGTCGCCCGGTTATTGTAAATAGCCTATCGGGAGTAGGGGGTGTGTTTAGGTGTACTTGGTGGTGGGCTTTCTGAACGCATATAAACCGGCCTGTGAGCGGGTTTCCTTTGTCTTGTTCCTGATCTAATAAAGTACTCTTGCTGAATCACTCTTGCTGAATCACTCCACGTTCTGAGTACTTTTCAGGGAGGGAGCTCAGTGGCGATGCGATCCCATAGAGCGCACCCTCCAAAGCAGCTGTTTTCTCCAGCGGACGTGATCCCCCAAGGTCCCATCACAATTCAGGGAGAGTGCCGGGACCCACCGGGACTCGGGAGGCTGGCAGCCCTATGACTGACCCACTGGTGGTTTTCGTCTCGCCCTGCTTCCTGCCTCCTTGTGACCGATCTCACACGTCCCCTGAAAGGAGGCTCAGTCTGAGGATGCTACCCCTCCACAGCACCTGGAATTCGGCTGGGGCCTGCTCCACCCCTAACATTGAGGGCGGGTTACCATGCATAGCAAAGACGTCTCTGGCAGACAGCTCTGACCAGGGGCAATAAGAAGCCAGCCTAATGAGGCACGTTTGTAGGAGAAACGATTCCAGGATTGTGGAGCTACCCTTCTCCCCACCACCCCAGTTTTCTAAGGAGCCAATCCAAACTGTGCAGGCTAATGGTGAAGGTGTGAAGGGTCAAACCTGCCACTGGCACCCTGGGACGAGAGGTTCTTGTGGCACGATTCCATAAGAGCATAAGAGAAGCCATGTTGGATCAGGCCAATGGCCCATCCAGTCCAACACTCTGTGTCACACAGTGGCCAAAACCCAGGGGCCATCAGGAGGTCCACCAGCGAGGCCAGAACTCCAGAAGCCCTCCCACTGTGGATTTCCAAGCATGAAGATTACAAAGCATCACCGCCCAAGACATAGTATTCCACTCATACCTTGTGGCTAATAGCCACTGATGGACCTCTGCTCCATATGTTTATCCAATCCCCTCTTGAAGCTGTCTGTGCTTGAAGCTGTCTGTGCTTGTAGCCACCACCACTTCGTGAGGCAGTGAAGTCTACGTGTTATATTTTTTTTTGAAAAAATGAATTCCACATGTTAATGACTCTTTGGATGAAGAAGTACTTCCTTTGATCTGTTCTAAGCCTGCTGCTCATCAATTTCATGCAGTGCACACAAGTGCTTGTATTGTGAGAAAGAAGAAAAGCACTTCTTTCTCTACCTTCTCTATCCCATGAATAATTTTGTAAACCTCTGTCATGTCACCCCTCAATCGTCCTTTCTCCACGCTAAAGAGCCCAAACCTCTTTAAACTTTCTTCATGTTCCATCCCCTTAATCATTTTAGTTGCCCTTTTCTGTACCTTTTCCAATGCTAGAGTATCTTTCTTGAGGTGAGATGACCAGAACTGCACACAGTATTCCAAATGAGGCTGCACCACCAATTCATACAAGGGCATTCGCATACTGGCTGATTTGTTTTCAGTTCCCTTCCCAATAATCCGCAGCATAGCATTTACCTTTTTTATCACAGTTGCACACTGAGTTGACATCTTCAGGGTGCTATCTGCCACAACAGCAAGGTCTCTCTCCTGGTCAGTTCCTGCAAGTTCAGACCCTCTCAACATATATTTATAGTTAGGATTTTTTGTTCCAATGTGCATTACTTTGCACTTGCCTGTGTTGCACCTCATTTGCCACGTTGACGACCGTTTGCCCAGCCTCAACAGATCCCTCTGGAGCGCCTCACAATCCTGTCTGGTTCCCATCGCCCTGAACAATTTAGTGTCATCCACAGACTTAGCCACTTCACTGCTTACTCCCAACTCCAAATCATTAATGAACAAGTTGAAAAGCCCTGGACCTAGTACCAAGTCCAGTACCACTTTCCACTGTGAAAACTGCCCATTTATACTCTGTTTCATGTTAATTACTCATTTTGTAATCCACAACTTTTTGCTTATTGCACGACTGCTGAGTTTACTTAGGAGCCTTTGATGAGGGACTTTATCAAAAGCTTTCTGGATGTCTAGGTAAACAATATCCACTGGGTCACCCTTGTCCACATGTTTGCTCACCCCCTCAAAGAACTCTAAAAGATTACTGAGACAAGATCTTCCTTTACAGAGTCCATGTGGATTCTTCCTCAATAGCTTTTGTTCATCACTGTGCTTACTAACTCTATCTTGAATAACGGATTCCACCAACTTACTGGCCTGTAATTTCCCGGATCTCCTCTGGAACCCTTTTTAAAGATGGGAGTGACATTAGCTACCTTCCAATCCTCAGGAATGGAGGCAGATTTTAAGGAAAGATTACATATCTTTGTCAGGAGATCCACAAGTTCACATTTGAGTTCTTTCAGAACTCTTGGATGTGTGTCATCCGGGCCTGGTGATTTGTCAGGTTTTTGTCAGTTTGGTTGAGGACAGCGATGGTTTACATCATGTCCTAGCACCCTAACCCTACCCGAATCTCCTCTCCCTTGTGAAGTTATTTCCTCCCCGTGCCCATGAAGCACTCACAAGCCAGGAATGGGAGGGAACTACAAAACACAAAATTTGCCACTTGTTTTTATCTGTGTGTAATATGTTGGAAATGGTTTTATGGTTTTAATAGTTTTAAATTTGTCCATCGCCTAGAGCCCCGCATTTGTGGGGATTAGGCGATTCATAACTGTAGTGAAATAAATAAAATAAATAAACAAATTGTCCATCAGTCGTAGGACTTCCTCTCTTGTCACCTCAATCTGATTCAGGTGTTTCGACACCCCTCCTGAAAGTGGCGGTTCTGGAGTGGGCAAGCACCTCCCCTCTTCCACAGTGAAGACATGCATTCGGCTTCTCAGCCATTTTCCTGTCATCCTTTAGTAATCCTTTTACCCGTGGCCATCCAAGGGTCCCACTGCCTCCCTGGCTGGTTTCCTGCTTCTAATGTATTTGAAGAAATGTTTATTGTTGGTCTTTATGTTTTTCGCAATATGTTCCTCCTAGTCCCCTTTTGCCTGTTTGATAACTGACTTGCATTTGATTTGCCACAGCCAGTGTTCCCTTTTATTTACCTCACTTGGCCCCCGTTCACACACTGAATTTGCCACAGCAGACCCACGAATGCTGGGCGGATTTTCAGAGCACGATCACACCGCAACATCTGGCAAGCGTAGTGCACTCGTGGCCAACCCGTGGCGTGCCGCTGAAGCTGTGCAGTTAAAAAGTATCTCAACAAATGTACTAGCAAATGGTTTGCCACGGGCTGCCGATGGAATTGTTCCGTGTGATTGCGCCGGCGCGCAGCTTTCCCCCCAGCTGTCCTCCTTGATGCGCACGTGCTGACGGATGAAACCGTGTTGTGCTGCCGTCGCATCTGATCGTGTTCTGGCGGGTCTAATTGCGCCGGCGCAAAGAGCCACGCCTCCCACCCCCCACCCACCCGCATTATCTGGCCCATGTGACCGGGGCCTCGGACTAGCTTTCTATTGCTTAAAGGAATCCTTCTTACCTTTTACTGCTTCCATTACTTTGTTCATTAACCATACAGGCCTTTTTCTATACCTAGTCATACCTTTCCTAACCTGCAATATACACTGTATCTGAGCTTCCAGTATTGTAGTTTGAAAAGGACTCCAAGCTCCCCAAAAGGAATTTGACCCTCCTTACCTTTCTTTTCAGTTTCTTCTTCACCAGCCCCCTCATTTGAGGGAGGTTACCCCTTCTAAAGTTAAAAGTGGTTGTGTTGGTCTTTTGGGGCAACTCCCTATTTACATAAATGCTAAACTTAATAGCATTATGGTCACTGTTCCCAAACAATCCTATCATGTTTACCTCTCTCACCAGGTCTTGAGCATCACTTAGGACCAAGTCCAGGGTCGCCTCTCCCTGGGTAGGTTCTGTGATCATCTGCTCCACGGCACAGAGTCACTGAGAGTGTCTAGAGAACCCAGGTCTCTTTCTCCTGACTTGAACCCATATTGACCCAATCAGTGTGTAGGCAGTTAAAATCACCTATGATGAGACAGTTATTTCATCTAGCTGCTTTCCTTAATTCTTTTGCCATTTTAAAATCATCTTCTAACTGGTGGGTGGTAACAAACTCCCAGAGTAAAGCTTCCTTTTGGGCACACTATTTCCACCCGTAGCGTTTCTGTAAGTGAATATATTTCTCTTAGATTCTCAGTCTTACTGGACTGTATACCCTCTCCACCTCCAACATTTTCCTCCCCATCCTTCTGATATAATTTATGTCCAGGAATCACTGTATCCAGGGCTATTTTTGGGCAGGAACGCACAGGAGTGGAGTTCCGGCTGGCTTCAGAGTTGCCCATGCCCACTACAGCCGAAACCTCTGCATGCCTGGCTACAGAGGGGAGGCCTGGAGAGCGCCCCCCCCCCTCGGCGACTCCGAGGCAGGCAGGCGGGGGGGGGCCCCCTGGAAGGATCGGGGAAGCATTTAAGTGCCCCCCCGTGCCTTCCCCAGCCTGTCCAAGGGCCGGCTTGCCCGGGCTCCCTGGCAAGTCAAGGGAAGGCATGGGGTGTGTGGCCTAATATGCCAATAAGCTGTGCTGTCAGGGGTGTGGCCTAATATGCTAATTAGTTTCTGCTGTTGGGTGTGACCTATTATGCTAATGAGTGCCTGCTGGGCTTTTTCTACAAAAAAAGCCCGGACTGTATCCCACTGATTAGCCTCATCCCAGCAAGTTTCTGAAATGCCCACAGCGTCCATATTCTCCTCTGACACTAAGCATTCCAGCTTGCCCATTTTATCTCGGACACTTCTAGCATTGTAATATAAGTGCATATATTTCCCCAGACATGTTAGGCCTGCAACCTTCCTCCTGTGCCCTCTAGACCTTGCCAGGCAGTCAATATTGTTTGTCACCCTCTCAGTGGCCAGTCGTAATCTGATATGAGCCATCCTGAACCAGAGACATTTCATCTCCTTTCCCCAGGATTTAGTTTAAAATCTGCTCTGCCACCTTTTTGATTTCAAGCGCCAGCAGCCTGTTTCCTTTTCGGGACAAGTGGAGGGAGTCTCTTTTGTACCAGTCCTGCTTTTTCCAGAAAGCATCTCAGTGCCTAAAAAGCTTAAACCCTTCCTCCCTACATCATTGTCTCATCCACGCACTGAGATTCCTGATCTGTGCCTGTCTCACTGGCCCCGCACATGGAACAGGCAGCACTTCTAAGAAGGCTACTCTGGATATTCTGGCCTTAAGTCTCCTGCCTGCCTAGCAGCCTACATTTTTCCTCTAGGAGTCCACACAACTACATTTCCCCACATTGCTGGTGCCAACATGTACCACAATCACTGGCTCTTCCCCCGTTTTATAAATTTCCCATTTATATAGACCTGTTTGTGAAAAGTGTGCTCACCCTTTTAGGGATGTGGAGAGAGACCAGTGCCCTGGCTTCCTGACCCTGCTGCGGAACTCGTGTGTCTGCCAAACTTGCCTGTTTACTCCCTTGTTCCAGACACTTTGTCACTGCAGCAGGGCCTGCAACCTCACAGAGCTCCTCTGCAGCCACAGACTGCTTGTCCCGTGGCAAGTGGCTGGGGTGGAACCTGAGAACGACCAGCCAGGCTGCACACCACGCACCATTCTCGATTCTCTCCCTCTCTGCCCTGGGCACAGAATAAATCTCCTGGGCTTTCCGCATGAGTGAGACCTCAAATGCAGTACTAGGGGCAGGAGGGGGGGATCCTTAACTGGCAGATGCGCTAGTTGCTGAAGGGGCACAAGTGGCTCAGGAGTGGACTGTCCAGCACTCTTGATGGGCTGCAGCCATCGCCAGAGAGAGAGAGAGAGAGAGAGAGAGAGAGAGAGAGAGACTGGAGGACCCAGAGCAGGGCTCAGAAGGATACTGGGGGGGGGGGCATCTCTGTCCCTTGCCCCCAGCTTTTGTTCCCACTCCCTGCTCCGTGGCACCCCCTGAGCCGTTGCTGGGGGAAACAACACAGGGAGTCGAAGGCGCTGCTGGCTTCGTGGGAGGGCTGCTGGTGCTGCTTGCTCTGTGTCCCCCCCCCCCCCCCACCTCCAAACGCAGCCTCCCCAATGCCTTTAAAGGCCCCCCCCCCCCCCCAATGCCAGACAGGCTGCTTGACATCTGTCTCCAGGGAGATGATTGACATGACAAAAAACACCATAGAATATGGAACGATTTGCATCAAATTAAAAAAAAAACCCTTAATTCCACCTGAAACTCATGTATATGTCAGAAATCCTTGACACGTAAAGCAAGAATAACATCGCTTTGAATCTGTAACATTTATTCCGTTCCATGCACGACATCAATAAAATGCATAATTATCAGACAGGCTCATGGAAATTAGCATTTTTTTTACAGTTGCCTTTAAGCCAATCCCGGTTCCTCAACGTGGTACTTCAGAGTGAGCTAAGGCACCCATGTGATGTAGCGGGTAATGTGGGGCACCCCCCACTGGCCTTTGGACAAGGAATGGTCTCTCAGCCTAGGCAAGGGGGCTGGGACAGTAAAATCGGGGGGGGGGCATCCATGTACTGTATTCGGCTCTTCAGAGGACCCCTCAGGACAGAAACTGGGGGTGTGAGTTTGACCCATGGAGCTTTTTGCTTGTTCCCTCGAGGCGAGCGTTGCTAATCCAGAGGATCTTAGCGAGACAAGAGAGTCGTGTGACTGAGACCTTCCGAGACCTGCTAGAACTGCCCCGCTCATAAGAAGAGCCCTGCTGGGTCCATCTGGCCCAGGATCCCTTCTCACGCAGAGGCCAAATGGTTCCCCTGGAGGGCCAACAGCAGGGCACGGACGCCGAGGCCTTCTCTGTTGTGACTTCCTGGCACTGGGATTCAGAGGCTGAATGTGGAGGTTCCCTTTGGTCACCATGGCCAGTAGCCACTGATAGACCCGTCCTCTGTGAATCCGTCTAGTCGTCTTTTAAAACTCCTGAAGCAGGAGGCTTCTATTCCTGCAGGCTATTATCACCCTGGTGGTTACGTGACTGTCAGCAGGGAAACTCAGGCTCCAAAGTGTTACTGATATGGATTAAGCAATTTATTGGAAGGCATCACTGCATAATACACCACAAAAGCAAATTGCAAACTGAGTCAGATATATGATACAGGAATACGTATGCAAAAGTCTGGCTACAGCCCCACCAGCAAGATGCAGATAGCCACAGAAAATAATGTCAACAGATAAACAGGCAGTGCTGAAGCTTTTGTTGTTGTTGTTCAGTTGCACAGTCGAGTCCGACTCTTTGCGACCCCATGGACCACATCACGGCAGACCCTCCTGTCCTCTGTCATCCTCTGGAGTTTGCTCAGTTTCATGTTCGTTGCATCTATGACACTGTCTAACCATCTCATCCTTTGTTGTCCCCTTCTTCTTTGACCTTCAATCTTTCCCATCATCAGGGTCTTCTCCAGTGAGTGCTCGTTTGGTGGCCAAAGTATTTGAGCTTCAGCTTCAGTATCCTCTTGCTAAGGATTGGCTTGAAACTCAACATCAAAAAAACGAAGATCCTGGCACCCAGCCCCATCACTCCTTGGCAAACAGAAGCGGAAGTCATGGAAGCAGTGACATACTTCACGTTCCTGGGATCCAAGATCACTGCAGATGGTGAATGCAGCCCTGAAATTAAAAGACGCCTGCTCCTTGGGAGGAAAGCGATGGCAAACCTAGACAGAATAATAAAAAGTAGAGACATCACCCTGCCAACAAAAGTCCGCATGGTCAAAGCAATGGTATTCCCAGTAGTCATGTATGGCTGAGCGCCAAAGGAAGGCCAAGCGCCAAAGAATAGATGCTTTTGATTTATGGTGCTGGAGAAGACTCTTGAGAGTCCCTTGGACGGCAAGAAGATCAGATCAGTCAATCCTAGAAGAAATCAACCCTGACTGTTCCCTGGAAGGCCAGACGCTGAAGCTGAAGCTCAGATACTCTGGCCACCCAATGAGAAGGGAGCACTCACTGGAGAAGACCCTGATGCTGGGAAGGACTGAAGGTCAAAGAAGAAGGGGACGGCAAAGGATGAGATGGTTAGACAGTGTTATCGATTAAACAAACATGACATTGAACAAATAAAACAAAATTCGATATCAATTCTAAACTACTAGATAGTAGAGAGATGTACCATAAACCACTAGACCTTGTAAATACCCTTTTTAAAATATATATATATATTGTTATAAAGTTAAGGGGAGAGTACAGAAAAAGAAAAAAGGAGGGGATGCAAAGCTAATCATTAATCATCTAAGGCTTTTACATATATCAAGGTCATTATTGTAATATATAATACATAATACATAGAACAAGACTATGTTATTTCAAGTTACTCCTCTTAGCTGAATCAAAATAAGTTGTCACAACATATATGTATATTTTAACAAACCATCTTAATATATTTTTTCTAACATATTGTTTTTGGTATTTTAGTATAATAATTTTTGCATACCATTTATAATTCCTTCTTCAAAGCAGAAGTTTACTTAACATAGTCTTAATTAGTAAAATAAAAAATACTCTGGAAGCAAAAGGCTGCAGTTATGAGAGCAAACTTAAAGCGTGTCAGCCAATCTAAATCTAAATGTGCCGCCCCATTAATTGCCACTCCATCAGCCTTCCGACCTTTGAGTTTTAGCTCAGTTTCCTAGCAAGTAAGTTGATGCACTTCCGGGGCTCCCTGTGCAAGGATCCAGGTGGGCTGAAGAGGCAGGACTAACACAAGGCTGTGAGCCTCTGAGCCCTCAGACTCCTGGGAAGCAGAAGCAGGGGAGGACAGGGTGAGGCCAGGCCTTTGGGGGCCTCGAGACATCCTCAGAGCAGGTGGACCTGAAACATAAAAGGCTACTTCTACCCCCAAAAAAAGAAAAAAGCTGTTCAGAAATGAAACCGGCTGCCAAACCTGCCTTCCTACTGGACTTTTCTACATTGTCCTTGGGCAGCGCTGGTACCGTGGTAGGACCTCGCTCTCCAGAGGTGGAGACAGAGGGGTGGACTGGTCATCTTGCTCCTCAGAGCTGAAGGGGCTCACCTGTCTCCTGGGGGCCTTCTTGCATTTTCAGCAATCAGCAATCAGCAGACAGGATGCGGACTCTTTCAGGCCGGGGCTGAAGGAAAAGTACTCTTGAATAATTTGATTGTGCATGGATTCAGGCAGGTAGACTCGCAATCTTGGAGAGATAAGTTAATACCTAGAGCACCGCACTTTATTTATGGATTGTTTGTTTTAACTGTTTGTTATGGCATTTGCCGCTGTTGGAAGCCACCCTGAGCCCATCTGGGAAGGGCAGGATACAAATCTAATAAATAAATAAAGGGTTTAAATGAAGGGCGGGAAGGTACCGGCTGGATCTTAGGAAAAACTTTTTTACAGTCAGAGTTGTGCCACAGTGGAACCGGCTGCCTGGGGAGGTGGTGAGCTCCCCCCGCCCCCATTGGCAGTCTTCAAGCAGCGGCTGGACAAACACTTGTCCGGGATGCTCTAGGCTGATCCTGCATTGGACAGCAGGTTGGACTAGGTGGCCTCTGTGGCCCCTCCCAATTCTGTGATTCTCTGATTCTACATGTTGGTCTGAAACAACAGAACAAAGTTTGAGTCCAGTGGCACCTTTAAGACGAACAAAGTGTGCATGCACATGAAAGCTTATACCCAGAATTAAACTTTGTTGGTCTGAAAGGTGCCCACTGGACTCCAGCTCAGCAATGCTAAAGGTTGAGGGGGAGCCTTGCCCCCTTATAAGCGACACCCCGTCCTGTGCAGTCTGGTTCTCCTGGCATCTCAGCCGCTGCTTATTTTGGCTTAGTTGGCAAAGTTAATCTCCCAGTCGACACACCAGTCCCCAGGCTTCTTCAGCTGAATCCACCAGTTTCCCCAAAGCCTTTGGTGCAATCATACAAAATAGAATTTAATAATCTAGCAGTCCACCCCATTATGTCATGTAGGGGCGATTATAATTGAGGCCCTCTCCTGGGAGGGGTCTTCTGTTGTAAAAGAAGAAGAAGAAGAGAGAAGAGATTGGATTTATACCCTGCCCTTCACTATCCAGGGGAGTCTCAGAGCGGCTTACAAACACCTTTCCCTTCCCCTCCCCACAACAGACAACCTGTGAGGTAGGTGGGGCTGAGAGAGCCCTTGACAGAAACTGCTCTTTTCCCAAGAATGGCTCTGACAGAACTACGGCTTGCCCAAGGTCATCCAGCAGCTGCAAGTGGAGGAGTGGGGAATCAAACCCGGTTCTCCCAGATTAGAGTCCGCGCACTTAACCACTTAACCACTACACCAAATACCCTTGGACAAATCCCCCCCCCCCAAGGAAGGTCTTCTCTCAATATCAAGAGGTGCTTCCCCAGTGCTTATAGCTGCTTGCAGTCGGGTGTTCCTCGTGGAATGCACATCAATCACTCTGTGCTGTATTATTGTAGGCTCAGCAGAAGTCACACTTTCTGATGGCAAACCACACAGAGTCTGGATCTGAAATCCATTTTGTTCAAACATGGAGGCTTTACTTGGCCAATTTAGGGCCAAAAAAGGACCAGGTTAACAGCCATCTCCACTTCCTCAGGCAGCAAATTCTATAATTTAATTAATCAGTAAAGAAGTATTTCCTTTTGTCTATCCTGAACCTACTGCCTATCAACTTCATTGTATGCCCCCAAAGTTCTAGTATTTTGCGAGAGGAAGCAAAAGTTCCCTTTGTCAACTCTCGCTACTTTGTGAACAATTTTAGAAACCTCTAACAAGTGCCTTCTTGGTTGTCTCTTTTCTAAACTGAAATTCCTAGACTCTTCAGACTCTCCTCTTAGGACAGGTGCTCAGTGTCTGTGTGTGTCTGTAAGAGAAAGAGAGAGGGCCGTCAAGTTGCTTCATAAGAACATAAGAACATAAGAGACGCCAATGTTGGATCAGGCCAAAGGCCCATCCAGTCCAACACTCTGTGTCACACAGTGGCCAGAAATACCAGTGCCATCAGGAGGTCCACCAGTGGGGCCAGGACATTAGAAGCCCTCCCACTGTTGACCCCCCCAAGCACCAAGAAGACAGAGCATCACTTGCCCCAGAGCCCCTAGCTATACCTTGTGGCTAATAGCCACTGATGGACCTCTGCTCCATATGCTTATCTAATTCCCTTTTGAAGCCGTCCATGCTTGTAGCACCCACCACTTCCTGTGGCAGTGAATTCCATGTGTTAATCACTCTTTGGGTGAAGAAGTACTTCCTTTTATCCGTTCTAACCCGACCGCTCTGCAGTTTCATGGAGTGCCCACGAGTTCTTGTATTGTGAGAAAGGGAGAAAAGTACCTCTTTCTTTACCTGCTCTTTCCCATGCATAATCTTATAAACCTCGATCATGTCACCCCTCAGTCGTCTTTTCTCCAAGCTAAAGAGCCCTAAGCGCTTTAACCTTTCCTCATAGGGAAAGTGTTCCAACCCTTTTATCATTCGAGTTGCCCTTTTCTGCACTTTTTCCAAAGCTATAATATCCTTTTTAAGGTGTGGTGCCCAGAACTGCACACAGTATTCCAAATGAGGTCTCACCATTGATTTATATAGGGGCATTATTATATTGGCTGATCTGTTTTCAATACCCTTCCTAATAATCCCCAGCATAGCATTGGCCTTCTTTATTGCAGTCACACACTGTCTCGACATTTTCAGTGAGTTATCCACTACAACTCCAAGATCTCTCTCTTGCTCAGTCTCTGCCAGTTCAGACCCCATCAATGTGTATTTATATTTAGGATTTTTGGCTCCAATGTGCATCACCTTGCACTTGGCCACATTGAACCCCATTTGCCATGTTGACGCCCACTCGCCCATCCTTGACAGATCCCCTTGGAGTGCCTCACAATCCTCACTGGTTTTCACCACCCTGAACAACTTTGTATCATCCGCAAATTTAGCCACTTCACTGCTTACTCCCATCTCCAAATCATTAATGAACAAGTTAAAAAGCAGTGGACCAAGTACTGATCCCTGCGGTACCCCACTGCTTACCACCCTCCACTGAGAAAATTTCCCACCTACACTCACTCTCTGTTTTCTATGAACTAGCCAGTTTTTGATCCATAAAAGGACTTGTCCTTCTATCCCATGATTTTTGAGCTTACTTAGGAGCCTTTGATGAGGAACTTTATCAAAAGCTTTCTGGAAGTCAAGGTAAATAATATCTATTGGATCCCCCTTGTCCACATGTTTGTTCACCCCCTCAAAGAACACTAACAGGTTAGTGAGACAAGATCTTCCCTTACAGAAACCGTGCTCTGTGATGCTCTGTCTTCTTGGTGCTTCCAACTTATGACAACCCTGTGAATCAATGTCTGCCTTGGGAGGTGGTGGATGCTCCTTCGCTGGATGGGGGCTGGACGACCCTCTTTCGGGTATGTTGTAGGGCTCTCTTTCGGCTATGCTCCTGCAGAGTGCAGGGGGTTGGGCTAGATGACCTGCAAGGTCCCTTCCAACTCTTAACATTCTACGATTCTATGACTCCTCTAAAATTTTCTCATCATTAACAGCCTGGCTCAGGTCTTGCAAACTGAGGGCCTTTGTGGCTTCCTTGAATGAGTCAATCTATTTTATTCCGTTTTATAATGGAATAAGATTGTTATATCTGCCCGGCACCCTCCCCTCCCCCTCATGAAAATAATGGAGATCTGAATGCTAAACATGCCACCTTGTTAAAGTGTTTAAATATTTATGCTGAATGTTTTAGTACAGAATTTTTGTAGTTTTAACTGGTTTTAAAATTTGTATTCGATTTTGTGTTGTTGTAAACCACCCTGAGCCCCACGTAAGCAGGGAAGGGCAGTTAAGAAATCTAAATAAATAAATAAATATACTGAAATCTTTATTGTGTCATCCTACTTTTACTGTATTGTCCTCTGTCTTTGTAATCCATTTGCTGTACTCTTGATGATGTATCTTGCCTTAGACAGCGTAGTATTATTTGAGATGCTTTCTGATTACGTGACCCGAGTCCTCTTGCCCTCTTCACTGGCTGTCTTGTGCCATCTGATGGGCATAGTTTGTGTTTTCTGTAACCCTCCTGGCGTCTTGGCAAGAAAGGCAGGTGACAAAGAAAGCCAAGAAACACACGAGTCTAAACTGGGGTGCCTGGCTGGGTGATTCACTACTCAAGCCGAAGAGGCCAGAAGAAGTAAAACGGCCGCTTCCTTTAAAGAGGGAAGGCTTCCCTGATGCAGGAGACCAAAAAGGAACAGGGCTGGTCTCAAAACTAATGCAAGTTAACAATGCAATCAGTGAAAAGAGAACTGGAGCAGGGGATCGCTGAAAACTTTGAGACAAACAGTAGGCCTTTTTTCATACGTAACAGGAGCTGGAAACCAGCCAGGGAGGTGGTTGGGACTTTGGGTGGCAAAGGAATGAAAGGGCAAATGTGGGGCACGTACCCATGCTGTTTTGGGGAAGGGCGTTTGAAGAACTGCCTCAAATTGCGGTGGCAAGAGATGAAGTTCAAGGACTACTAGGCAAAGTGAAAACTAGTGAGTCTGCAGGCCCAGGTGGCAGGCGCCAGAGGGTTCTTAAGAAGCTCAGATGTGAAACTGTTGAGCTACTAATCAGTACACATAACGTGTCACTAAAACTGGCCTCTGTGCCAGATGACTGGAGAGTAGCAAATGCTACGTCAGTTTCCAAAAAGCGGTCCAGAGGGGACCAAGGGACTTACAGGCCTGGAAGCCGAACATTTATTGAACACACCTGAAGCTGCCTTCTACTGAACCAGACCCCCCTTGGTCCATCAAGGTCCGTCTTATTTATGCAGACTGGCAGCCGCTCTCTCCAGGGTCTCACCTCCTCCCTGGTCCTTTTACCTGGAGATGCTGCTGGGGATTGACCCTGGGATCTTCTGCATGCCAAGCAGATGCTCTGCCCCTGAGCCACAGCCTCTCCCAGGTGTCTTGGTAGAAACAGTTATTAAAGAGAGAATTATTAAGTACACCAAGAAACAAAACCTGGTGAGGGACAATCAGCATGGCTTCTGCAACGGTAAGTCCTGCCTCACCAATTTCATGCCGTTCTTTGCGCAAGTTAACAAGCATGTGGATAAGAGCGATCCAGTAGACATCATGTACTTGGACTTCCAAAAGGCTTTTGACAAGGGACCTCAACAGATATTCCCAAGTAAGCTCAGCAACCATAGGATAAGAGGACAAGTCATCTTATGGCTTAAAAATTGGTTAAATGGCAGGAAGCAGGCAGTGAGAATAAACGGACAGTTCTTGCAGTCAAGGAAAGCGAGCGGTGGGGTCCCACATCGGTTAGTAAAAGGGTTGGCGCTCTTTAATTTATTCGTAGATGATTTGGAACTGGGTCTGAGCAGTGTAATATCAAAGTCTGGAAATGATAAGAACATTATTCAGGATCTTGAAAACTAAGGTGGATTGTAAAGAGTTACAGGAGGACATTTCTAAATTAGGTGAGTGGGCAATAACATGGCAAATGAAGTTCAGTGTTGGCAAGAATACAGTGGTGCATACTGGAACAAAAACTCCTGACTTTATGTCTATGCAGATGGTAAACTGAGAAGAAAAGTGATCTGGACATTACAGTGAATGGATCAAAGAAAATATTGGCCTAATGTGCCGCAGCAGTGAAAACAGCAGCCTCCATGCCAAAAATTACTAGAAAGGGGATTGAAAATAAAATGACCAAATTTGTAATGTCGTTGTATAGAGCTATGGCGCCTCCTCAGTGTCAGCAGATCTGGTCCCCTGACGTCAAAAAGGATACTGCAGAACAGGGGGGGAAAAGTATCTAGAAGACAGCAGCCGAGACGAATAAGTGGTCAGAGCACCTTTACTCTAAGGAAAGGCTGAAAAGTCTGGGACTTTACAGGACATGAAACAAGACAGCTCATGGGGGACATGATACAGGCTTTTAAAAGTATGGGGCAGAGAAAGTGGATAGGGAGGACTTTTCCTCCCTGTCCCATTGTAACAGAACTCAGAGACACCCAATCAAGTTAATGGGCAGTAGAAGCAGGACAGACAGAAGGAAATACTTCTTTACACAACGCGTGTGGAATTCTCTGCCAGACAATGTAGTGATGGCCACAGGAATGTTGTGGTTGTTCAGTTGCACAGTCTAGTCTGACTCTTTGCGACCCCATGGACCAGATCACGCCAGGCCCTCCTGTCTTCCGCCATCCTCTTGAGTTTGTTCAATTTCATGTTTGTTGCCTCGGTAACACTGTCTAACCATCTCATCCTTTGCCGTCCCTGTCTTCTTTGACCTTCAGTCTTTCCCAGCATCAGGGTCTTCTTCTCCAGTGAGGGCTCCCTTCTCATTTGGTGGCCAAAGTATTTGAGCTTCAGCTTCAGTCTCTGGCCTTCTAGGGAACAGTCAGGGTTGATTTCCTTTAGGATGGACTGATCTGATCTCCTTGCAGTCCAAGGGACTCTCAAGAGTCTTCTCCAGCACCATAATTCAAAAGCATCTGTTTCTTTGGCGCTCGGCCTTCCTTATGGTCCATACATGACTACCGGGAATACCATTGCTTTGACTATACAGACTTTTGTTGGCAGGGGGATGTCTCTACTTTTTATTATGCTATCGAGGAATAGACAGCTTTAAAATGGGATTTGACAGGTTTATGGAGGAGGAGTGGCTACGAGCCATGGTGATTAAATGAACCTCCATATTCAGAAGCAGTAAAACCTTTAAAACACCAATGTTGGGAGGCAACACCGGGAAAAGGCCTTGGTCTCTGCGCCCTGTTTGATGGCCCTCCAGGGGAACTGGTTGTGTGAGATGGGAGGCTGGACTAGATGGACCCTCACTGGTCAGATCCAACGGGGCTCTTCTGATGCTCTTATCAGGGTGTGAGGTAGGATGCTGGACTGGATGGACCAGGATCACTGGTCTGATCCAGCAAGGCTCTTTTTAGATGCTTCAGGGGAAGGCCTCGGCCTCTCTGCCCTGTTGTTGGCCCTCCAGAGGGACTGGTTGGCCACTGTGTGAGGTAGGATGCTGGACTGGATGGACCAGGATCACTGGTCTGATCCAGCAAGGCTCTTTTTAGATGCTTCAGGGGAAGGCCTCGGCCTCTCTGCCCTGTTGTTGGCCCTCCAGAGGGATTGGCTGGCCCCTGTGTGAGGCGGGAGGCTGGACTAGAGGGACCCTCCCTGGTCTGACCTGGCAGGGCTCTTCTGAGGTTCTTCTCAGGGGAAGGCCTCGGCCTCTCTGCCCTGTTGCTGGCCCTCCGGAGGAACTGGTTGGCCCCTGTGTGAGACGGGAGGCTGGACTGGAGGGACCCTCCCTGGTCTGACCCAGCAGGGCTCTTCTGATGCTCTTCTCAGGGGAAGGCCTCAGCCTCTCTGCCCTGTTGCTGGCCCTCCAGAGGAACTGGTTGGCCCCTGTGTGAGATGGGAGGCTGGACTAGAGGGACCCTCACTGGTCTGATCCAGCAGGACTCTTCTGTTGTTCTTCTCAGGGGAAGGCCTCAGCCTCTCTGCCCTGTTGCTGGCCCTCCAGGGCAACTGGCTGGCCCCTGTGTGAGATGGGAGGCTGGACTGGATGGACCCTCACTGGTCTGACCCAGCAGGGCTCTTCTGGTGTCCTTCTCAGGGGAAGGCCTCGGCCTCTCTGCCCTGTTGTTGGCCCTCCAGAGGAACTGGCTGGCCCATGTGTGAGACGGGAGGCTGGACTGGAGGGACCCTCCCTGGTCTGATCCAGCAGGGCTCTTCTGGTGCTCTTCTCAGGGGAAGGCCTCGGCCTCCCTGCCCTGTTGCTGGCCCTCCAGAGGAACTGGCTGGCCCCTGAGTGAGGCAGGAGGCTGGACTAGAGGGACCCTCCCTGGTCTGATCCAGCAGGGCTCTTCTGAGGTTCTTCCCACCATGCGGGTGGGATATCCGCATGGTCAGTATAGAGCAGATGTTTGAGCATCCTCTGACTGAACTGAGATCCAAGGCAGGGTTGTTTCCCCTGTGTGAGCCTTGGCCCCTGAGCCAGCTGCCCCTGAGGAGTCCCAGCCCCCCCGGCACTTGTGTGGGTCCCCTGCAACCCCACAGCCGTCCCTACTTCTCCAGACAGATTCAGGGGAGAGGCTGGGGCTGCAGGGTATCCCTCCGTCTCCTGGAGTTCCGACATCAGCCTCGATCTCTCAGTGCAGCCAGTGCCAGCACAGGGTGGTGGACTCTAATCTGGAGAGCCGAGCCTGATTTCCCACTCCTCCTCCCCCCCCCCATGAAGCCTGCTGGGTGACCCTGGGCCAGTCCCAGTTCTCTCAGAGCTCTCTCCGCCCCACCTGCCTCGCAAGGTGCCTGTGATGGGGGAGGAAAGGTAAAGGGGATTGTAAGCCACTCTGAGACTCCTTCAGGTAGAGGAGAGCTGCTATAAAGCCAACTCTTCTTCTTCTTCTTCTTCTTCTTCTTCTTCCTCCAGGCGTGCCACCTGCTGCCCCTCTGCTGGGTGGCAGGGGAAACAAGCCAGGGGAAGTGGTGGTTGATTGACGTCATGCCAGCGCCATGATGCCACTCCTGGCTTGACCCAGAAGCAGCGATGGTATTGCGACGGGCAGTGTGTGCTAGCATTCACCCAAAAGTCTATGGTTAAACCATAAAGTTTGGGGCCGATGACAGAGTGTCACTTCAGTACCAGGTTGTGCCGGAAGGAACATCGTGGTGTTGGCCCAGTGCTAAAAAGTTCCGTCCCTGAACCCGCCCTCTCCAGCCGGTGGCCAGCCATGGGCTCGCTCCCTCCCCACACCCGGCCTCCCCGTCTCCAGGCCGGAGCTGGCCACCCAAGCTCCAGCGAGTGGGGGGGGGCTTGTTGAATGGTCCCTCATTGCAGACCAGTCCTAGCGCAGGGGAGGGTGGAGGTCTGAGGAGGTTGTTCCCCTCTCCTGGGCACAGGTGGGTCACGAGTCGTGGAGCCACAGAGTCCACTCTGGGAGCAGGCGCAGCCCCACAGCGCTGTTGCATCCCAAAGACCTCTTGAAGCTCACCCAACCAGGACCACAAGAGGACCCAGCCTGGAAGCACTGCGCAAAAGTGTCGACGACAGGCTAGCCTCTCCCGCTCCACCCCCCCACACACCCCAGTCCAAAGGAGGCTCCTCCTTATTCAGCTCTTCATCACAGGTGGGTTTCTTCCTGGGTTCCACCACGCCTGAGGGGCTCTTGGCCACCCAAGGGATGGGAAGGGTGGCAGCACTGAAGGCCTCTCCTTTGAGGCCCACCGAGTCCTCCTCACCCGCTGCTCCGTGCACCAGACCGTCAGAGGGGCTGCCCAGGAGGGTGCTCAAGCCCCCGGTCCCTGCCCCACGGCCTCAGCGGCCAGGGACTGCCTGGCCCTCCAGTGCTGGCTGCCTGCCGGGCAGACCCTCGGAAGCGGAGGGTCCCCTCCTCGCTCTGACCCGGCCGGCCTCTTCCTGCTCTCCCAAATTCAATTTTTCCCCCTTCCTCCTCCTCGGGAACATTGCATCTTGTTCAATCCTGCCCCTGTCACATCAGCTCCCGCGCTCTTTCAATTGGATTCCAAAAATAGCCGCTTGCTTCACACAGCTCACGCTATTATCGTGCAGCAGAGCCCGGGCAGGCAAGGGGTCATTCCATTATCCGGGAACGAGATAACTGAGCCGGAGGGCAGCTGGGCTCTTTGACTCACTGCCCTGCGGTAATGGGCCTTTTTTAAGGGCATTAACCAATGTTTCTACTAGGGATTTGACAAGAGTAAAGGTAACATTCCCATTTAATCCTCTCTCGCTCTCTTTTTGCTTTGCTTTGGCAAACATGGCACTCAGCGCAGCACACTGACTTGGCTTCAAGTGACCAGACCTCTCCTTAAAAACTGCCTGGCTACTTTTCCCCAAGTCCACTTCTCAGCTGCTGAAAATATATGGCAGACAGCCCCTTGGAAATGCAAATAGGTGTGAGCAGCCAGGGACGCTGCAAAGCTGGGCTGCCTTTCCACAGCGAGGCAAAAGGCTCACCACGCGCTCCTCAGCAGAGGGACCCCCTTTTAAGCCTCCGTTGGTGTCAAAGGGGTTGAGCCCTCTTCGGATGGAGCTGTCAGTCTTCCATTTCCCCCTGGACTCTCGCCTGAGTTGGCATCTCCAGGGAGACCCTTGGAATGTGTTTCCCGCAAAAGCCTGCCTTGTTTGCGGGGGGGGGGAATCCCCCTTTCACCCACAGCCCTTCTGCTGGCAGAAGAGGCAGCAAATACTTTCCCCATCATTCTGAAGCCATCAGTGGGATTCACCTGCCAAAGGCGTCCTCTCTGCTAAACGTTGACCTTCCTTTTCATTGGGGTGTGTGTGTGTGTGTGTGTGTGTGTGGAATTGCCAAGGCCGCCTTTTTCAGTGGTGCTGGATGAGCTGCCTTCCGTTCAATTGCGAATCAGCTTGGTATTTACGAACTTTCCTAGCCAGCTTCCAGAAAAAGCCTGCCCGTTTCCCACGAGATCTCTCTTTCGTTGACGCAGCCACTTGCTGTGTGAGTCACGGGCGGCCTGGGGAGGGGTGGGAACCAGAGGGGAGGAGGAAGGGCAGGGCGGCCATCGGCCCACCAAGCGCTGAGCGGCAGGAGTCGGTTGCCAGGGATGGGCTTGTGTTTCCCACGGAGGAGCAGGAGGCCGGGACACCTGGGTGGTCGGATGAGCAGGGGCCACGCCTGTGGCGCCCACCTCCAGCTGGGGTCTGGGATTCTCCTGGAACTGCAGCCGATCTGCGGGCCAGAGCGGTCAGTTCCCCTGGCTGGCACCTCCGCGCCACGGCCCACCAAACTCCCTGCCCTCCCCGGCCGCCTCAGGCGCCAGCCCCCTCCATCGGCAGGAATTTCTCAGCCTGGAGTTGGCAACTGAACCTCTTTCCACATTCTTTGGGGGCCGGGAGGGGGGAAGGGGAGGAGTCACAGTGCACAAATTGTAACCCAGCCAAATGTTATGAGCCAGGCAAATGCAGGCGCCGCTGTCCTTAAGGGTGGGGGGTTTTTTTTGGGGGGGGTGTGGATTGTGCAGCCTGACCAGGCCTCCCTCAGTGCCCCCAGAGCACCCTCCGGGGCTGGCGCAGCCCAGGACATGGGTCAGGGCGCCCTCTTGAGCATCCCTCCACTCTCGGCTCCTGGAGAGGGTAGCGCCTCCCCCCCCCTCCTCGGATTCCATGCAAATGAATGGAGCACCCATTCACTTGTATGCAGCCAAGAAAAAGGGACAGCAATTGGATCCAAACCCCCCACCCCCAGTGAGGAAACAGACGCTGCTCTCCCCGCACACAACATGCCAAACGGATGACAAAGCCCATCTTCTCCAAAGGCAGCCAAACCGTTTGGGCCAGCAGCCCCACCTTTGGGCCGGGGAGACTGAGACTGACTGGCCACCCAAAACACTGAAGAAGCCCCCCCCCCCCGTGGAGCGGCGGGGCATGCCCCTTGCCCAGACACAGCCTTCGGGCCCCGAGCGGCAGCTTGAACGGCTTCCAGCCCCTTCTCCTTAGAAAGAGCCAGAATTTCTTTCTGCTCCCGGGCAGTTTGTTGTCGTCTGTGGGAGATGCAAATAGGATCCTTTTTCTATCTGTTCCTGCTGCTGAATATCTGAGCAGCTCCATACATATTCATGAGGCTGTCATTGTGGGAGCATTGCAAACTGCAAAAAAAAAAGGGTCCCTCCAAGGTGACCCCTCATCTGGCATTGATTGGCACACATGGCAAAGCAAGAAGTGCCCTCCAGGCACACCCAGCAGCGGGAGGGACTTGGCATGCCCACCCCCGGAACGTGCTCCCCAGCCCAGGAATCTGAGGAGAGTGCTCTGTGGAGGGGGGGGGCCTTCTTCAAGGAGGTCTCGATCCGGATTCTCTGCCCACTGCTTGCCCTCAAATGCAGCAGCCAGAGAGAGAGAGAGAGAATCTCCTATCAGCCGCCATAAGAGAACTCAGCCAAACACCGCTTGCTTGGCATGTGGGGAGTCCAAGCCCACAGGGCTGCCTTGTTCCCACCATCCTTTGAAGAAGAAGAGAAGAGATTGGATTTATATCCCTGCCCTTCCCTCGGAGTCTCAGAGCGGCTTAGAAACTCCCTTCCCTTCCCCTCCCCACAACAGACACCCTGTGAGGTAGGCAGGGCCGAGAGAGCTCTTGACAGGAACTGCTCTTTTTCAAGAAAAGCTCTTATCAGAACTACGGCTTGCCCAAGGTCACCCAGCCAGGTGCAAGTGGAGGAGGAGTGGGGAATCAAACCCGGTTCTCCCAGATTAGAGTCCGCGCACTTCACCACGACACCAAACTGGCTCTTTGGGATGAGGCACAGCTGCCAAAGGAGGCCCACGGAAGCCACCTGGAAGCCACGGCTAGAAATGTCTCCCCCACACACACAACGCGCACCCTCACACTTTGTGTCCCAGGGGTTAGAGCTCCTCAGGAACCCTTCCCAGGAGAGGAACGGAGAAAGAAAGAAGATTCCCACAACCGCACCACAGATCCGTGGCCTCTGAAGAAAGGACCTGCCGGCAGGCTGTTGGGAGTTCCCCGTTAGCGGCATGGCTGAAAGGCAGTCTGAGACTGGGAGTGGTGCCGGGTCCAATGCCCCGTGGCCGGACAGACCCACCTGTCTGCAGGCCAGCAGAGTCCAGGCTAGGAGCAGAGAGCCCCAAGGGCATCGCTTAACAGGTAGAGCCAGCCGGGGGGGGAGGGGGACGTGCAGCTGAACCCCGACACGTGCTCTGCGGGACAGCCGAAAACCAGCAGGGTCAGCCCAGATCAGTCGACCCCAGCAGCTTTGCACCTCCCCAGCTCAGTATAGATCAGGGGTGGCCAAACTGCGGCTCGGGAGCCACATGTGGCTCTTTCACACATATTGTGCGGCTCCCAGCAGGGTGGCTGGGGAACAAAGGGGAGGTATCCCTCCCTGATCAGTCCTCCCCAGCCAGTGTTCCCCTCCCTCTTTCTCCCTTCCTTCCTTCCTTTCTCTCTTTCTCCCTCCCCTTCCCTCATCTATTTGCATTCTTTCTCTTTCTTCCTTCTTCCCCCTCCCTCCCCCATCTATTTGCTTTCTTTCCACCTTTCTTTCTCTTTTTCTCTTTCTCCCTTCTTTTCTCTCTCTCTTCCTTCCCCATATATTTGTTTTCTTTCCCTCTCTCTTTCTTTCCACCTCTCTCTTTTTCTCTTCCTCTCTGAAACAAATAAATATCATTGGACAAATAAATATCATTATCAATATCTGTTTTTACCCCTTTTTGTTTTTGGCAGTCTCATTTAATGTTAATAAAATGCAAATTTGCATATGTTTAAATAAAATTGTGTGTGTGATATTTGTTCATCTCTTGTGGCTCTCAGACATCTGATGTTTATTCTATGTGGCTCTTACATTAAGTAAGTTTGGCCAGCCCTGGTATAGATGCTCTCTTGCACTCGGAGCCACTTCCTTTGCTTCTTCTCAATACCAAATGTGCAAGGGGCACAAATGGATCGGTGCCGTAGCTCAGAACCATGGCCCTTTTTAGGCCTGGCCAGAAACCAACACCTTCTGTGCTCACCATTCTTTGCTGCTGCTCCTCCCAGCTTCTTCAAAGCAACGGTTTGTCCACCTTCTGGCACCCAAAACAGTGACAGGCAGCATCTCAACTGTCACATGGGCATTTGTTGCAGTTTTACCTGGAAAATGCATAATTTTGCACTAAGCGGATGAGCCAAACCAAAGTGATGCTCTGTCTTCTTGGTGCTTGGGGGGGTTGGGGGCAACAGTGGGAGGGCTTCTAATGTCCTGGCCCCACTGGTGGACCTCCTGATGGCACCTGGTGTTTTTGGCCACTGTGTGACACAGAGTGTTGGACTGGAGGGGCCACTGGCCTGATCCAACATTGGCTTTGTTCTCTTATGTTCTTAATCGTCAAATAGACTGCCATCCCTTCATCAGGTGGCTTCCTTTGGAAAACACCTGCAAACGTAAAGAAGCAGGGTGGGGGGGTGCATTTTGTGCATAGCCCAGCAGCAAAGAGGAGGCGGATGGCCAGCGGATGGCTTGGCAGCTTGAAGGCAGAAGCCCCTGCCTCTGATAGGACACCCAGGGGCCGGTGGCAGGGCCCCTCCGACGGAAGAAGTGGGCTCCTGCCCCAGGGAGGCAGGCCAGGCAGCGATGGAGAGAACAGCAGGTGGGAGGGAGCACACCCTTTGCTGCTTCCTCCAGGCATTTCCTCCCCCCCCCCCGTAGAAAATGAAATAAAACACACACAAAGGGTGTGTCAGTCATGCATGTGTGTATTTCGATTTATTTTTACTTCATTATATCTTGCCTTCCCCCCCCAGTGGGGACCCAGAGTGACTGATACCAAAGTAGCTGTTTTATTGCAAAGGAATTTCAGAAACAGACTGGAATGGGAGATTGCTCAATTACAAGTTATTACAACAGTCAAGACAATGGAACCCCAAGGGCTTAACAGAGATATCAGCTTCTTCTCTCAGTACACATGCTAAGTTATTCAGTTCTTACTTATACCCAGAAATTAAACTTTGTTGGTCTTAAACAGGTCACTGGAATCAAACTGGGTTCTCTCACATCTGTTGTTAACTCCTTTATTATCTATATGCCAATATGCTGCTATTTACACGTCCTAACAAATATGTTATTCCAGTCTTAGCTGTTTATTGCCCAGTTATTTATGCATCTTCACTCTTGCTGGAAACTGACCCCCCTACTTATATGGGATATTAAATCTGTTTCAATGTATGTGAAGACGTGTACATATGCTGAGTCTGTTTTCTTCCATGTGCCCAGGGTTGAGCTTGGTTTGTCTTGGGGGTGCAGCTGGACTCTAGCTTCATTCTCGCATCTCTTTGTTAACCCTTGCATTTATGCGCTAACTTGCTGCCAGTCATTAATCTTACCAGCCACCTGATCCAATTTCAGCCCAACTTGTGCATCTTGTCTGTGACTGGCCCTTCCCAACGCCTGCCCTCCCACACCCTTTCCTGTAATTGGGGCTTGAGGAGCTTTCGTTTCATTGTGTCTGAGGAAGTGTGCTTGCGTACGAAAGCCTATTTATTTTTATTTATTTATTTTTCGTATCTGTATCCCACCCATCCCATGAGCAGGCTCAGGATAAGAACACAAGAACATAAGAGACGCCAATGTTGGATCAGGCCAAAGGCCCATCCAGTCCAACACTCTCTCTGTCACACAGTGGCCAGAAATACCAGGGGCCATCAGGAGGTCCACCAGTGGGACCGGGACACTCGGAGCCCTCCCACTGTTGACTCTCTCTTTCACTTAGTGTGGTCCAACATTCCTGTTTTTTTAGTGTGGTCCAACCTTCCTGCTGGTATCCATCTCAAGCCCTCCTGAGTCGAAATGCTTCCGTCAAGGAATGCAGGAATGGCAGCTTTCCCCTTTGAGCTAGGCCCCAACTGTCTCCCCCGTCACTGCTGCTGCTCACGCGGAAAGTGGCATGAGGCAGATGTGTCCATGCACACCTTGGCCGCTGCTCACCTTGTGCAGGCAGGTCCTGAGCCCAGAGGGCACGTGATGCCGTTTCCTGACCAGGCCTCACACCGGTCAGAGGCTGCCTGTCCAGAGTTCCACCCGGGGCCCTTACACGGGAGAGAGCTTAAACATGTCAAATGGCTAGACAGCTAAATACATTGTGAAGAAGACCCTGGGTTCTGTTATCAGAGAGTCAACATGGAATGTTTCCTTCAAGAGTTGATAAGTAGTAATTGATAGGAATTGGGATTGCTACGCGCTCAGGTAAAGCAAATATTGGGAAACTAATTGTTTTCATTGCGCAGTAGTCGTTAGTGTGTGAGTGATAATAGAAGAAAAATTTCTATATAATTACTACAGTAAATGTTTTTGCAACGTATCTTTATTGACTCTTCGTTATTTTTGTCACGGAGGTTGTTTTTGGAATTCCACTTCCTCCCGTGATCTTTCGTTTTTGGCTTGCCAACATCCAGGTGGGGCCTGGAGATCTCCTGCCGGTACAACAATAGAGGTCTGTTCCCCTGGAGAAAACGGCTGCTTTGGAGGGTGGAGGCGATGGCGTGGTATCCAGCTGAGGCCCCTCCCCGCCCTCCCCAGACCCCACCCCCATGCATTTTGAAAACCCAGAGAGGGCAACCTTACTATTCTTCCTCTCTCTGGCCATGGGCAAAGGGCTGTCTGGCCTCCTCAGTGCTTTTGCCCGCTCTTGGGGGTGGGTGGGGTGGAGACGACACCAGGGGCCCCTCCTTCGTGGGCCCCCTCTTGTGAAGCCCATCATCGTCAGGCCCGGTGGGCTCACACGTGGATGCACAACAGGTCTCCACACCAGCCAGCCAGCCAGCCAACCAATGGCAGATGGCCCTTTCAGAGGCCCACACCCACTGACAGCCAGGCAACAGGCAACCAGCTGCCGGGAAGCTCCATCCTGGGGGCAGGGAAAGGAAGCCTCATGGGGGGGGGAGATTGCTCAGGAGCGACTATTGGTCCCTCATAGGTCACGCCCCCCCTCTTAGGGCTTCAGGCTAGGGGGAGGCCGCTGGGCATGCCCAGCCAGGACTGGCCGGGGCCTTTCGAAGGCTGGAGGGAGGAGGTCCCTCTGGGTCCGCTTCAGCCCAACTGGACCCACCTGCTGCGGCATGAGAGCCAGGAGGACCTGCTTGGATCCCCCACCTTCTTGGCAGGCTCTCCCTCAGCAAATCATTGAAGTCTCCCAAGAATTCTCAACCTAAAATAACAGGTGTAAGAAAAGAGAACCAAACTCAGGAGGGAGGGAATCCAAAATTTCAACTTAGATTTAAATTTAAACTTAGATCTCAGTTTTCAATTTAGATTTAAAATTTCAGTTAAATTTTGAAGGTGCTCCCTTTGAAAAAAATGAGTTTTAGTTATAGTTGTTGAAATTAACCTTGCAGTGCATTCATTTGCTTTGTTGGTTATATATATATACACACACACACAGAGGTCATTTCGGGGGGGATCGTGGGGGAACGCAGTTCCCCCGGGTGAGGTACGGGGGGCGTGGCACACGACGAAGCTCCGCCCCCTGCTTCCAGCCACCCCGCTTCCGGCCCTCATTCAGCCAGGAGGAGGCAGGAGAAGAGGGAGGGTAAGTTGCTTCCTCCCCGCCTCACCCCACCCCTGCCTGCCTGGGGCCAGGGAGGGCCTTGGCGGGGCTTCCTTGCACTCCCGCCGGCCTTGCTGGTCCACCGCCGGGCCCCTGATGTCAGGGGGTGTGGCATATGCTAATGAGTTATGCTAATAAGTTCCCCTAGCTCTTTTTCTATGAAACGACCCCTGTATATATATATACCTTTACCTTTATATATATATATTACCTTTACCTTTACCATATATATATATATA
>NW_015172564.1:479974-490140 GCF_001447785.1 Gekko japonicus | reverse complement strand
AACCTTAACCCTCGCCCAGATTGCCAGGAGGTATGGCCTGGGTTGTCACCAATATGCAGATGACGCCCAGCTCTATCTGATGTTGGGTGGCCGGTCGGGCTCTGACCCAGAAGATCTGAACCAGGGATTACAGGCTGTGGCTGGGTGGCTCAGGTTGAGCCAGCTGAAACTAAACCCAGCGAAGATGGAGGTCCTGTGCCTGAGCCAGAATGGTTCGGGGTTGGGGCTCCCTCTCCCGACCTTCGATGGGGTGCCTCTGGTGCCAGCATCGGAGGTTAGGAGTCTGGGAGTGCTCCTGGATCCCTCCCTAACCATGGAGGCCCAGGTGGCAGCCACTGCCAGATCGGCATTTTACCATCTTAGGCTGGTGCGGCAGTTGGTTCCCTTCCTCGACCGCGATGACCTGGCTACAGTGATCCATGCAACAGTCACCTCAAGGTTAGACTACTGTAACACTCTCTAAATGGGGCTGCCTCTGTCGCAGATCTGGAAGCTGCAGCTAGTGCAGAATGCGGCAGCCAGGCTGTTGATGGGACTCCCCAGGTGGGAGCACATCTGGCCTGGGTTGAAAGCGCTGCACTGGCTGCCAATAGCATACCGAATCCACTTCAAAGTGCTGGTACTCACCTTTAAAGCCCTACATGGCCAGGGTCCGACCTACCTGAGGGACCGCCTTTCCCCGTATATACCCCCAAGAGCACTTTGGTCGGGGACACAACACCGCCTGGTGATTCCAGGCCCCCGGGAGGCAAAGCTTGCTGCAACCAGTGCCAGATCCTTCTCAGTGGCGGCCCCTACCTGGTGGAACGAGCTCCCGGAGGAGATCAGGGCCCTGCAGGACCTTATGCAGTTCTGCAGGGCCTGCAAGACGGAGCTCTTCCGCCAGGCTTTCACATAGGGGCTGCCGCCACCACCACCACCACCACCAATGGTGGCGATAACATCGGGATTAGGGACCACCCTTGGAAGTTCCGCCATGAATTGTATGGCACTGACATTGTGGGATTGGCTTGGACTATCTACTGGACAGAATCACCCCAAGGGAAGGATCTAAGGAAATGACTGATGCCATCAAAACCACTCAAAGACCATCGTTTACAGAAAGCACTTTATTATTGTTATTATTCATGATTTTATTGTTTTATCTGGTTTTATGTATGGGCTTATGCCCCTTGTAAGCCGCCCTGAGCCCGCTCGCGGGGAGGGTGGGGTAAAAATGCCTAAATAAATAAATAAAATATATTTTTAAAATTGACATTATAGCAACAAACATAACATACATTTTATCAAAGAAGAGAAATTAGAAAAGTCAGTAGCCAAACCAAGTGTCTGGTACCAACAGCTGAAGAAAAGTTACCAGCAGCTGGAAAAACAGAAACTCGGCCATCCGGGCTCTCTGAAAGGAGATCATGTATTTATTTGGATTTTTAGCGCCCCCCCCCCCTCCTGCAGGGCTCAGAGCAGGTTGCCAATAATAACGATAATTTCACCAAATGCCACACTTTTTGAACCCACAATTTAATTTCTTCCTTTTTTTTTGCAAATATCAATTTTGTGCCTGTTCATAAGTTTTGTCTTATCATCTTTAAAACTCCCAAATATCTTTTACAACTGGGAGCTTTTTTCTAAAACTAAGGGGACATTTTTTAAAGTTTTGCTAGCAAGGAGAATTTGATCAAGAATTTCTCCCCAGTTTCATTGCAGCTTTAAAACAGGTTTTGCGAGGAATTAAGGAACTCCTGTGTCAAATCATCCGAGGTCCTTTCTCATGCTGATCCGGAGTTCGATGCCTCCCCTCTCTTGCAGCCAAGAGCCTCTCTGGGGTCAGGAGGGTCCTGTTCTTTCCAAGCCAATCCGTGCAAAGTTAAAACAGGAAAGCACCTCTGAGTTCAGGTCATGTGAAGACTCATCCGACCATTTATACATCGGCTCAAAGCCACCTCTCCACCATGTGGGAATGATGACATGACCCAGCGGCCCAGCAGCCAACTCCAGACTTGAAGCCTTCTTGACCAAACTCCTGCTCTGGCTCAGAAGCCCGGAACCAGCCCAGCCAGCTGCCCTGGAAGCTCCTGTTTTGAAACGGGGGTCTCAGTATTACTCACAGTGAGCCTAGCCAAAAGAATCGCATGTCACTGGCAAGGGCCAAACAAATGTGGGGGGGGGGGGTTGAACAAATTATCCCGATAATTGGTTTAAAAAATATATCCAAGAAAAATGATCTCCAATAATACCACCCGTTCCTAATGAATGTGCCAGTAATGGAATCGGGGTGGTTTGGGCCGCCGTTGGCCCCGCTCTTCACATCCACAGATTAAAAATGGAACATCTGTGATGATTTAATTTACATGCTAATAACAAACAGGCCTCCAGAAACCAAGGAATAAATGCCTTTTATTGCCGGCATATCTTCTCCACTGCAGCTTGAATGAAAACTCTGGTAATTAATTGTTTTAAGCGATTCTATTAAAAAGTGTCTGGAAGTGCTGTGTGTCGAATGTTTATGCAGGCAGGCGAAGGAGGGGGAGGCAGCTGAGGGGGAGGAGGAGGAGGAGGAGGAAGAGGCAAGAAGCCGCTAATTACGTGCGCCTTTTTAAAATTCACGGCCTTCAAAGCCAGGGGTCTCTGAAAGGCAGCCCACCTCCGCGGTCTCCCTCTGCTCTTTCTCCTTTCTGAAATGAAGATCAAACTGTACGATGTGGGCTGCGTTTCCGTCGAGGCAGAGGAAGGAAGAATGTGTCCCTTCTCCATCTCCCATAGCCAAGCCTGCCTGCCTGCCTGCCACCAGGTATGGCCAGGCACAGGGCTGGCAGAGGAGCTGCGGCAGCGCCTCGTGACCACGCAGGCTGGTGTTGCAGTGCGGTCCCTCCAGCGCAGTCTGTGAGAAGGGAGGCCTCTGCCACGGCTGCACCGTTCGGGACACTCCATCGCAAAAGAGGAGCCCTCTTGGCCTGCAGCAGCAAAACAAAACCAAGTGAAGACAAAGAACCCGCATTTAGGCATGAGCTTCCCTGAGTCACCACCACTCGTACCTGAAGGAGTGAGCAACAGCTTACAAAAGTTCATTGTGAAAGAAATGTGGTTCACCTTGTATCATTTCTTTCTTTCTTTCTTTCTTTCCTTCCTTCTTTCTTTCTTTCTTTCCTTCCTTCTTTCTGTCTTTCTTTTTCTTTCTTTCTTCACATTTATACCCCGCCCTCCCAGCCAGGGCCGACTCAGGGCGACTTACATAAAATCAGTGGGAAACATTTAAAATAGTACAAAAAATCAATTAAAATAGTATTAAAACCAAATTACAATTCCATGATACCATAGTAAGTGCTAGATTTGCTGTAACATGCCTAACATGCTGTGTTTTAGTACTCCTGTTGTTGTAGATGGTCACAGTCAGATATCTGACTGGTCAATGGTGTCCTGCAGTTCGAAATCCAGCCAAGTTCTTGGGAATTGCAGAGGTATCTTCGCAGCATGGGTTCTTGCTGTTCCGAGCAGCAGGGTCTTCTGGAGCTGAGCTGGTGTCATTTGCTCAAGGCCCAGAAGGTCCAGGTGTTTCCTGAGACTTCCAGGCCCTGCTCCGAGGCCTCCAGTGGCAACCTTCTCCCAGAGGTCTTCGTATTCCATGATGTTCTCCTGTTCTTCCTTCTCTATTCTGCTGTCTCCTGGGATCGCAGTGTCAATGATCCAAACCCTATTTCTAATTTCCCCCCCTACAATTGTGATATCAGGGGTGTTATGCTCCAGGTGTTTCCCTGTCTGCAATCGGAAGTCCCAAAATATCTTTGTTTCATCATTCTCCATGAGCTTGCCTGGTTTGTGCTCCAGGGCTCTTCCCGTAGCAGGAACTTCTGTGCATATTAGGCGACACACCCCTAATGTAGCCAGTTTGGTGTTGTGGTTAAGTGTGCGGACTCTAATCTGGGAGAACCGGGTTTGATTCCCCCACTCCTCCACTTGCCCATGCTGGATGACCTTGGGCAAGACATCGCTCTGATAAGAGCTGTCCTTAAAAAAGAGCAGTTTGTGTAAGAGTTCCCTCAGCCCCACCCACCTCACAGGGTGTCTCTTGTGGGGAGGGGAAGGGAAAGGAGTCTGTAAGCCATTCTGAGACTCCAAGTGAAGGGCGGGGTATAAATCCAATCTCCTCTTCCTCCTCCTTCTCCAATTCTCCAAGCGCTTACAGTAGTAGCCCCTATAAGAAGAGCTCTGTAAGCTCTTGGAGAATTGGCTACATTAGGGGTGTGTTGCCTAATGTGCAAAGGAGCTCCTGCTACAAAAAGGGCCCTAGCCCAACAGCAGCCAATCCCCCAAGAGCTTGCAGTAGCCCCTGTAAGAAGAGCTCTGTAAGCTCTGGGAGGATTGGCTACATTAGGGGGCGTGTCATCTAATATGCAAAGGAGCTCCTGCTACAAAAAGGGCCCTGGGCGACACACCCCTAATGTAGCCCAACAGCAGCCAATCCTCCAAGAGCTTCCAGTAGCCCCTGTAAGAAGAGCTCTGTAAGCTCTTGGAGGATTGGCTACATTAGGGGGCGTGTCATCTAATATGCAAAGGAGCTCCTGCTACAAAAAGAGCCCTGGGCGACACCCCCCCAAAGTAGCCAATCCCCCAAGAGCTTACAGTAGTAGCCCCTGTAAGAAGAGCTCTGTAAGCTCTCGGAGGATTGGCTACATTAGGGGGCGTGTCACCTAATAGGCAAAGGAGCTCCTGCTACAAAAAGAGCCCTGGCCCTGCTGCCATGAATTTCTGGCTGATGGTAAGCCATGCTTCTTGCAAAGATTCCAGTGCAACAGAGCTGCAGTTTGAGCCGTTTCCCCGCAGGCCCTGGCCACGAGGGTGTGGGCAGTCCTTCAGGTATGATGGTCCCAAACCTTAAAGGGCTTTAAAGGCCAAGACCAGTAACTTGAATTCTGCCTAGAAACAAATTGGGAGCAGCGAGGGCAGAGAGGCCAAGCCTGATGTGGGGTCATCATTCTGCTCCGACGGAGGTTTCCAGGGCTCAGTGGCAGAGCCTCTGCTTGGCATGCAGAAGGCCCCAGGTCCATTCCCTGGCATCTGCAGCTAGAAGGACCTGGCGGGAGGTGATGGGAAAGAGCTCAGGCTGGGACCCTGGAGAGCCACTACCCGCCCGAGTGGACAGCACTGAGTCCTCCAGGGGCCGAGGAGGGCCTGCTTTGGTAGAAGGCAGCTTCACGCCTTCAAGCACTTTTCCAAGGCAGCCCCACCTGGAGTGCATGGCAGCAGCCTCATCCCAGCCCTAGTCCAGGACTCATTTGGTGCCTGCTCATGACCTCCTGTCCCTGGGGAAGCTGACATTGCTGCGTGGGCTGCCCTGGGGCCGAGTGACCAGCAGGCGTCCGCCCAGGGGCCACCCCACCTCTCACATCCCTTCCCTGTGCACATGTTCAAGGGATGGGGGGGGGGAGCTCTCTCCCCTTTTTGCCTCACCTGTACGTTTCCATCCCTGACAGGAGGGTGCAGAAGGGGCCCCATTAACGGGGGGCCACCCAAGGCACAGTGCTGGCCCCCCCGGGGGTGGGCGCAGGGCCCTCAAGTGCCAGAGCCATGGGGGAACAGAAGGGGAGGGGCAGCCCGCCCACCCCCATCCTCTTTTGGTCACCGGTTGCTGGGAGCTCCTCAAGGGGGGAGGGGATGACAGCCCTCACGGTTATTTGCACATGAAAAGTGCACTCTCTCTTTCTCTCTGCAAGCTGACTGTTGGAAGACTGAAGTTCTTCTTTCCAGGGGGGCCAGCTCTTTGGCATGCAGCACTGAGGGAAAGCTTGCATTTTTTTGGCTCCCCCCCCCCCCCCCCCGCAGCCTCTGCGGGAGGAAAGGCATTGCAAAGCAATCTATGGGAAATCCAGTTCCGAGGGGGGGGAGGGGGCCCTTGGCACATCTAGGGAGGTTTCTCTGGCAGACCTAAAGAATGTCTGTTATGATCGTTCCTTCTATTCCCTCTCTCCCCCCCCCCCATCTGCTGCTTCACTAGTCTTCTGTTCCCCAAAGGCTCAGCTGCCTTTCAAAAGAAGAAAAGGGGGAGGGGAGAAGCCAAGAGAAGTCCCCGGCAGACGGGGGGGGGGGGGGGGGGCGCGCTGCCCAGGAGGGGCTGGTTCTGCTGCAGCTGGGGCCAGTTTGGAGGAGGGGAGGCAGCTGCTGGGCTCCCAGGCCCCGGAAATCCCAACTCTGGGCTCTCTCCGTGCTGTGGGGACCGCTGGCTGGAGAGTGGCAAGGAAAGGGAGACTTCTGCACTTGCTCCAGAGCAGAGGCCCTTTATGACACCACTGCTGGCCACGGGACACATGCTTCCTTGGATCCAGGTTGCCAAGCTAAACCGCACAAGGTCCAAGTTGCCCTTGCCGCCTGCCACAGCAGCTCCACGTGGCCGACTGTTGGGGTTTTGGAAAAATAAAACTTGTAATTCAGCAGAGATATAATAGTTTAGCAATCCCAGAGTGAAATAATTCAGACCCAGAGTCCATGTGTGATTAAAATAGAAAGTTTTTACTACAATCTAGCATAGGGAAGGGGTAACTGGGATGAAAATAACAACAGAGCTAAATAGCTACATCTTCACACTACAAAGGCTAGACTAGAAGAGGGGCGATAATGGCTTCTGTGCTTCTTCTTGAGAACAGCACACAAAGAGAGGAAGTGAAGCCATAAAATGCTCAAACACTTTGACACTTTGCTTCCAATGAAACTCCTAGATCAGGAAGAATTTTCCCGGGCTCCTAGCATCTAACAAGCATTGGCTAAATGAAACACATGTGACTTCCTGTGGCAACACAAACAGACATTTAACCCCATATATACTGAGTGTTTTTAACATGTAATACCCAACACCGACGAAGCAGCACCCTCGCCGACCAACACCTGGACGTCCGTCAGTCCTCTCCTCCAGTGCAAGAGCAAGGAAGCCTTCTGGGGTGTCTGTCCTGACTCCTCCGTGGTACAAGCAGAGACGTCGAGACCGCAGCCTACTGGGCTGGACGAGCCCCAGGCGGTGGGTGGGGGGGTGGCAGTTGCAGACACGGTCACCGCCGGTACAGACAGCAGCCAAGGAGGACACACCTTCCACTGAGAGCTCAGACCCTGGACCTCTGGTTGGTCTCTGGGCTGCTCCTGGACTTGAATGGGACTGGTCTTCACCAGGACAGCCGGGCCGCCCTCTGAAACTAGTGACGCTACAGACATCCGTGGGGTCAGTTTGGTGTCTTGATTAAGAGTGGCAGACTCTAGTCTGGAAGAACCGGGTTTGATTCCCCACTCCTCCTCCACTTGCAGCTGCTGGATGACCTTGGGCAAGCCCTAGTTCTGTCGGACCTGTTCTCTCAAGGGCAGTCCTTGAAAGAGCTCTCTCAGCCCCACCTACCTCACAGGGTGTCTGTTGTGGGGAGGGGAGGGGAAAGGAGTTTGTAAGCTACTCTGAGTGAAGGGCGGAGCACAAATCCAATCTCCTCCTCCTCCTCCTCCTCTTCCTCTTCCTCTTCTTCACCAGTTTAGCTCTCATGAGAGAATCTTGGGAACTGTAGTTCGGTGAAGTTGCTGAGAATTCTCAGAGCATCACAGCCTTCCTCCACCCCAGATTCCGGGGGGGGGGGGGACCTCTGCTCGAGTCTCTAGGATCGAGTGTGGCCTCACGGTCCTGTCAGACAAGTGCCCATCATGGCCTTCCCCGCTGGTGAGGACACCTGCCCTCCTCCCCCTCCTGACCATCCACCCTATCTGTCGCCTGCCCACCCGTCAGAGGGGAGGACCAGGCAGGCGGGCCTCTCCTGCGGTGGGAGTGGGTGGTGGGATTCTTTTCCTGGGGCTCAGACCTTTGGTGGGGAGGGGGGCAAGAAGGGGGAGCCGGGTGCTGCCCTGCTGGCCCATATTTCACCAAAGTTTGTTTCACTTGTTTTGCAGCTCAATTAAAATCCCAGGGAGGAGCCTCGCCATACATCAAAGTTCTGCTGCTTGAGTCTCCTCGGCAGACCCACGAGGCACACGGAGATCTCTCCGCTGGTGCCTCCGCTCACTGCGCACCAATAAAAGAAATATATGCAACCCCCTTTGGCTACACAAGCAGAAATAAGCAATTTAGGATCTGAAAAGATAAAAGATAATAAAAGTAATTAAGATAATTAACCACCCTGAAGAGAGAGGAATTTACGGCTGTAAATTTTGTCCTTGAGTTTCGACAGCCATAACGCGGCTGCCACTCACTTTCGGGACACAGGCTGCGTCCGGGTGCCATGAGCCAGACGGGAAGAGCGGAGTAGCGGGACATGCGCCCACCACCCACCACCCCCGCCCCCGGGGGGGAGCACACATTGGCTCCGGCCCTCTGCCCTCGTGCGGAGTATTTTTATTTATTGCATTTATATTCCACCCATCTTGTGGGCGGGCAACATCCTTGAAATAAATGCAATTTCAGTTTAAAACATTAAACATTAAAACACAATAAAACATTATAACAATTAAAACAATGGGTACAGTTTGGAAGAGCATAAGTCAGCTATAAAATTCTGGCCTGATGGTACAAAATGGGTTAAAGGCCAGTTGTCAGTGGTCAGCAGACAGGTGACAGACGGGTGAGAGCAACCTCAGGGAGGCCGTAGATGGGTGCCCGCCGCCTCAGCCAAAGGCCTGGCGGAAGAGCTACGTCTCGCAGGCCCTGCGGAATTGGGGAAGATCCTGCGGGGGACCCTGCTCTCAATAGGGAGCGTGTTCCACCAGGCGGGGGCCAGGACAGAGAAAGCCTGGTCGAGGCCCTGGTCGAGGCCCTGGTCGAGGCCCTGGTTGAGGGGCCGTGCATGACATCTCAGAAACAGCCAAGCAGTTCCTCCAAGGAAGGATTCTCCTGCAGCCAGCTTTGCACAACTGAACCCCCCTGTTAAGGCTGCGGGACCCTCCCAGGCTTGGAAGCAATGCTCCCTCTAAACTGTGGACTCGTGAGTAAAAATTGTACTTTGTGAGCTGCTGGCATTAAAGTTGTGAGCGAGCAATGTGGCTGCTGCATAGTTTGCTCTGGAGCTGTCCTCCCTGAGCAAAGGCAAAAATGTCTGAGCTGGAGGCTGAAAACTGTGAGCTAGCTCACACCAACTCAGCTTAGAGGGAACACTGCTCAGAAGCAATGGATAACTTGGGGGGGGTGGGGCAGAAATGGGAAGCACAGGAGGGCCCCTCAGCGCCCTGTGGGTGTCTGGAGCTTCTCCGGCCCAGGTTCTCCATCTCCTTTGAGCAAGTGGCAAAGGCCGGTGCTCACCTGCGCAGGGACAGTGCTGGCCCTCAGGGCCCCAATGCAGAGGGAGCCTCTGGGATCTCACAACAGAGCGGTGATGTGTCAGAGATGACACACAGCCCTGTGCCATGGGGGGGGGGGAGAACAGCAAGAGTGCGCCCCCCCTGCCACACATGCAGTGCCACCAGCTTTCTGCGTAACATGCACAATTTGGCCAAATCTAACGCATGAAGATCCGGGGGGAAGGGGACAGTCACAATCAGAAAGCATATAAAATTGCCAAATAAAAATCAACGGGGTCCCCAAGAAGTTGGTGGTGGGACCAGGGCTATGCAATGAGTTCATAAATGATATGGGATATGGGGTGTGAGCAAAGCAGCAGTCAGATATGCAGAAGAGACCGAATTATTCAGGATGGCAAACAGCCCACGGCAGACTGTGAAGCACATACAGGGTGAGCGGGCAACAGAGTGGCAAATGAAGTCCAGTGCTGGTCAGGGTAAACCGATGGATGCTGGGGCTGGGCTGGGCGAGAGTTAGAAGGAAATGTCTACTGAGTGAAGAGAACCTCCTCATCCAGAGGCAGTAATCCTCTGGATCCCAGTCCTGGGAGCGGCCATCAGGGGAAGGTTCCGATTCTCATCGGCTTTCCAGTTCCCCAGTTTCCAGCCTCGGGAACTCCTACAAGACAATGACTCAGTGTTGGGTATTACAAGTTGAAACATTCAGTATATCTGGGGTTAAATGGTTGTTCACAGGAAGTTACATGTTTCTCATGTAACCAATGTTCTTTAGATGTAGGAAGCCCGGGAATTTTCTCCCTGATCTAGGGTTTTGATTGGGACTAAAGTGTCAAGGTGTATTACCATTTTATGGCTTCTCTTCCAGTCTTTTTTTTTGGGGGGGGGAGGAGGAGGAGGAGGAGGAGGAGGAGGAGGAG
>NW_015172564.1:478873-479822 GCF_001447785.1 Gekko japonicus | reverse complement strand
AGAAGAAGAAGAAGAAGAAGAAGAAGAAGAAGAAGAAGAAGAAGAAGAAGAAGAAGAAGAAGAAGAAGAAGAAGAAGAAGAAGAAGAAGAAGAAGAAGAAGAGCCATAATCTCTCTCTTCTAGTTTTGTCTTTGTAGAGTAAGGATGTAGCTGATTTTGCTCTGTTGTTATTTTCATCCCAGTTACCCTTCCCCATGCTAGAATTTAGTAAAAACTTTCTATTTTAATCACACATGGACTCTCAGTCTGAATTATTTTACTCTGGCTCTGCTGGACTATCTCATCTCTGCTAAATACCATTTTTCAATATCTCACTATCACCCAACACTCAGCCCTACCCCACCTTCCTGAGTCCTCCATCTTTCTGTGTGATACCTCTGAGGATGCCAGTCACAGCTGCTGGCGAAACATCAGGTTCTACAATGCCAAGACCAGGGCCAGGAAGCCCGGGAAATCTACAGCAGCTGATTAGGGTTTGGGAAATCCCTGGATGCGGCCTGGGGAGGGGGGGGCGGTGTTGAGAGGTGAGGGGGCTCAGTAGGATGTCATCTCACAGGGTACCTCCTCCCTCCTCCCAGTCGTCTGGGGGTCCGTTTTAATGCCAAGCCAACTCCCTCCCTTCCCTGGAGCCGGGTAACCCTTCCCCCGGGTACCCCTCCCCCCCCCCCCGGGCGAGTGGCTTCCTGCTGCGGGAGGCAGGGGGCTGGCAGAGACGGACCCGCTAATCCCACGGGGGCTGTCCCGACCTTCTCCGCACCTGTGAAGAGCCCACCTGAACGGGAAAGTAACAGACCAGCCCAAACTCCCTCCCTCCCTCCCTCGGAGTGGCTGGATGGCTTAGCGGCGATGGAAGCCCCGCAGTCTGGGTGGGTGGGTGTCTTTAAAGCACCCCGGGGTGCCGAGGTGCCTTTGCGCACCGACGCCGCCACTCCCAGCCAGTGTTTCTCCG
>NW_015172564.1:473799-478562 GCF_001447785.1 Gekko japonicus | reverse complement strand
GGGCGGGCGGGCTTCTCGCCCAAGAGGAGCCGGGGCGGGGGGGGGTGTCGGCCGCCTTCCTCCCCGCGTGAGGGGCCGGGCGGGGGCCTCAGCTGCCACTCAAGGGCCCACACTTCCGTGACCTGCCAATCATCGTGGGAAGGAATGTGGCCGTTCCGGAAGGCGGCGGCAGCTGCGCTCGCCCGGAGACACCCGCAGGCTGCGGTGGAGGCCAGAGGCCAGGCGGGGGGGCGAGTGGTGCCGGGCGGGGTCCTTGCGAGAGGCCCTGCCGGGCGAGCCCAGCCCAAGGCCTACAGAGGCCACCCTCCGAAGCAGCCCTTCCCCCCAGGGGAGCTCATCTGCAGAGTCTGGGGGGGGGGGGGGGGGGGGGGGGGGGGGGGGGGGGAGAAGAAGGCGAAATTGGATTGACTCCCCACTTTTCATCCAGAGCCTCAGCGCAGCTTACAGTCTCCTTCCCTTCCCCTCCCCACAACAGACACCCCGTGGCTTAGGTGGGGCAGAGAGGGCTCTGAGAGAACTGTGACCAACCCAAGGTCACCCAGCAACTGCTCTGGCCCACTACACTCTCCCTTTCTCACAATACAAGAACTCCTTGTGGGCACGCCATGAAATTGCTGAGCGGTCGGGTTAGAACGGATAAGAGGAAGTCCTTCTTCACCCAAAGAGTGATGAACACATGGAATTCACTGCCACAGGAAGTGGTGGCAGCTACAAGCATGGACGGCTTCAAGTGGGAATTAGCCACAAGGTATAGATAGGAACTCTCAATCTGGGGAATGATGCTCTGTATTCTTGGTGCTTGGGGGGGGGACAGCAGGAGGGCTTCTGGAGTCCTGGCCCCACTGCTGGTGCCACTCCTGATGGCACCTGGTATTTTTGGCCACTGTGTGACAGACTGTTGGACTGGATGGGCCACTGGCCTGATCCAACATTGGCTTCTCTGATGTTCTTCTATGGAGCAGAGGTCCCTCAGTGGCTCTTTGCCACAAGGTATAGACAGGAACTCTCAGTCTGGGGCAGGTGATGCTCTGTATTCTTAGTGCTTGGGGGGGGCAACAGTGGGAGGGCTTCTAGTGCCCTGGCCCCACTGGTGGACCTCCTGAGGGCACCTGGTATTTCTGGCCACTTTGTGACACAGAGTGTTGGACTGGATGGGCCATTGGCCTGATCCAACACTGGCTTCTCTTATGTTCTTATGTTCAGCCTGCTGAGCTCAACCTGCTACCTACTTTGCAGACAAAACCACCCAGATCCACCCTAGGTTAGATGCTGGCATCAGGCCTGTAGCCCTGGGGTGGGGGCTCATGAGGGTGATGGCCCCAGGCGAATGTACTCTGCCCCCCCCCGTGTGGTGAAGACCCCCCACCCACGGGCGGGCAGGCAGTTTAGAAGCCAGCTGCCGAAGCAGGAAGACCTGGCAAGGCCACGGGAAGGCCAAGCCGCCCCCAGCCCTGACAGGCCCCGGCAGCAGCAAGATCAGCAGTGGCCAGAAGCTGCCGGGGGAGGCCGCCATGACACGCCGGGGACAGGGCTGGGGGCACCCTCGAGGGTTTTTTGCCTGCCTGGGCTTGGCAGGGGTGGCAGGGGTGGCCCTTCATGTGAGCCCCAGAAAGCAGGGTGGATGGTGGGCGGAGCTGCCTGCCTGCCTGCCTGCCTTCCTTCTCCACGCCGGCATGAGGAAGTGGTAGCCAATCTAACAAAGGGGATTCAGGGTGCCCAAAAGACTTCAGGGGTAATTGAATGTGATTTGAGGCTTGTCATTTCTCTCTGGGACTTAAAAAATCAAGATGAGGACTCCACCCATAATTGAATTTTGAAGCATCTTTTCTAATTTCCAGGCGCTGTTGCCTTCCGGGGAGGAGAGAGGGAGAGGAAGGAAGAGAGAGGAAGGGGGGGGGGATGCACACCAGCCATGGAAGCCAAGGATGAAGGGAGGAGGGGAGCACCGCACTCCTTTGGCCGCCCAGGTCTCCTCCCTGGCTGGGTCACAGAGAGAGGGGGGGACACTGTCCTCTCCCCTCCTCTCCTCCCTGTGCAGGTGGCCAATCGAGGCTGGCTCAGCCTTCTTTCCCTTCCTGCTGGCTCTAGCGGTGCGATGGCAGCGGAGCAGGGCCAGGAGCTGGAGGAGCTCCTTGAGAGTAAGAGGAGCAGCAAGGAAAACCTGGCAGGGACGACACTCGGGATTTTAGGCTAAACTCTATGGTAGAAGTTAATTTCTACCATAGAGTTTTGCCCAAAACCCAGAGCATCACACACAGCCCGATGTCACCAAGATTTCGATGTCACTTCTGGGTTACGCAGGCAGATTGGATACATTCCTCCCCGCTCCTGGCATTCCCCCCCCCCAACCAAACATTTCTGGCTAAGGGCCCGGCTGGCATGGATGCGTGTTCAGGTCCCTTGGGCATCTGCATGTTTATATGGATACCTTTTGGCTTGTTGAACCTGAGGAAGTGGACAAGAGCCCTGGGGAGGGGAGACCAGCCTCCTGTGTCCTTGACCCTGGCCCGTCCTTGCTGATCAAAACCGACCGAGGGTGGCCGGCTGACCAGGTGGGCGAGGGGAAGGAGAAACGCTTCCTTGAGAGCAAGGAGATCTGTCTTGGAAAACCTCTCTCTCTCTCGAAGCCCTTCTGGTGCCGGAGAATGTCTGGCCAGGCTCCCGTCTTCCATTCTTGGGCAAGGTGCTTGAGCAAGGGGCCGCTTCTCGCCTCCAGGGGCTCTTGGAAGAGACTGATCCCCTGGCCCCCTTTCAGTCTGGCTTTGGGTTGGGCTTTGTGGCCGAAAATGCTTTGGTCACCTTGCTTGATGAACTCCACTGAGAACTTGAGGGGGACTGTGTGACCCTGCAAGTCCTGCTGGATCTCTCCATGGCCTTCGATACTATTGACCATGGTATCCCACAGAGTGTCCACCAGAAGATCAGGCTTCCAGCTTGGGATACGATTCCTCCTGTGTGTCTCACGTCTTGTCTATAGCTGGTATCCAGCTTCAGATGGTATGCAACTGGACCCCTCCTTAGAAAACTGAAATCTGGACATGGTTATCCACACTTGGAATCACACTCCAGTTGGACTACTGCGGTGATCTCTGTCTGGGCCTGCCTTTGGAGACTGGAACCCTTCCATTGGCCTGGAATGCAGTGGCAGGTTGGTTGACGGGGGCAGGTTCTGGGGAGCATCTCACAAGCTGTGAAAGAACTTTCCTCACTTCCAGTTTGCTTCTCAGGACAAAGGGCTGGTACATGAATGGCCTGGGACCAGTTACCTGAGCAGTCCCATGTGTATCTCTGCCCAGCTATTAAAATGTTCATTAGAGAGCCAGGTTAGTGTAGTGGTTAAGACTGGCACACTCTAATCTGGAGAACTGGGTCCGATTCCCCACTCTTCTTCCACGTGAAGCCTGCTGGGCGACCTTGGGCCAGTCACAGTTCTCTCTGAACTCTCTCAGCCCCACCTACCTCACAAGATGCCCACTGTGAGGAGGGGAAAGCGATTGTAAGCTACTCTAAGACTCCTTGTTGTTCAGTCGCACAGCTGAGTCTGACTCTTCACGACCCCATGGACCAAATCACACCAGGCCCGCCTGTCTTCCGTCGTCCTTTGGAGTTTGCTCAATTTCATGTTTGTTGCATCAATAACACTGTCTAATCATCTCATCCTTTGCCATCCCCGTCTTTTTTGACCGTCAGTCTTTCCCAGGATCAGGGTCTTCTTCTCCAGTGAGTGCTCCCTTCTCATTTGGGGCCCAAAGTATTTGAGCTTCAGCTTCAGAATCTGGCCTTCCAGGGATTGACTGATTTGATCTCCTTGCAGTCCAAGGGACTCTCAAGAGTCTTCTCCAGCACCATAATTCAGAAGAATCTATTCTTGGCGCTAGGCCTTCCTTATGGCCCAACTCTCGCAGCCATACATCCTTAGGGTAGAGGAAAGAGAGGTATAAAGACCAACTCTTCTTCTTCTGAAAGTCCTCACCGGCTGACCTGAGGTGCGTGGCCAGCAGAGACAGGGGCTTTTCTGTGGTGGTACCCTACTTGACCCTCTCCGCATTTCTTTGCGTGGCTCATCTTGTTCCGAATGGGCCCTTTATTCCCATTCCGTAGGCCAGACAGACCACCCAATGGGTCTGTCGGCAGCAAGGTCTTTCCCATCTATCTGCCCAGTAGAGGGTTATCCCAGGTCCTCCTCCAGGAAATCCTCTGTCTTTCCTCCTCATGGCCGCACAGGAATTAGAACCCAGATCTCCCTGGCAGCCGAAACACAACACTGTGCTGGTCTTAGAGCTAACAGCCAAAACTGGGAGGGGGGGGGGCTTCAATGCACGCCTGGGAATCCTGTCACCTGAACCAAATGACAGCCCCCATTCAACATCAGCGGAGCCCTCCTGGGTCGAAGCCATGGTCCCTCTAGTCCAGCATCCAGTCTCAGAGGGTGGGCCAAGCAGTCCCTCTGGAGGGCCAACCGCAGGGCAGGGAGGCGGAGGCCTTCCCCTGCTGCTGCCTCCTGGCTCTGGGATTCAGAGGATTGGTGCCTCTCTGGATGTGGAGGCTCCCCTCAGTCGCCATGGCTAGAATGATCCTCCATGAATCCCCTTAGAAAGCGGTTTCTTCCCGGGGCCATCATCAGCATGTCCTCTGGCCGCCACGTCCACAGAGGACTCACTCTCCGGGTAAACCTCCTGCCCGTCAGCTTCCCTGGATGCCCGCCAGTGCTCGTCTTTGGGGAGCCAGAGCAAAGGTTCTCCTTGGCCACTCTCTCTCCCCCC
>NW_015172564.1:470354-473609 GCF_001447785.1 Gekko japonicus | reverse complement strand
GAGGCGCCCTGCGGGAAACCCTCCCCGGGGCAGACGGCGAGAGGGAGGGAGGGGGGGCGGCTTCGGTCTCCGCCGGCGGGGAGGGGGAGGGGGGCGTGCGAGGCGCTGGCTGCCGCCCTCCCGGCGTGATGCTCGCGGGGTATGCAAATATATGCAAAGGCCACTCCAGCGAGAGTCAGGAATAGCAGAGAACATTAAACTCTCCCTACTTGGATATTGTTTTATGCAAACGACCTGCGTGCGCCGCGTGGCGTTCATTTAAATAGGAGCCCAGTCAGCAGGCGGGTTCTTTACCCTCCGCCTCCCCGCAATCTCAGCGGCGGCGGCAGCAGCAGGCCCTTCTGGGGGGGTTGTATTTTTTAATAGCAACCACCACCACCACTACCAGCCTAGCCGTTCGAAAGCAAGAAATTGCAAGGAGATAAATAGGGACCACTTCGGTGGGAAGGTAACAGCGTTCCGTGCGCCTCGGCGTCTAGTCATGCCGGCCACGTGACCACGTAGAAGTCTTCGGACAGCGCTGGCTCTTCGGCTTGGAAACGGAGATGAGCACCGCAACCCTAGAGTCGGACTCGACTGGCTTTCGAGCAAGGGAAACCTTTACCTCTGCCCCCACCACCACCACCACGGCCGGCTCTCGGAGGGTCGCTGCTGGAGCCGGGGGCAAAGGGCGGCCCTTCAGACGCGCGCGCCGGAGGTGGAGCCGCCGCCGACAGAAACCGCCCGCGAGAAACGAGCAGGCCGCTCCTCAGTCAGCCGGGAAAGAGGGATGAGTGGCCGGAGCGCGCAGGGATCCCCAAGCCTCTCTGGCTTGACACGGAGGAGGAGGGGGCCCTTCCCACAGTGGTGGTGGTCCTGCGCGCCCCCCCCCCTCTGCAGGGCCTGGCCGGAGCCCACCCCCGAGGAGGAGGAGGCCAGAGATGGGGGTGGAGCCAGAAGCGGGGGGGGGGGAGGAGAAGGCTTGGGGAGGGTCACCATGAAGCTCACCAGCGCCCTCGGCCCACCCACCAACGCTCAGCCTAAGGTGCCCCCCCGGGGTGGTTGCGGACATCGAATGGGGACCTGTCCTGAGCATCCTTGGAAGGAGGGCAGGAGAAAGGCATGACCAAGAGGAAGCTCCCTGGCTAGTGGCAGAGGGTCCAGCGGTGCCCACATGCCTTCCTGCTCCTCCTGGGCACACCCGCCGCCTGGGAGGCAGGCTGGGGGCTCCACCAGGCCCAGCTGCTGACAGCTGTTTGGAGGAGGGGGCTTGTTGATTAAGAGCGGCCGGGACTTGCTTTAATTCGGCTTTTGACGAGATTGAAACTGTACGCTGCCGACTCTGGTGTTTCGGCCTAAGAGCCAAGGAGGAGAAATCTTAATGCAGTTAAACGTTAAACAAGTTACATTTAAAAAAAATTATTTTCGTAGTAACAGTTAACTGATTTGATTGTGTGTGGTTTTTTTTACTAGAATAAATGTCAGACCTGATGACTCAAGAAAAGTCTCCATCCTTGCTTTGATAAATTTAATAATTAAAACCACTTGACTTGTGACTTGACGGGTCAGTTGGCCAGATTTTTTGACCAGCAAATGGCAAACCCTCGTAGTCCAGGCAGACCGCAGCTGCCGTGTCTGAAGACCCTCGGTGGTGCCTGATCCCAACTCAGACCCCAGCGACTCAGGTTCAAATTTCTGTTCTGCCATCGAAGCTTTCTGGGAGACCTTGGGCCAGTCAGGGACTCTTAGCCTAACCTACCTTACAGGGTTGTTGTTATGAAGACAGCATGGAGAAAAGGAGACTGTTGTAAGCCACTGCGGGTCCCCCATGGGGAGAAGGGCCTCAGTGAAGCCCATAGCCTGGTCCCCGAGACTCATCACTGCTGCAGACACTCTGAGAGGTCCTTCAAGAGGAAAGGCCCTGGGCAGAAGGGGGCTGGTCCTGGACGCTGAGAAACGAGAGACTCGGAGTGTTTCCGGAGCACTTGACTGCTCCGAGATGCCTCCTGGGACTGTGAAGAAAGCACAGTGCAATATGTGGTCGAAGGCTTCCACGGCGAAGTTCATTAGCTGCTGTAGATTTTCCGGGCTGTCTGGCCGTGGTCTTGGCATTGCAGGACCTGACGTTTCGCCAGCAACTGTGACTGGCATCCTCAGAGGTATCACACAGAAAGAATTCAGACAAGAATAAAAGAACATGAAAGACGCTGCAGACTTGGGCCCACCCAAAAAATCAGCAGTGGCTGAACATAGCCTAACTAACCCAAACAGGACACAGTATTTTGTTCCAAGACACTGAAAGACTGGACAATGCATCCAATTACCATGTCAGATTACACAGGGAAGCCATTGAAATTCATAAATATAAACACGATTTCAACAGGAAAGAAGAGAGTTTAAAAATAAATGGGGCATGGTTTCCTGTCCTGAAAAACACAAAAGGATCTACATCTGACAATAGCACTACAGATAAGATTAGAATTTCAACAGCCAATCCACATGCAAAAGAACCTCCTCAGGAAACAGCCAATCCATATACAAAAGAACCTCCTCAGGAAATCTCCTTCATTAGCATGTTTTCACAGCCTGGGGAACTCCTACATGATAATGACTCAGCCCTACCCCACCTTCCTGAGTAGATATAAATTACCTGCCTACCATTTTTCTTCTCACCTTGACACAGAGAGTACTCCTTCTTGCTGTGTTATACCACTGAGGATGCCAGTCACAGCTACTGGCGAAACGTCAGGTCCTACAATGCCAAGACCACGGCCATACAGCCCAGAAAATCTGCAACAGCTAAAGCACAGTGCCTTGGTCAGACCTGGGGCGGGTACCTCCAGATCAGGCTTTCTCTGGGGGCTACTTGCCAGCAACCCTACAGATCACCCTGCACGTACACGCCCTAGAGAGGACCCCGAGCGTGAAAAATTGTGGCAGTGTAAGACGCAGTTTGTGGTGCGTGGGTGGGAGCTGGACTGCATCGTGCCTCTTAAGCGGAGGGACCCCACCGCTGCCGGCGCCCCCCCCCCCCCCCCCGCTCTGTGGGGCTCTTTTCCAATCCCCAACCGCAGCCTGTGGGCCCCTCTGTTTCAGGGAGGACCCCGGCAGTTGTCAGGAGACCCTTCCCCAGCTCATTGTCTTAAAGAAGACATTCAATTACCTCGGCCGCAATGCTTGGCTGTGCTCTGATCATCTGCTAAGGGAGAAATAACTAATATGTAGCATGTTGTGTCATAGATAATTATAGGGAACATCACTTTTAAGGGAAACAGG